>NC_043716.1:48397347-48440166 GCF_006229205.1 Suricata suricatta | reverse complement strand
AGAAACCTAATGGAGGACCAGGGGAAGGGGAAGAGGGAAAGAGAGTTGGGGAGAGAGAGGGACGCAAAACATGAGAGACTATTGAATACTGAAAACGAACTGAGGGTTGAAGGGGAAGGGGGAGGGGGGAAAGGTGGTGGTGCTGGAGGAGGGCACTTGTGGAGAAGAGCACTGGGTGTTGAATGGAAACCAATTTGACAATAAACTATTAAAAAAAAAACTCTGCATAATCTGAGTTCTGAGTTACCTGCTAGCCTTGTCTTCGATAAGACTTCTGAATGCCTTATGTTCTAGGATTGTGTATTCCCCCCTGTGATCATTCTCATATTAATTTCTTATAATTTCCTGGTTAATTTTCTGTCCACCCCCATAGAGTTTAAACTCTGAATACAGTGATGATGCTTAATTGCTCATCAATACAGAATACACAGTACATCCCAGCACACCGTGCACAGTAATGACTCAACTATTGTAGTTATGGTAGAAAAGAATACTGCTTTGCAAACATGTACTGTTAAATGAGAGACTGCAGCATCCACAATGTGACCTCATTTTGTCAAGGTGGGGTTACAGAGGGTGGTAAACAGGCAAATGCAAACCACAGGAAATACCCTGTCAGTGTGAACAAGCTCATCATGAAGTAAAAACAGACGTCATCATTATTTAATTTTCCTTTTCCTCATTATTAGCATCATCGTTAGGTCCCCAACATATAGAAAATTAAATGGTCATCTTTCGCTTATCTCCATGTAACATCTGCTCAGCAGGATAATATCAGGATTAACACACCACTCAGCCTCCCAACGTTAAAAGGCATGGCCCCATACTATATAACCATGAGGAAACACAACATAACATAACCATAAGAAGATGCAATACAGAAAATCTACTGCTGAAATTGTTATATGCCCTAATGCATTTTAAGAGCAATGGACGTTTTTCTTTTTCTCCATTAAAAGTTAAACAGCATTTAAAAATAGCATAGTAGGGACACCTGGGTGACTCGGTTGGTTAAGCATCCAATTCTTGATTTTGGCTCAGATCATGGTTTCATGGTTCATCAGATCAAACCCTGCATCAGGTTCTGTGCTCACAGTGCAGAGCCTGCTTGAGATTCTCCGTCTCCCTCTGCCTCTGCCACTCCCCTGCTCACACACATGCACGTGTGTTCTCTCTCTTCCTCTGCCTCTAAATACATACATATATACATACACAAAATAGCATAGTAGCATTAAAAATACTATTCCAAATTATATGTGCCATTGGCAATGCCCCTCCCACTCATGTTTTATCATGGATAATTTTGACATATGCCTACTTTGAAAACACAGATCAAAAAGGCAGTTGTCTCTGTTCCAACTCCCTGATGAGATCATATTTACTTTATTCTTTTTTCAGAACTCTTAACTCTACCTTTGCAAGCTGAGAGTTCCCTAGTCTGCCAATGAACTGATATCAAAACCTTTCCCAGTAGCTAATCATTCACCATGATCTTAAAGCAAAACAATGTTACACACCAACCTATAGACTTCTAGTTCCAAAGAGAAATATTGCTGATAAGGTACCAAAGAAAATATTTACAAGGAAAATAGTTTTTATTTTCAAAGAAAATAAAAAACTACCTACACATCTTCTTCTCAAAACACCTGCTTCCCCAGACACAAGTTTTAGTCTTGAAAGAACACAATACATTGATCTTTATTGCACATTTCTCCAATACCACTCCACCATAAGGAAGCACTCACTGGTCCTAGGTGATTCTCTATCTTTAATGTCTAAGCACTGAGAAAGCCCAGAAAAAAGACAATGAACAATGAGTAAGGTTCATTCTCAATCAAACACATATTTTTTTCTTGTCCCCTTTAAGATTTGTCCCACGGGAACTGAGATATTAACAAAAGAAATGAGTAATTGTGAAGCCGGTTACATTTTTAGACATAATCCTCATTCCATAAAATTCATTCTTTAAACTACACAATTCAGTGGCTTTTAGTAGATTCACAAAATGGTGCGGTCATCACCGGTATCAAATCCCAGAGCCATTTTCATTCCTCTCAAAAGAAACACTGTACACGTGATCAGTAACTTACAGAGTAACACTGTTACTTAATCAGTAACTTCCCATTCCCTGATCCCAGGCACTTTGCAAACACTAATCTACATTCTATCTCAATGGGTTGGCTTAATCTGCACATTTCACATTAGTAAAATCACACAATATGTAGCCTTTTGTGTCTGGCTTCTTTCACATCCCATAGTATTTTCAAGGTCTAACTACATTGCACCATGTATTAGTTTTTCATTCCTTTTATGACTGAATAATTTTCCATTGTATAGGCACACTACATTTTGTTTATTCATTTATACATTGATGGACATTTAGGCTGTTTCCACTTTTTAGCTATTATGAACAACACAGCTATAAACAATATGTACAAGTGTTTGTAAGGCATATGTTTTCAGTTCTCTTGGGTGTATGTGTAGGAGTGACATTGCTGTGTCATACGGTAACTCTGTGTTTAACTTTTTGAGGAAACACCAAAGCATTCTCCACATCAGCTGTGTCATTTTACATTTCAAACACCAATATACAAGCATCCTAACTTCTCCGCATCCTTACCAACAGTTATTATTTTCTGTTTTTTAAAAGTTATTATTATGGCCACCCTAGGGAGATGAAAGTGGTATCTCATCGTGGTTTTAATTTGCATCTCCCTGATGACTAATAATGTTGAACATTTTTAATGTACTCATTATCTATTTGTATATCTTCTTTGTAGAAATGTCTATTCAAATCTTTTATCCATTTGTTCATTATTTAATTTATTTTTTATTATTGAGTTGTTAGAATTCTTTATGTGTTCTGGAGACTAACCTGTTCTTGGATATATGATTTGCAAATATTCTCTCTTGGTCTGTGAGTTACCTTTTCACTTTTTTGATGGTGGTCTTTGAAATATAGCCATCTTAATTCAGCGAGGTTCAATTTACCTATTTTTGTTTCTGTTGTTGCCCGTTGTCATGGTGTCATATTTAAAGAATGGCTGCTTAATCCAATGATCAAAATAATTTATACCTGCTTTTTGTTTGTTCTTTTAGAATTTATAATTAGGCCTTTGATTCATTTGCAGTTAATGTTCATAAATGGCCTGAGGCAGGAGTCCAACCGCATCCTTTCTCCTGGGCACATCCAATTGTTCTAACACCATTTTATTTATTTATTTATTTATTTATTTATTTATTTATTTAAGTAGTTTATTGTCAAATTGGTTTCCATACAACACCCAGTGTTCCTCCCCACAAGTGCCCTCCTCCATTACCACCACTCCCTTCCTCCTCCCCTTCCCCCTTCTACCCTTGGTTCGTTTTCAGTATTCAATTGTCTCTCGTGTTTTTCATCTCTCTCTCTCCCCACTCTCTTTCCCTCTTCCCCTCCCCCTGGTCCTCCATTAGGTTTCTCCTGTTCTCCTGTTAGACCTATGAGTGCAAACATATGGTATCTGTCCTTCTCTGCCTGACTTATTTCGCTTAGCATGACACCCTCAAGGTCCATCCACTTTCCTACAAATGGCCAGATTTCATTCTTTCTCATTGCCATGTAATACTCTATTGTATATATATATACCACATCTTCAAACACCATTTTAAAAAGATTATTCTTCTACCATCAAATTGTCTTGATACTCTTGTCCATTGAAGATAAATATAAGAGATTATTTCTGAACTCTTAAATTCTGTTTCATTGTTCTATATGTCTATCCTTATATTAATATTGTACTGTCTTGATTATAATTTATAGTAAGTTTTAGAATTTTAGTCCTGAAACTTGTACTTTGGCTATCTTGAGTCCCTTCCATTTCACTTGAGAATTACAAAACTCTACTGAAAGAAATTAAATCATATCTAAATAAATAGAAAGACATCCCACACTCCTAAAAGACTTAAAGTTTTTAAGAGGGCAATACTCCCAAAATTTATCCACACATGAAACACATTCCCTATGAAAATCTCAGCTGCTATTTTTGTGTAAATTTACAAGTGAACCCTAAAATTCATATGAAGGCTGCATAGTAAGATGAAAATTGCTTCAGAACCCAATTATCAAAGCCACTAGATATAAATTGACCTCTTCTGGGATAAAACACATGTCAATATGGGCTTTTGAAAACATGGTTATAGTCAAATTCAGTAAACATTGCCACTACCCAGTCAATACTCTAGGTATTGGAATACTTTTGGGTAGGTTTAGATTTCCAGTGGTAAGAGGAAACATTAAGTGCAACATGACATAAATAAGTAATTTGCAGATAGTGCTAATCCCCATGAAAAATACAAAACAGAGAAATAGAATAGAAAGTTACTGAAGGAGGGATGGAGAGCTACCTTAGGCAGGAGAGCCAGAGCCAGCTTCTGTGTGATAAGAGAGAAGCCAGACTCATGAATGTCTTGAGCAAGATTATTCCAGGCAGAAGGAGAGACAATTGCAAAGGCCGAGAATTGAACCTGTTTTATTTCATCCCACTCGACAGGGAACTTCTTCCCAGAAATAGAGGAGAACAGATGACCCTGAGATTAGGCATTACTTTAATTGTTTTAATTTAAATTTTCTAATGCTGGAATGGACGCTCTAAGAGAATAGGATACTTCTCCAACACATGAAAATAGCTTTGTTGATAGAGAATTCTCTTAATTGTTCTTGGGGAAAGTACTGGGAAAAATTTAGAGTTTCACTAGGGAGTCATAAAATAAAAACAGCAATTTACCAATAAGATCAAAAGTAATGATTGTAAGAGATTCAGTTCAATGAATTTATCTTATTTTATTTTGTTTTATTTTATTGTAAGGTTAATTAGTTGAGGTAATTCCCATTTATTCAAAAATACTTATCCATTTTCATTACTCTTACAATGAAATGTTTCTGGCATTTTTTTTTCTTCCCAAGTATATTCTAATTAAGGTTTTAGCCAATTTTATGAAAAAATGTGGAGCTATTCCCTGAGCTGGAATTCTGAAAGAGTAGAAGACGGCATGCATCTAATTCCAATCATTCAGAATTCTGACCCAAATTAGACCTTTGGGGGTTGAAACTCATTTACATTTCATAAAATGCAACTTCCTATTTCTAGAGAATAAAAAGGCTTTGAAAGTCACAAGGAAATGGCTCAAAAAGCATCCAGGACATCAAATAGCTTTCACAAATCCTTCTTGATGAGTTAAGTGTAAAGGAATCAGAAACATATGGATTACATTTCCCTTAAAATACACATAGGTTTAACAGAAAAGAAGAAAAAAAGTGTCTGGCCCAGTGTGGTTTGGGTTTTTTCGAACCTAAAATATTTGGAAAATAGTTCAAGATGTAATGAACCCCAAAGTGAAATTGGGAAGTGTGCTAGACTTCACAAACAGTGCCTTATAAAGAGAAAGAAACAAAATGGAATGGAAAGAAGGAAGGAAGGATGGATGGATGGACAAAGGGAGGGAAGGAAGAGAAAGAAAGAAGAAAAGAAAGAAAGGTAGAAAGGAAGGAAGGAACAAAAAGGAAAAAAAGAAAGAAGAAAAAAGAAAAGAAAAGAAAGAGGGAGGGAGGGAGTAAGGAAGGAAAGAAAGAGGGAGAAAGTCTAACGAAAGGGCAGGTTTGGGGTCCCTGGGTGGTTCGGTGGGTTAAGCATCTAAACCTTGTTTTGGCCGAGATCATGATCTCACAGTTCCTGGGATAGAGCTGGTCATAGGGCTCTGCACTGACAGCACAAAGCTCACTTGGGATTCTCTGTCTCTCTCTTTCTCTTTCTGCTCCTTCCCACCTCTCCCACACACACACTCTCTCTCTCAAAAATAATTAATTAATTAATTAATTAATTAATTTTTTAAAAAAACCTAAAGAAAGTACAGTCTTGGACTTGTCTGAGAAACATAGGACCCTTTGGATCCCACTGTAGGAAATTCATGTTTCTTTGTCCTAATTCCTGCTTCAGTCATCAACACTGTGGAAAGCCTCCTCCTCCTCTTCCTTGCCAAGGCCACCACCATCATGCCCCCCAATAAAAAGAAAAAAGAAAAGAAAGAATCAACAATTCTAAAACTCTGTCTTTAAGGGATTGTTATAATTTGAACTCATTTAGGAAATGAGGAGGTTTGAATAAATTGCATTCCCAGGCTTAAATTACTGTGTCATTCTTGTTGATACAATGAGCCCTTTCACCTAGCATTGTGTCCTAGGAAATTACAATTCCTGATTAAATGACCTGCTAGAGAACAAGCTAGAGCCCAGGCTCCGAGCCGAGGGTCAGGAGCCCAACATTAGTCAGAGATCCGGAGTTTGAGTCAGGACTACTACAGGAAGTGATCTTGATCACCTACCTCCTGGTCTCCTCAGGAACTCACAGTGAGAAGCTACCATATACTGCAATAAAATGTCTGCACTGTGACCACAGTATGGGGGTCCAGATGCCCCCTGGGTCATCATGCTCCTTAAGTTCTAGGTCAATCCTTCTCTGACTCTTAGCCTAAGCCAGCACTCTTTGGGAATGTTAATTTTGGAGGGATGCACCACTTCCTTCAACTTGTAAAATGCATCTTTGTAAAGTTCTCATTCACTTTTTATTTCTGACAAGCGCTGTATCAAAATCATTACGGATTGGACTGTAGTCCAAGAATCCTCATTCCCACCCATTGATATGTTTGGAAAGGTAGTCACATGCATGTGGTCTTTCCACTCCCACTCAGCGACATAAGAATGGGTTTTGGGTCTGGAGCACTTCCTTACCAAGAGATAAAGACCCCTCACAGCCTGTGCTGGACTTACCACCTTGTGTGAGAATATCTTTCCCTGTTTCAGATTCAGTGCTCTTTGCTACACTTAAGTACGTATATTTTATGGCACCTGGTCAACCTCACTATTGTATATATCATCCCCTGTGAGCTGGGGGTCCTTCTGCAGCAGTACAGGAAGAGTGCATAATTACCCTGCATCAAGGAGGGACCCAAGTCCCCCTATTGTTATGCAAATCCATTTGTCAGTCTACCTCCTGTAAGCCCTCTTTTCTCTGAAGTTTCTGCCCTTTGGCTCTGCTCTAGCCAAGCATTGTTTTCATCACTTAGCCTCCAGGCTCCCCTATCCTTTCAGCAATGATTTTGATAAAGGGCTTGTCAGTGTTCCTCACTGCCCCATTCCTACCATTATTCTGGGACACCTTTATAGACACATGAATGATACATCTCATATCCTGTTCTCTTCGGTCCTCAGCACCTATGTTGCACTGCACACTTCATTAGCTGCTCATTCCGCTGATCCAGTGTAACCTTCAGGATTTGAAATGTGAAACTTTTATGCCCAGATTTCAATATCGTCCCCCAAAACCAGAGACCGCCAGGGAGACCGAGCCAAGCATGCAAAAGCAAAGGGCTTTATTACGGGCTTAGGCTTGCCGGGCCTAAACTCAGGCTCACAGTCTTCACCAGCGCAGTGGATCCATGCTGAGAGCCCTGAACAAAGATGGGTTAGGGCTTTTATGGGTTTGGGGAAGGGGGAGTTACAGGAAATTGTGACATAGGTACAGTGATCCAATCATTATCGCATAACATCATTGGGAGTAACTTTAACTATACACATTGTCCAGAGTGTTTGTTACTTTTGGCGAGACCCAATCACAATATTTAGAGTATTAACCATTAGAGAGTGGACCCAGGACCCCCATGTAGGATGTCACCAGCCCCAAGCAATAAGTGATTACCTATAGCTTCTATCTCTAGGCCTGCCCTTAGGAATGTTAAGCATTTTATCTGGCCACTTCTGATTGGGTGTTACTAGGGTGGTCCCTGGTTGAGCAATCTATGCCCTTTTATTGTCTAATGATTCTGAGAATCTGACACTTAGGACTCCAAGGTCAGAGGGGAAACTTGAAGCCTGTCATGGAGTCAGTTTGGTTCAGACCTGTGTCCTTTCAAAACATCTTCGCTCACCATAGCCTCCTCAACTCTCGCCTCTCTTGCCCAAATGCAACCTCATTCCTTTCTTGTACTTCTCTTCCACAAAAGCTCCAACCCATTGAACATTTCTCATCACTAGGACCCTCCCTCTTCACTTCCTGCCCTATGCAGTTGGGGAAAATCACACCACCTTGTAGATCCATTCCTCAGCACATAGCCCCCTACCCTCAACGCTTGACTAATGCTGTTCAGCTCTCTTCTGAATTTCTTCATTCAGCCCTCATTCACTAAAGGAACTATTTAAAACCTTCTTAAACCACTCCCCCAACACTCTGCAGGTGACCATACCTCCAATTTCGTACAGGTTACAGCCAGCAAGTGGGAGCAATTAGCTTCCTTCCAGTCAACTTACAAACAAGCCTGAATGGAATTCTTCCTCCCATTCCAAGGAAGAGGCATCCCTCCACCTGTATGCTATATCCCACCCCCCTGTCTCATTCTCACAGGCTTTGTGCTTTGGGTCAATGTTCATTTCTCCCCAAGCCATCAACCTCTCCATCTATGTTGTCTCCTTTTCAGTAGTGTTTAAACATAGTCAAGATGTTCCCATCGAAGACAAAATAAACACTCCTTCAAACCCAAGTCTCCCACCATCCATCTCTGATCTTCCTCCTCTTTACTGATGTATGTTCTTAAGAGTATCTGGTATCCAAAATCTATAAAGAATTTACCAATCTCAACACTCAAAAAACAAATAATCCAGTGAAGAAATGGGCAGAAGACATGAATGGATATTTTTCCAAAGAAGACATCCAGATGGCTAACAGATGCATGAAAAGATGCCCAACATCACTCATCATCAGGGAAATACAAATCAAAAGCACAATGACATGCCATCTCACACCTGTCAGACAGCTAAAATTAACAACTCAGGAAACAATAGATGTTGGCAAGAATGCAGAGAGAGGGGAACCCTTTCTGCACTGTTAGTGAGAAAGCAACCTGGTGAAGCCATTTTGGAAAACATTATGGAGGTTCCTCAAAAAGTTAAAAATAGAAATACCCTTCAACCCAGTAATTGTACTACTAGGTATTTATCCAATGGATAAAAAAATGCTGATTCTAAGGAGCACAAGTACCCCGATGTTGAGAGCAGCACTATCAACAATAGCCAAATAATGGAAAGAAACCAAATTTCCATCAACTGATCAGTGGATAAAGGTGTGGTATTTATATACTATGGAACACTACTTGGCAATGAAAAAGAATGAAACCTTGCATTTGCAGCATGGATGGAACTAGAGTGTATTATGCTAAGCAAAATAAGTCAATAGGAGAAAGACAAATAACATATGATTTCATTCATATGTGGAATTTAGGAAACACAACAGATGAACATAGGGGAAGGGAAGGAAAAATAAGACAAAAACACAGAGGGAGACAATCCATAAGAGACTTTTAAATACAGAGAACAAACAGGGTTGCCAGAGAAGAGGTGGGTGGGGGATAGGTTAAATGGGAGATGGGCATTAAGGAGGGCACTTCTTGGGACAAGCACTGGGTCTCATATGTAAGAGGTGAATCACAAGGTTCTATTCTTGAAAACAAGACTACCCTATATGTTAATCAATGTGAATTTAAGTAAATTTTTAAAAAGTGTCTAGGGGCGCCTAGGTGTCTCAGTTGGTTAAGCGACCAGCTTCACCTCAGGTCATGATCTCACAGTTCATGGGTTAGAGCCCCACATTGGGCTCTGTGATGAGCTAGCTCAGAGCTTGGAGCCTGCTTCGGATTCTGTGTCTCCTCTTTCTGACCCTCCTCTGCTCGTGCTGTCTGTCTCTCAAAAATAAATAAAGAACATTAAAAAAATTTTTTTAAAAAGAGTGTCTAGGCTTCCAGTATCCATTGTTTACCTTCTAGCCACTTCTTCCTCTTGGAATTCTTCCCTTATAATCTCCTGTTTATTATCTCTTTCTCTGGTTGGTCCACCCAGTATCTCTGCAGGTGTCTTCATGGACTTTGCCCATCTCTTCATGATGGAACCTCAGAACACTGCAGTATTAGGGATGCATCTGTTTGTATCCTACCAACAATCTCAGGACACCTGGATAGTTCCAAAGTATCCCTCTTTTTTTTATACATAGCTCATTACAATTAACAGTTTTCAAAGTGGCAGGTACTGTATTAAGCAGTCAGGATATAAAGACAAAAAAACTGTGACATTGTTCTTAAAATGCAGTCTAATGGAGGAGGCAAAAATAGACACTCTTAATTAGAGCACATCCAGTATGGTAAGAGGGCTACTTTCTATCCAACTAAGTTAAGGAGTAATTATGTAGATGAAGTGATCTTGTTGCCACATCTTAATCACTCAATTTACAAAGTAGGTTTTTATCCCAAGTGTCCTCCTCAATGCCCATCACCCATTTTCCCCTTTCCCTTCCCCCTTCCCTCATCCACGCTCAAAGCACTTGTTGGGATGAACACTGGGTGTTGTATGTAAGTAATGAGTAATGGGAATCTACCCCCAAAACCAAGAGCACACTGTATGCACTGTATGTTAGCCAACTTGAAAACCAATCTTATTGAAAATAATTAAAATAATTAAAAAGCTAATTACTAAAACGGAAAAAACAAAACAAAATAGGTTTTTATATAATTTTTCAAAGAAACAAGTCAAATAAAACATTATTCCTGTTGCTAAAATGTATTCCTACTTATAACTACTTCAATAGCAAAACGAAACTATTTTATATATCACTACTATATATGTGTATACACAGATATATCCCCATATCTAGTTGTAAATTATTCAGCATATTTTTCAAAACTTCTACATTTTATAAAACATTTTACCTTTCTACTCTGAAATCAAAACCAGATACTGAGAGGTGTCTGGGTGGCTCAGTTGATTAAGCATCAAACTCTTGGTTTCTACTCATGTCATGATCTCATGGTTCATGAGTTTATGCCCCACCTCAGGCTACAGCACAGGGGCCTGCCTGAGATTCTCTCTCTCTCCCTCTTTCTCTCTCTCTCTCTCTCCCCTTGCCCCATTGGTGCACTAGCTCTCTCTCTCTCTCTCTCTTTCTCTCTCTCTCTCTCAAAACAAATAAGTAAACTTAAAATATATATATGTAAAAAAAGAACCAGATACTAAGACAAATTTAGAAGCTGGTTAGCTGTAAAATTAATTAATTAATCAATCTATTTTCTAGATTTACAAACTGATAGTAATTATAACATATTTCAATCATATCAAAGTCACCCCATCAAGTAGCAGTATATTGCCAAGAACAGCATTAAGCGTTGTTACAAGTTATATTCCTTAGGGGGAAAAGTATAGTTTTTTCTAAAGATGCCAAAAGTAGGAAATACATAAAAGAAGACATCTAAACATTTAACCCCTGATATTTAATGTTTATCATGCAATTCTTCTCCAGTGTCGATCATGCCATAGCTCTAAACAAGCCACCATGGCTGAACTTTCAGTTTTTGTCATTTTTATGTCTTTGACCTAAGACTTCATAAAGGGATTCATAATTTCACTCATTCTTAGCCATGCAAAAGGCAAAAATATTGTTTTAGTGTCATACACACTGTTCACTTAAATAACAAAGTCCTTGAACTGGAAGGCAGCCTGGTGGTGAACTGTCCTCACAGGTGGCTTTCTCCAAGATGTATTCAGGGCCATATTACAGAATATGTTAGTGACTCAGGCCTTCCCTATAAACCAAGCTTTAAGCTTTGTGAATTCCCTATTGAGCATGGTAAGCAATACTAATATAACAGACAGAAAATAATCTTTTTATTTCACTTAAGAATAGATGATAATTATATTAAAAAACAGGATACACTAAGTGTTCTCTCAATGTATAGATACAGAAATAGGTGATCGATGATAGATAATAGATAGATTGATAGATACTATGTAGAGATATAATTACATGTCAATACACAAATAGATATAAACACATATCTCCATTTTATACATGAAGATACAAAGGTATTTAAAGTCTAATTTGTCCAGGGCCCTATGGTTTGTACAATGTGGTGCTGGGATTTAAATCTAAGCTTCAGAGCCACTATGATAGGATGCCTTTCTTCTAGGAGAGTCTGCTTCCTTGAACATTTAAGCAAACATAATATCTCTTAAGTTTTATGCTTCTTAGAAATGTTATCACATACAGGAGTAGGTCAAACCAGCAGAAACCCACTCGTGCATATCAGCTAACCCTGTTTCTGTCATTGGTTCTGGTTTGGTTGTGCTGATTTATTTATTTATTGTGGTGGGGATATTTGTGTGTGCATATGTTACTGATGAAGGTGAATTTTCAGTGAGGCTAAAAGAGTTTATACATGGCCCCTCACTTGTTTGGGCCTTTCTCTGGTCCTGGGAAAATCCTTAGTGATGGGGTCACATGTTACATAGTTTCATAAAATTTGTAAAATTGAGATGTTTTACCCATGAACAGTTAAGAACATGAAGTCTGGCTTTACACTCTGACTTCTCATTCTAGTTGCAATTGGAGTGGTTATAGGCATTTTGGTAATCCAAGTGAAAAGTTGAAATAAAAATGCAACGAATGTGGGCTACCAGCATATAAGTAGGTGACTCATAAGCTTGTTCACAGACAGTTAAATTATTGTTAGTTAAACCAGGGTAGAAATGGCTTCTAGAAAAATTCCTATAATGTGATCTGCTGATGTGGTAACATTATCACATCAAGATTTGGAGCAAATATTTATAGGGAATAGAGCCAGAAGATAGTCTGTGGAAATTCCTTCCAATTCTTATAGCTCATACATGAAATAAACTTAATAAGAGGGGTTTTTCCTCAATATGACACATTTGAAAATGTATGTGCATTACCAGTAAATCATTAGAAAGCTGAGGGAACTTCTAAAGTAATTAATAATAATAAAAATAATAGTATAAGTTTGTCTTCCAGGTAGTATGTTGTGTGGAGTGGCAGGTCCTAACTCCTGCTGTGAAAACTAGAAAAAATAATAAATTACGAATTTATGTATTTAGAGGCATCAGGAAATGGTGGGAGGAATGATGACCAGATGAATTAAAATTCCAAAGACAGAAGAGTCCTTCCCAAGAGAGCTGTCAAACAATGGTCATTTCCCCCATGGCCATAAAGGCACTAGCCGCTTCTGGAAAACTCTGAGAATCAGACTTGGAATAGACAGAGAGACTCCACGGTTGAAAACTGAGTCTAATAGCACCTCAGGAAGCCACACAGGCTGGCTGAAACTTAAGGAATCAAACACATGATCCTGTAGGATTTTTTGCCTGGCACAGAAGCAATGCTGGTGTTGGTGCATTTACTGGCTCATGGTATCTGTGAAACCAAATCCTTTGATAAACACAAAATATGTGCTAGATTTTGAAGTAGTTGAGATGAAAGTTTAAAGAGTTTAAGAGGAGGGATAAAGATAGAGGTAGAGTAAAATTTTTCCTCAATTCGCTGGTATGTAGAATAAAAGGTTCTACATCAAATTGTGGCTCATCTCCTCCTCGAGATGGTTTCCAGATGGTGAAGCAATGTAGAGATGGATGCTAGGCAGCTGAGTTCAAAACTCAGAAAGATAAACTGGAGTGCTTGAAGACTATGAAGACAGATACCTGTCAGTATCTCCAGGAGAAAATTAGTGATTCATTTGAGATAGACTGAATCTAACTTTTAAAAGTGCAATGCAGCCCTGATCAGGATCAATTACTGGTTTGATCGAGATATTCTTTCTCTCATATTATCTGCTTAATTAGAGAAAGGGCAATATTTCTTTGGGGGAAAATAATATTATATTAAATATCTATAATTCACTTTTTTACAAAAAGACTGGATTAAAGTTTAAATTTTAAAGGTAAAGAAGCAGTAATGTATCTGATAATCAAGAGAAAAATTAAGCAACAGAAGTAGACCCTAAGAGTATCTAGATATAAAATACCAATTATAAATATGTTAAATGAAATGGAGGAAAAGATGGACAAAATAAATGAATACAAATATGGAAAATTTAATAAATAATTTGAATATAAAAAAGAACTAAATGTACCTTATTAAAATGAAAAATACAATATCTGGAAAAACATATTAAAGCAGTCTAGACAATGCAAAAACAAACAAAAAATTAGTAAACTCAAAGACAAACCAACAGAAAAATATTTAAACTAAGGAACAGAAAGAAAGAAGAGAAAAACAACCAAAAAGAGAAGAAAATACATGCAGAAAACTGTAACATTGTATTTGAATGTCCAGGAGGGGTAGAGATGGAATGGGGGAAAATTTGAAGAAATAAGGCTGAAAAAAAAAATCTGAAACTGATTACAAGGATTAAAGATACATCCAAAAGATCAGCAACCTCTAAGCAGGATCAGCATTCTCTATATATGAATGTGTGTATTTACATACACACACATAGGTAAATTTCTGTTAAAACTCAAAGACAATGGGGCACCTGAGTGGCTCAATCAGTTAAGTGTACAACTTTGGCTCAGGTCATGATCTCATAGTTCATCAGTGTGAGCCTCACATCAGGCCCTGTGGTGACTATTCAGAGCCTGGAGCCTTCTTTGGATTCTGGGTCTCCCTCTCTCTCTCTGCCCCTACCCTGCTCACACTATGTTTCTCTCTGTCTCTCAAAAATACATAAACATTCAAAAACTTTTAAGAAAAACAATCCAAGATGAAAGCACAGAAGAGCAAGAAAGAATGAAGAGCACAAAGAAGCATGGTTATGTAGGTAAATATAAAAGAATATCGACCACTTAAAACAACAGTAATATCTTGTGAGATATATAAGTAGAAATAAAATGACAAAATAACACCACAGCCAGAAGAGGATAGGATAAATGGAGCTCTTGTATTGTTTGAGAAGTGATAAAAGCATTAAGTTATAGGGTTTTTTTTATGTGCACATCAGAATATTTAATATAACAAATCAAACTCTGAACCGTGAAGCAAGTCTCAACAAAACTCAAAAGATCAACAAATGAAATATTTCTAAATAATGAAATTAAAGTAGTCATTAATAACAGAGAAATGTTTTGAGAATCCCCAAGTATTTGGGAAATAAGAGCAAATTTCTAAATAACTCATGAATCAAAGAAGAACTAACAGTGGAAATTAGAAAATATTTATCCAAGTGATAATGAAAATATGACATAACAAAACTTATGAGGTACTGCAAAAGCAATTTTAAGAGGGAAATTTGCAGCTTTAAATAAATATACTAGGAAAAAAATACCAAAATCGATGACTTAAGATCCCATGAAGCTAGAAAAAGCATAGCCTCATAAATACAAAGAAAGTGGAAGAAAGGAAATAAAAGCAGAGACTGATTAAGTGGAAAACAATCATACATTAGAGAAAATTTTAAAAGCCAAGGGTTTCCCTTTGGAAAAATTAATAAAATTAATAAAAGTTACTAAGACTGCCCAAAGAGATAAAACAGAAAGTACAAGCTACCAATATCAGGAATGAAAAAGGGGACATCACTACAGATCTTATAGATATTTTTAAAAATAATAAAAAGAAGATAATTGTGAACAACTTTATGCCAATAAAATGAGCAACAAAGTGAAATTTTAAAAATTCTTAAAATCACAACCTACAAAACCTGTAAAAGGAAGAAATAGAAAATATGAATTAAATGTGCAATTATAAAACTTTCCCAGAAGAAGGATCGAGGCCCTGAGCATTTCACTAGTGAGTTCATCCAGATATTTATAGACAAAATAATACCAATTTCACACAAACCCTTTCAGAGACTTGGAAGAAAAGAAAATACTTCCCAACTCTGTTTTCAGGTGGGGGAGGAGAGGAGGCAGCAAGCTGATTCCATACCCTGACAAGAAAACTACCAGAAAAAAAAAGAAAGAAAGAAAGAAAGAAAGAAAGAAAAAGAAAGAAAGAAAGAAAGAAAGAAAGAAAGAAAGAAAGAAAGAAAGAAAGAAAGAAAGAAAGAAAGAAAGAAAGAAAATTACAGGTTAATCACTCACAAATTTAGACATAAAATTCCTATGAAAATACAAGCAAATTGAATACAGAAGGTGAGTAATAAGCCATATTCAAATAAGGCTTTTCCAGATGGGCAAGAATGTGTTAATATTCAAAACTCAATGTAATTCACCATATTAGGCAAAGGAAATCATGTAATCATGCTAAATTTACCACAAATATTTAGAATTTCCAAAACTCTTAGAAAAAGAGGAGAAGTAGGAAGCATGCTTAAGCTGAAAAAATGCCTACAAAAAAAAAACCCTCATATTTATTGGTAGATATATTTTCCTCAATGGCAAAAATGAAACAATATGTAACCTATTCATAGTCAACATTGAAATGGTGGTCTTGGCCATTTCAAGAAGGTGATAAAAGAAAAGGAAGATTTGAAGAACCTATTATGAAGCCATAGTAATTAATACAGTGTAGTATTGGCAGAAACATAATCCAAATGACTAAATAGTACAGAATGGTAGTGATTCAGACCCTCATATATATGCTCCCTGATTTACAACAAAGGCAACAACTACAGTGCAGAGAGAGAGAAGTAACCATATCACCAAACGATGTTGAGTCAGTTGGAGTGTCATATGGGCAAAATGAATCACTCCACAAGTAACAAAACTTGGGGCCGTGATGACCTGCCTTGTTATTATTACACCAGCCAAGCTTACTGCACAGTCTCGGACACCCAGTGTCTCCAGCATAGATGATCCACCGTTATTAAAAGATTCAGTTTTTTAATCATGGTGAACATACAGTGTGGTCTTTTCTCTATTCTTAATCCAGAATTCCAAATTTGACCACATAGAAGCAAGTCAGCCACAGAATTACTCAGAATTATCAAAGAAATCGCCTGAGTACCTGCAGTATTCTATTATGCATTTGGCACAGAAGAATAACAGGGAGGAAATAGCATCACACAGATACACACAAAGTGAGTGCTGTTTGTCTCGCCAACATGGACTCCACAAGGAAAGCAAAACCACAGAGGGTGTGTGTGTGTGTGTGTGTGTGTGTGTGTGTGTGCGCGCGCGCGCAGAATTTGTTGAAATTCCATGAGCTTGGATTCAATCTGAACCATATGTAGCTCCAGATTAGATCATATTCTCATGATAAAATTGCTAATTTTGTCTTCAATTTTGCCTGCTACTCAGTATTTCCATGATCTCTTATTAGCTGATCTCACACATTATTTATTTGGTCTGTTATCACTCAAAAGATAAGGCACTTCATCTAATGCTCTGGAATTTTTGGTTCTCAGTTACTAAGGTGTCAGGGAAAAGGTGAATGTACGGTGCAATGAAGTACAGAGTCTGGAACAAAGCTACTAGGATGTAAAGACCCCTAATTTTCTAGCAGTGTGGTCTTGGGCAAGTTACGTCCCCTCCTTATGCCTCAGTTTTCTTGTCTATTAAATGGACTGAACAATAGTACTTACTTCATTAGGTTTTTGTAAGGATTAAAAGACTTAAAGGGTAAGTTACTTAACATACAGTGTTTGATATATATTATCGCCATAAAAGTATTAGTTACTATTTTTCATCTGTAAGAACAATACAGAAAACTCTTGCTTTCTAAATTACAAGAGCTTTTGTTAATTGCATATTAACCTGGGCTTTCCATAAATTGTGATAGTTTGGAGCAAATTATTCATTTTTCTGTTGCTAGAAGGCAAACATGGCTTGCTGTTTTTCCATCAGAAACCTCATGGGAAGAGGTGTTTGAGCGCCAGTAAAGAGCTGGGGTTTTGAAGTTCATGGCCTTTGTTTGAAACTCCTCCTCTGCCAGTTTCCAGCTTTGCAACATTGAAATGAGTGATTTAATTCCTCTTCTTATCTTTAAAATGGGAATGTGATGGCATCATTTTCATAAGATGGCCAGGAGAATTAAATGAGATAATGTATCTAAATTATTTACTGAGATTTTTAATTCAAGTATAATTAACACAGAGTGTTATATTAGTTTCAATTGTATAACATAATGATTCCACAATTGTACATATTTCTCAGTGCTCATCAAGATAAATGTACTCTTAATCTTTATCTATTTCACCCATCCCTTCACCCATCTGCCCCCTAGCAACCATCAGTCTGTTCTCTGTATTTTAAAGTCTGAGTGGGGGCCAGGGTTTAGTCTCTTTATTTTTCTTTGTTTTGTTTCTTAAATTTCACATATGAGTAAAATCATATGTCCTTCTCTGACTTATTTTACTTTGCATTATAGCCTCTAGGTCCATCCATGTTGGTGCAAATGGCAAGATTTTATTCTTTGTTATGGCTGAGTAATATTCCATTGTATATACATACCACATCTTCCTTATCCATTCATCTTAGGTTGCTTCCATTTATTGGCTATTGTAAATAATGCTGCAGTAAACATAAGGGTGTATATATATTTCTTTTCAAATTAGTATTTTCATTTTTGGGGGGTAAATACCCAGTAATGGAATTACTGGATTGTATGGCAATTCTATTCTTAATTTTTTGAGGAACCTCCATACTGCTTTCCTTAGTGATTGCACCACTTTGCATTCCCACCAACAGTGCAGGAGGGTTCCTTTTTCTCTGCATCCTTGCCAACATTTATATACTGAGTATTTTTTAATGTTTCTTTATTCATTTGAGAGAGAGAGAGAAGTTGAGAGAGAGAGAGAGAGAGACAGAGAGAGAGAGAGAGAGAGAGAGAGCGTGCACACAAGCAGAGAAGGGGCAGAGAAAGCAGGAAAGAGAGAATCCCAAGCAGGCTCTGGATTCAACATGGGGCCACACCTGGGGCTCAATCTCAGAACCGTGAGATCATGACCTGAGCCGAAGTCAAGAGTTGGTTGCTTAACGAACTGAGCCACCCAGGTGTCCCTAATGAGTAATTTAAGTACTTACTAAGTAATAGTTACTCCACCCAATGTTGTATTCTTCTTTTTATATACATTCCAACATGTTTTGAATCACCTGGTAAAAATGCATTTTAACAAGAATATATACCTATTGTTAAATCTTCATAGTGGAGACTTTGTTTCTCTTAGCATGGTGTTGAGCTTCCCTCAGACACGTAGGTCTTCATCCAGTTAAAATACTCACTGGAAAATCTTTGACATTCCTTGCTGACACCACCAGTAATGTACAAACTTCAGGCACTCTCATATATTTAGATTATCAGAAACGACCCATAAAATGTCTCTGTATAAACCAAACTCCTTAAAATTCAGTGTGCTCTTTACTTGCCCTGTGATTTATGAATCATTCTTAGGATCAAAGCTGATGTTCTACATAAGTCATTGAGATCAATCTCATCACTTTGTGACTTCAGATTTTCCCAAAACGGTATCTCATGATCGCTATTACTTTTCCGTGACTCTTCTGACACTCACAGTTTAATGATATTACCGCCTGCCTATGAACACAATAAATAATGAAAACTTTTAAAAATAAAAACCAACACCTCACAGAGCTCAATTCTACTGGCTGATCATGCTGTGGATGACCAAGAATGAGAGAGAAGGGGGGGAAAAAACCAGGTTTCACAATCCAAATGGAGTTAATTAGTAGTGAGGGTTGCAGTGCAATAGGATGGAAATGTCAGCTGGACTAACCAAAGGCAACCCTCTAGGAAAGCTGTCCAAACGTCACCAAACTTCTCTCCAACTAGTCTCTAGATGGTTGTTAGCACCCGTTTCCCTGGTAAGGGCAGATCTGTGGGTCATCAGTAAGACCAGAAGTCCTACAGACAGTTATAAATTATGAAAGGGGAGATTTACTTGAAAGAGTAAGCCCGAATGGCCTCCAGGAATTTGTGAAACATCATACTGGAGCAAGCAGTGAAATCCATTTGTTGTTAGCAACACACAAAGGGCCCGAAGCAAAATAATCAGGGAGAAAAAAATTATAAGGTAGTGGGCACATTGGCTCAGACCCAGTAACATAAGACATTCATTATGCTGAGACACTGTAATTCTTTGAACACCCCTTAAATCTCTCAGCTGTATAATACAAGATGGGTGAAAATGTGCCGGTCAATAAAATTATCAGCTATTTCCATATCCAAAAGCAGCAAAGGTTCACCAGTGGAAAAACGTGGAGGTTAACCGTGAACTTTTTAAAATAAACAACTTGGCCTAATGTCATTCTATGCACAGGCCTTCCATTACCAGAAAATACTGACCCCCTCAAAGAGCCACTGGAACTTTGAATTTTCAGCAGTGCCTGCTGGCAGTCAGGACTCACCATGCTGGATTTCTCACAGGCTCAAGTGTCAGTCACCACTTGCGGAAAGGGTATTTGAAGGATGAGTGTTGTATAACCACAGACCGAGGCTCAAAAGCCAATTCCAGTTAAGCCCGGTAATAGTTTTTGACATTTAGAGACATTTTATCCTTCAAAACTCTTGGAGAGCAGAAATGCTTGCCTGGATTTCCTGTTTCTATGGAAACCAGAGATTTGAAAGTGTTAATCTCAGTTGACCTCTCTTGTTCATTTTTATTTTGCCTCTTTCCCTAGAACTTCTGTGCAGAGTTACATGCTTATTTGTTCTCTAGTCTCAATTAAATTTTCATCTTGCAGTCTTGAGGTGGTCTCCCAAGGAAGCTATGTATCCACCAGAAGGTGTTCAAGATAATTGATTGTGGGTGTTGAAAGAAAATGGTAGAACTTGTATTTATGTTTCTTTGTAATCGAAAAATTCAAAGGACACTAAATTTTAGTAAAACTCGGAATAGAGTGGACATTGGTACTCTCAGTGATGCCCTGTATCAAAAACTGCTGTGCTCGACTAGGAGATGTGAGGTTTCCAGAGAACATGTAAGCATTGGATAGCACTGGAAGGTGGGGAACAGTGGTGGTGTCTTCTCTTCTCATTCCCTTTCATCGTATTGCAACAGACCACAGCTAACCTGCAACCAGGTTAACCTTGTGAAAGCTAGTTGAGTTAAAATGAGAGAATTATGGATTCTATTCTCTCGTTTTAACTCAACTAACTTTCACAAAACGGACAAGTGGCCTATATATCCAAACAATAACTCCATGGTTGAAAAGTTATGGCTAATGCAAACAAAAGGGGGAAAAAGGGGGAAAACAAAAACAAAAACACGATAGCATGGGATAAGAACATAGTTCTAGAGCCAGACTCCCTGGGCTCAAATTCCTGACACCACAATGTACGAAATCAGTGACTTTGGGAAATTATTTGATCTCACTG
The DNA here is from genome assembly GCF_006229205.1 of Suricata suricatta. NCBI lineage: Eukaryota > Metazoa > Chordata > Mammalia > Carnivora > Herpestidae > Suricata > Suricata suricatta. The sequence goes on along the minus strand of NC_043716.1, from coordinate 48,419,035 downwards.
TGTATCATCTCTCCCTGTCACAGAGAATGTAATATGAAAGTCTCAATCCCCACTGCAATGGTTTATTGGGCAAATAAAATGAATAAAGCCTACAGTGCAATAAAATAGCTTTCATTAGTATCCTTCTAATAAAGGCAAAAGCAGTGATATTAACCAGATTTGATCATCTAAAATTATCAAGACTAGTTGTAATGTGGGTTCTCACCCATAAATCTCTTACGAAGTTTACTGAGCCATGTAGACATCATTAACATATATATATGTGTATGAGGGAGACGGATTAATTTAAGCATTTGGAACAAGAAAGCAAACCTGCCATTTTCTCAGCACTGCTGAAGTCCTGTAGCCCACAATAACAAACCCTACACAAACCTCACTAAACTTGATTTATGTTCACAGTCATATTCCATGGGCATACAGACCTTGTCCCCAACAGGATAGAAACAGCTAAAATGATACATGGAAAGCCATTTTTCATTGGAAAATACTTTTTATATGAACAGAAATCTGCTAAAGATTTAGAAGAAATAGGTGTTAAATGGCTTAGAGATCTGCCTGAGTTGAATTAAAAATAAAACACACTTCTGACAGATCTTAGCTAATCATGTACTTGATAGATTATGTCGCAATAATGAAATACACTTTTTGAACCAATAAAGGCAAAATGTAACAGAGAAAGTATATTCTCAGTAATAAATACCTACTTTTTTTAAAGAATGCTAAAAAGGAAACACTGATGATGTTTTTAATGGAATAATAGATCCCAGAGTAAATTTACAAAGACAAGATGATACCTAAAATAGGTTCACAGCAAAGAAATTGGAGTCAAAATGTACAAAGTGCTACCAAATGTCATCAATGGGTTTGTTTTTACAAAAATAATGCTTCTAAAATATTTTATCCCACAGTGTTTATAATTGGTTTTAGCCTATTTAAAATAATTGCCAAATTTAAATTTTTGTTGTGAAATTTTTTCTTTTACTGTTTATACTTGTTCTTATGTATATTTACTATTTATACCCACACTCTCCTGAAATGGCAGGTGGCCAGCAGAGTTATGCTTCCTGTACTAGGAACAGATACTAAAACATGGGTGCTCAATCAAAATTATCAGAGACCATGTTTGGAGGATCATAGAAACCCTACATTTTGATAGATTTTAAAGTGATATGATCTTTGCCAAGGAAAAGAGCCTATAATTTTTCTCTTCAAGTGGTTTCAGTATTTAACATTTGCTGGAAGAGAGAATTTCTCATGTCAAGCTTAAATCTCTCAAGCTACATTGTGAATCCATTTTCCTCAGCATGTTTTTATTGTTGCTGTTATTGTTATCGTTGTTGTTGCTGTCATTCTGTCCTTATCAGAAAAAGAATTCCCATACCTAAGATACACCCTCCTCCACTGAGATGAATTTTTGGACTTCAGTGAAAAGGGATCTTAGGTCAAAATGTTAGGTGTTAATTACAAAGGCAGAAAGGAAATATTAAAATCTATGAACTGATAGAGGTTCATAAGGTATGAAATCAGTATCCTTTAAGGAAGCTGCTCAAGCTACATGATAGCTTGAAAGAGCCATGCAGATTTGGAAAAGTAGCTGTCTGCATATTCGTCCAACATTCTGACTGCCAACCGTGTGAGCTTCCATATGTTGGCACAGCATAACAAGGACAGAGACGGGGAGTTCTCGCGACTACATTCCACATACTCAGAAGAACTTTGAAAGCAGGTGGTTTTTGCTTTCTCTGGGGAAAATTAGAGTAGGTACAGAAAAGAGAAAATTCTATTTGAATTGCTGAATTTTGAAAGGTGAACCAGAAAGAATATGTACAAATGGCCAACAGCGCATGAAAAGATGCCCTACATCACAAGTCTTTAAGAAAATGCAAATCAAAACCACAATAAGATACCACTTCATATCCAGTAAGAGGGCTTTCATTAAAAAAACAGAAAAAACAAAGAAGTGTCCGTGAGGATAAGAAACTGGAGCCCTTGCATGCTGCCGGTGGGAATGTAACAAGTTGCAGCCAATAGAGAAAAGAGTATGATGATTCCTCAAAAATCTAAAAATAAAATTGCCATATGATGTAGCAATTCTACCTCTGGGTACATAGCCAAAAGAAGTGAAAACAGCGTCTTGAAGAGGCATTCCTGCACCCATGTTCATAGAAGCATTATTCACAGGAGTCAAAAGCTAGGAGCAATGCAAGTGTCCGTCGGTGAATGGACAGTGGATGAATGGGTAAACCAAATGTGGTATATTCATTAATGGATATCATTCAGTCCTAAAAAGGAAGGAAATTTTGACATGCTACCCCATAGATGAACCTTGGAGCTATTATGCTAAGTGAAATTAGCCAGCCACAGAAGAATAATTATTATATGATGCTATGCATATGAAGTACTTAGATTGATAAAATTCATGAAGACAGAAAGTAGAATGGTGATTTCCCAAGAGATGGGGGTGGAGTGGAGAGAAGGAGGAGTTCTTGCTTAATGAGTATAGAAATTCAGTTTTGTGGGATGAAAAAAGATCTGGAGACAGTGCTGGTAATGATTGCACAACAATGGATATACTTAATGCCACTGAAGTGTATACTAAAAATTGTTAATATGATAAATTTCATTTTCTGTATATTTTACAATTAAAATAGATTTTTAAAGGAACCAGGCTTTCTAAATGGCACTTTACCAAAATGCTGTGTCACACTTTAGACAGCACTCTCGAAGGCATTTCACATGGTTCCATTGACTCATTCATTCACAGGGGAGTATGTATTGAACCCTTTATTAAGGATCAGAACAGAGCTAGGTACAAAAAGGGACTACAAATTTGATTGAGACGCAGTCTGCAATAACAAGAGAAAGTGAAAAGGAAATGAAGAAAGTTATTAATATGTACAGAGTCACACTCACTGCTGGCCATTGATATATACTATTTCCTTTGGTTCTCCTAAGCACTTATACTCAGAGAGAGATATTATTACACCCTTTGGGCCATGAAACTGAAGCTAAGGAAGTCAAGTAATTTGTTCAGCTCTCAAAACTAGTAAGAACAGAGCCAGGATTCAAAACTTGATCCAAATCATGAATCTTTGCTCTTCTAATCCATGTCCCTGTTAGGTCTATCTTTGATCCCAATTCTGTTGGGCACATCACTCTGTATTCATGTCCTAGATTCATCAAATCTCTTTAAGTAATGCCTTGCCCTTATATTGGGTTTGCCTTGGAGAAAAAGTTGCAAAGATTTGGCTTCAATTCAGGGGCTCTGGACTTCTTACTTCCATCTCCTTTCTAAAATCCAGGCTGAACGTGCAGGCTCTTAAGAGTCATCTATGATATTCCATATTGGCTTTCACTTGAAGTCTTCTTTAGGCATATCCAGGATCACGTGTTCATTCATCCATTCTCAAGGCTAATAGTCTCTCCTAATTTCTCCAAATATCTTAGTCTGAAGTCTAGTGTCTTACTAAAATCTACTAGGTATAGATCATGCTTTAACTAGTAAAGCTCTTTGCTTCCTCAGGTACACTGTACCTTGCTTACTGGATAATTAGAAGGTTATTAAGACTTTTACAAGTTATATGCTAATTATCCAGATCTTTACATAATCATTCAGAAAGCACACTTGCTGATATGTTTAATAAAAGACCTCTCCATATATGTACTTAATTATCACACTTAATTATCTTAAGCAGCTAATTGAAATGCACCAGTGAATTTTGCATTTATAATTCCTAAGACAGACTTGTCTCCTTTTCAGTTCACCCAGCTCCGCGTCATTCTGTTCAATTCAAACATATGGTTGCCTAATTCATGCCTTCTCCTCATACTAAGGGCACCAGCTAAATTATTTCTTAAACTCCTGGCAGATAGGAAACCCCCAACTCAGGCTCTCAGGCTCAAGGAGGACTGATTCAGGAAGCCAGAGTACTATATTCCAGCAACTTCCTCTGAGTTTATATCACAGATCTACCTTGGAGACCAGAGGGGGAAAAAGGAAGGGGAAAGGCGGTATTTAGGATGCTAACCTCATTAACCTGTCCTACAGGCAAGAACAATTTAATACTTGAACTTGGGAAGTAGTCACAGAAAATATTCTGGTAGAATGCTTAAGGAGAAAAAGGAAAGTACATTTTTCTTTATCCCTAGTTTCTCTGGGCTTTGTGGGAAAAATATGGCCCCAAGGGAATTAGAGTAAATGCTTGAGATAGACTCAGTGTTAAGTATTGTTTTATTATTATTGTTATTAAGAATTGTGATGGTCTTTCTGAGATGACACTTGGACCCACACTACTAGGAAGACAGCTGCTATGGAAGTGGATTGACCTGGTGCAGAAATAGCTGACCAGTGACATAGCCAGTCAGGCTTAAGGCCTTTTTGAACTAGGCACTGGAATTTATTTCCCTTGGTATTGCCAAGGAAGCAACTCAGCCCAGTATTATATAAGATCACCTCTGACAGCCTCTCTGAGCAGAACACCAAGGACGAAGCTGACTAGCCCAAGGAGCTGTAGTAACCCTAGCTACCCAACATGGTTGTCTACGCAATGAGGGGCAAATACTGTGAGTCTCCAAGCTATGGATTCCTCAGCGTGGTCATACATGCTGTGTGATGCTGGGCAAAGTCTTCACGTTTCTGACCTTCGGTTTTCCCCACCCTTAAAATGGGGACACTCACATAGGGTTCCTAGTTCATATGATTGATATGAAAGTTAAATGAGGTAAAATATGTAAAGCTTGTAGAAGTGCTTAGTTAATGGGCATAATAATACTTGACTTGTCCATATAACATTGCTGGTATAAGGCTCAAATGAGTTTCGGCATTCATAAATGAGGAAACAATAAATCTTGTCTATGAAATAGTGGGAGATAATAGAAAAAAACATATATGTTGATCTCTGCCCCCAGTTCTTGGCACAGAGCCCCTAAAGGCCTTATAATTTCCTGGGTGATTGGAGTGTCTTTTGTTCCACTAAGGTGACACTGGAGTGGATTCCCTGATGGCTCCAGAAGGAGAGCCAGTCATCAGAAAGACCAAGCTTGGAATATTCTACTCCACCCCACCCTCATTGCCTTGAGAAGAGGGAAGGGCTGAAAATGGAGTTGACGATTGATCCTGCCTGCATGATGAAACATCCATAGAAATCCTAGAAGTATGGAATTCGGACGGCCTCCAGGCTGGTGAGTACATCCATGGGCTGGGAGAGTGACACATCCCAACTCCACAGGGACAAAAGCTCCTCAGATGGAGAGCCTCCCAGACCATGCCCTACATATCTCGTCATCTGCTTTTTCATCTGCATCCTTCATCTTGCCCATTAGTAAACTGGCAATTGTGTTTCCCTGAGTTCCGTGAGCCTCTTTAGTTAATTAATTGAACCCAAAGAGGGGGTCATGGGAACCTCTGATTTGGAAGCAGTTGGTGAGAAACACAGGTGACAAACTGGACTCATGATTGGCATCTAAAGTGTTGGAAGCATGGGACAGTCTTGTGGGACAGAGCAATTAACCTATGGGATCTGACATTATCTCCAGGTAGTCAGTGTCAGAATTGAGCTAAATTGTAGGGCACCTGACTATTGTCACAAAGAATTGTTTGGCGTGGGTAAAACCCCACACATATTTGGTGGCCAGAAATGTCAGAAGCAAAGTGTTTCTTGTGAGTAGCAAAAAAGACACATAGGAGATCAGATGAACTGAGTTTTTCTTCCCCACAATAGGAGGGAAAGATTGAGTTTTTCCATTTTACATGAAATATCTATGAAAATGAGCATGTTGACATATGTAAAGTAGCTGGAAGAGTGTGGAACACATGGAAGGTGCTGGACAAATAGGATAATACAAGGTGAGGACAAGACACAGATAAGATTACATAGCTTTAAGGTTACATAAAAATTCAGAGAAACATACAAAGACCATCTAACTACAAGGTCTGTTTTGAGACTCTCAACAGGTGCTTTGTATTTCCATTACTTATGAAAGTCTTTCATGACAACTAAATATGTTTTAAAAGTCTTATCAGTGAGGATTTACAGACATAGATGTTTTTAATTGCTCTTAGAGAACTCCCTCAGGAACTGCCCAAGAGAATAGAGTGGGGTGTTGTCACTTAACCACATTCGCTGTAATAACAAACATAAGTGCATCCAACAATAAGCGTTATCTAGCGCACGCGTCTGTAATCAACTGGAGATGGCTGATCTCAGCTGGCCTCAGCTCAAGGGTTCTACTGGTATTGAATGGGGTCGTTCATGCTTCCGGGGGTCAGCTGTTCTAAGTTGGGCTTGTCTGGGGCAATGAGTGTGGCCAGGGCACCATCATTCCATTGGTGACTCATATTTCTCCTGGGCTAACCTCAGCATGCTTTTCTCATGTTGACAGAAGACACTTGAACAAGCCCAGTTGTTTAAGGCCTTCTTAAACCTTCAGTCATTTTATGTCCACTAATATATCATTGGTCCAAGCAGTCACATGGACAAACTCAAAAGTGAAAATGGAAAACACACTCTACTTCCTCCAGTGGGAGCAACTTCAAAGTCACATGGCAAAGGGCAGGGACTCAAAGGAAGAAGAATTGAGGTCACTGATGCAATGTATCTCAGTAGGAGAACAGAGGGATTGGCCAGGCTTGGGCATACCCACCTTGGCTGTAGCCATGTCTATATTTCACTGGGTTATACATATCAATAAGGTTTAAATCTAATAGAAGATAGCTTAGCTAAAAAAAAAGATTTGGACATAGTTAAGAGCAATTTATATAAGTGAATTTAAATGGACACTGTGGAATTGGTCATGGAGAAGTATAAGCTTTGATAATGGGGCACTGGTCATGCCAGTGGGATGCCTGTGGGCAGATGGTCAGGGAGCTAGAAGAACATGGGAAGATCAGGCTAGGACACCAAAGGAAGATGAAGAAATGCCCAAAAAATGAGACATGAATGGGCAATAAAGAAAAAGTTCATCTATGTTTAAATTTGGCCCCAAGAGAGCTCTAAAGCTGTCAAACAAATTGTCTGTCAAACCTGGAAGTACCAATGACATTGTCATAGAAAACATTTCCTTCTGACATAAATATATAGTTAACTCTCCAACAGCTGAATTTTGGGGGGAAAGTTTCTAAAAATGGATGCTCACCTTTAAAGTAGGTTTTCTCACATTTATTCCCTTTCCCTTTGAGGCACCTGGACAAATTAAGTGCTAAGGAAGTCAAAATAAATGATAAAATGAGAAATGGGCAAATGACCTTTTGCTCATTCAGCTTTCAGAAGAATCTCTTGAACTGGTTTCTAAATATTTGATTCAGAAAAACCTAAATTCTGTTTGTCAACTGCATTCTTTTTCTCATTAAAATTAAAAAAATAATAATAAAAGGCGTCCCATGAGTATAGTGGTAAAATTCAATCCATATGTTTTCTGATTCATTTACACTTAGCTCATCAAAATATTTTGCAAGAGCTGAGCTCTTTGGTGCCCAAAGATGTTTTGTGGTCCTTTTCCTTTGAAACAGAAAAATTGCAATTTATCATTAGGTTGTATAAATGCAAAAGAAGGTTGAAGAATACTCCTAAAATTTATTATCTCATAAGGGTGGAGGGGGTTATAAGTTGGGAAAGCCTGTCTTCTTAAACTGTCTTCGCTCCTGTAATTTATCAGAATATTCCAATCCTACCTGTATGGGCAGAGCCCATTTTCACCATTCACATTAATATCAGTGCTCTCACTGATAAGGACAAACCAAATATAAAAGGATCAAAGTCTCAGAAAGGATCCAGGAAAGTAGAGAATCGACTTTGGGCAAAGAGTTCCAGGAAACTTTAGAGAAACACAAATGTTTTGAAGTGTAGTGTGATTCTGTAGCCAGATTTCAAAGGTAAAGAGTACAATCTCCTATTCATCAAAACTCAAAGGGAAGAGCTGGGCTTCTAATCACACTTCAGGGTCCAGACTGACTGCCAAACCCAAATCCACATTTATCAAAAGACTAAGAGAAGCTTTTCCTTTGTTTTATGTAACTGATCTGCAGCCTCAATCAGTGAGGTGAATGGTTTCTCCTGACAGCACATCATGGGCAGAATTTTAGGGAAGCACAAAGTCAGAATAGAAATTACCATACAGCTAGAAATATTAAAGAAAATAAGAGAACAATGGGACAACCAGGCAGCAAACTTAGGTCATGAGATGCTAAATACCTGATTTTCCTGTTCACTATATACTACTGAAAAATAAATCAAAATATTTACTATGAATTCATTTATATTACTGGCTCATCTTATGATAGTCACTAAAAGCTAGAAAAGCATATTGGGTGGACACGATCAATAGTGATAAACTTCTTGAATGTTCTCCTTTTATATTACCATTTCAATGTAGACAATGCTCTTAGTTCTGTATTCTCAGAACTCACATTATTCTCTAATCATCAATTGCTACCTTTTGCTATCTGTAAGCATCATATTTTATACAAGGTCCTGTGTCACATCTTCAGGTAACTCTCAATAACATGGAATAAAGAGTTCTTTTGGCTTTGATGAGTGGGTCTTGTTCAAAGCTAGCGACAACATCCTTTGCTGTTTTTCCCACAAACTAATGTTGTTCACCCCAGTGGTGAAGAAAACTAAACCTGAAGTTTCATGAAGAAAAAGATGGGGACAGAAGTTTTCCCACAGGGCTAGAGAGCTAATTTAATCTTTTTATCCCTGGATATCTCTTTCCAATTTGGTGAGGAGGGTCAGAGAGGGCAGGCCCATGGCCCTTCCTAAAACATCATCTGTATAGAAACCAGAACTCCAGAGGCATGGATTCTCCAGAATGCAAGCCCTGTTTATTTTGTTCAATATGATATCTACAGTATCTAGAACTCTGAGTAAATACTCAATTAATTTGTGTTGCATAAGTGAATTCATCCTAAGAGAAGTTTCAAAGAGATCAAAAAGCCAGTTCCCACATGAGCTTCGAGATGAAACATTTTCTTTCATCATAATTTCTCTCTCCCAGCACTTGGCCATGAATGCTCTAAAGTTAACCATCATCATCAGCCCTCTCCCTGCTCCTTGGATATAAAATAGCAATGAGGCCATGGCCAACTCATGTCATGCCAATAATGTCCTTCCAGAGCTACATCTTGAATCTTATCATCATCTGTAATTCTTTCTCTTTTAAAATCCTCACCCATAAGTTCTTCCAGCTTGCTTTTCCAGCTATTTCCACTATGACAGCTTGTCAAATTCAGCAGGACCTTGAGTATTCTGAACTTCTTGCTTTTTTCCAAATTCATTCATCCCATCCCTTAGTTCCTTCTACATTCAACTTAAACTCCTACTTTCTGTTTTCTTCTTGTCTACTCCCAAGTAACCAAGAAGTGGTGGGAGGAGAAAAAGTGCATGCATGAGTGCACACACACACACACACACACACACACAACAGAGTAAGTGTGATCCACTGTAAATCGTATGGTCATCCAATTTAAATGGGCCCACAACCATGTCCTATAATTCTACTACAACCTTGCTATTCAAAGTGTGTCCACAGACCAACAGCATCAACATCACTTAGGTCCTTATAGAAATCAAGAATCTTGGGTCCAATCTCAGACCCAGTGAATCAGAATTGAAATTTTAAATAAGATCATCATCTGATTCATATGCACATAAAAGTTTAAAAGCACTACACTGTTTCATCTATTACCTTTCAGACTTACATAAGCAAAAATCTTTCTCAAGTGCATTCTTTCCATAGATAACAAATCATTCTCAATCCTTCAACGAATGAGCAAAAAGGAAAAGTATCTATACCTACACATTCCCTTGAGCCATGGTCCTTTCTATTCTGTCATTTATAGGCAATTTAGTCAACATTTCTTCACCTAAAACTGCTCTGAAGCAAACTTCTGTCTGGTTCCACTTAGTCCATGAAAAGAAATGTGATAAATTTGCTGGTGACCTCCATGTCACAAAATCCAATGTGGTTTTTTTTAAGTTCTTATCTTAATTAATATCTGACCAACATTTTGACACTGTTAACTTTTCCTTCCTCAATAACACTCTTTCCTTGACTTCTATGGAAAAACATTATTGGTTTTCTTTCTACCAGTCTAGTTACTAGTCACTCTCACTCTATCATCTATCTATCTATCTATCTATCTATCTATCTATCTATCTATCCATCTATCTACCTACCTATCTATTCATCTATCTGTCCAGTTAAACCTGAAACCTACAAAACGCACTTGATAAAAACCCTCTTGCTTACCTCCCACAATAATTCCACCATTATGTCCTAAATATCTTCAAACTCACTTCTTTTTATATCAGTATGATTACCCACCATACCCTGTGTTACCACCACTAGTTATTTCAACTATTACAAAACCCAAACCACACTGATCCCCTCCATTCTTTAGATCTTCCATTCCAAGGCATCTCAGATGCATTTCTTCACCTGGAAAATTTTCCACCAACACTCTTCTTCTTCCCACTTCTCTTTACCCAATGGATACCTATCTTCCTAGATCTCAACTTTCTCATAAAAGTTTTTCCTAAAGTTCAAGCTAGGTCAAATCCCCCTACTTTTAATCATCAAGAGCACCTGCTTTTCTGTAATATTTGTCATCATTACACTTTTACATGTATTTGTGTGATTCTTAAATGAATGTTTATCCTCATATACCTACTGCAAAGGCTAGATGATATAGTCTAAGACAATAAGGACCTGTTTCCATTGTTGCTCAACAAGGTATTCTAGTGGCTAGAAGAATGTCTGGCACAAAATAGTTACTCAATAAGCAATCGTTGAATGAACTAATGAGCAAATGTGCCTTGGGTTGAAGAAGTGTCTATGACATCACAGAGGCCAACCTCCTATTTGTTGCACTCCTGCACCTGTTTCTACTACTCTGTGTTAAGACATAGCCCTCTATTGCTGTGTTCTCACATTAAATCTTCTGTACTTATTGTCTTCCTAACTAGGTATTAAACATTTAAAAAAAATTTTAAACATTTATTTATTTTTGAGAGAGAGAGAGACAGAGCATGAGCAGGAAGGGGTAGAGAGAGAGGGACACACAGAATGAGAAACAGGCTCTACGCTCTGAGCAGTCAGCACAGAGCCCAATGCGGGGCTTGAACCATGAACTGTGAGATCATGACCTGAGCCAAAGTCAGACGATTAACAGACTGAGCTACCCAGACGCCCCAGTATTAAACTTCTTAAAGGTAGTGCTGTGAACATTATAAATCCTCAATATTTACTTTTTTAAATAAACAACCTTTTATTGACACTAATAATGCCCTGCTCTTCCATAACGTTGATGGTACATGGAAAGAGTAGACAATTAGATGCGTGCCGTGCTTCACTTAACCTATCTAGAAAATTGAAAACATAAGCCATTTGGCTTGTTACTGAAGGATTCCTACCCAGCCAACCTAACAGATTTCAGACCCACAGACACTACAATTGAAGTAGATTTTAGCAGTCGTGCACCTGACCCCTTCATTTCCAAACTTGACACACAAAACCAAGAGATACTAAGCAATTCGGTGCACTAGCACATTCCAGAAGGTAAGGTGAATGTAATGGAAACACGATATGAGCTTATACTTTATCGAAAATTTATCTCCAAAAACAAAGATGAAAATGTTTCCTATCAGAAATAATCCTTTCAAAAGGAAAGGAAAATAAAACCAGGAAAGCAACCATATTCAGCATGCGGGCTGAACTGGACCTTCCAAAACCAGGTCAGTTTCCCTGAAAGCTTTGTTTTATGTAGTATCATGTTTAACTTGGTAGTAAGTGACAGACACAAGCAAACACACATGCCTATTACTTCAAAGTGTTGCTTTGCCTTATCTCTAATGATTAATTAAATTTACAAAGGGGGACCCACTTTAGTATTTTTATAAATCTGCATCATTGGTCCATCAACGTCGGCCACTGTCCTGTGCCACCTGAAAAGATTAAGTCGTTTGAAGGACAATGAGGACAGAACTGAAAATGTTCTGGTGAGATATTCTTATGTGGCCCCATTTTCAGAAAGCGCAGACCCAGGATTCAATGTGATCACCAAATTTGAAGTTCGCGAAGGAAGGACAGGAAGGCTTTTAGGCATCTGTTCTGTGACAGCCTCACTAAAGGTGATGTGTGCATCCAGCGAGGCAGCCTCGCCTGGGCGTCTGTCAGAAATGGGGCCTAGAAATCGGTTTCAAGGAAGTTCTAATACATGCTCATATTTCAGGAACATTATAAGACAAAGCAAGTTTTATAGTGTCCCTTAGCTCGTCCACATGGAGTTTTGTTGCTCCGTTTGTACTTTTTTCTAGGTAGTGGAGGAAAAAAGAGTAAAATCATGATCATAAACATTAGCAGAAAGGGGGGTGGGATCCCTCTGCTAGCTTAGCAAAGAACTCTCTTTTCGAAAAAATTAAGATGAACACCGTGCCCAGGGCTTTTTTCTAAAAAAGGGCACACACGGGCTTTGCATGTTTCCTGCTCTCAGAACTCGCTCACCTTCGAGACCTACCCTGATGAGAGTTCCTCCACCATTTGCCTGTCTCTGTGCCTGTAAGTAAACGTTTTTATTTTTTCTGCATTAAAAAAAAAATGTTTATTTCTTTATTGGGGGAGGGGCAGAGAGAGGGAGAGAGAGAATCACAAGCAGAGCCCGATGCAGGGCTCAATCTCACGAACCATGAGATCATCACCTGAGCCACCCTGGTACCCCTTTTCCTGCATTTTTAATGTCTGCTGAAGCAGCTCTATGCAGATGGAGCATTTTAAACGTCTGCTTGCCTTTGCCTGGGGTTAACTCCTTAAGTACCAGTACTTATTTTTATTAGTGCTTTGGTTATAAAATGGCATAGATTTTGTGTGTTCTGCTCCAGCCCAATTTCCCCCAAAAGCCTTGTTGTTTCTGGTATACAATTTTGCAAGACAAGTTTTTACTATGTTTAAGGAATTTGTTTACCATGTTATGGGAGATTTCCTGTAATTTTGTGATATGTGTGGACATTGGTCTATCACGATACACTACTTCAACAACAACAAAAAATCAGATGATCTTAATTTTTCTAAATAGCCACCTAGAAAGTTCATAGTTTCCCTAAGTGACTAATTAATTGAACTAAATTTTATATACCTGAAAATACCTTTGGAGCTTTGTTCCAAACTTTATACCACCAGAATGAGAAGTTTTAAAAGTCACCTTAGTATTTTGAATTTAGAGACACTTAGAAATACCTAGATTTTTTTTTCACCTTGTTGTTGGCAAATGTGCCAAATGCCACTGAAAATACATTTAGTACAAAAATTGATATAATGAGGTTTTGCAGTTTGAGCAATTTGGGTTAAAAGAAAATATGATTAAAACAAAAATGTAATGAAAATCAAAGTGGAAATGAAAGGAGCTTCCATGGCTCAGTCAGTCAAGAGTGCAGCTCTTGATTTTGGCTCAGGTCATGGCCTCACTGTCATGGGATCGAGCCCTGCGACTGGGTGTGGGGTCTAATTAACATGCTTTCTTTCTCCTGGGGCACCTGGGTGGCTCAGTCGGGTAAGCCTCCAGCTTCAGCTCAGGTCATGATCTCGTGGTTCATGAGTTCAAGCCCCACATCAGGCTCTGTGCTGACAGCTCAGGGTCTAGAGCCTGCTTCAGATTCTGTGTCTCCCATTCTCTCTGCCCCTCCCCTGATCATGCTCTGTCTCTCTGTCTCTCTCTCAAAAATAAATAAACATTAAAAAATTAAAAAAAAATGTTCTCTCCTTAATAAATCTAACTGAATCCAGAATAGAGAACTTCACAAATTCATGGAATTAAGAAATCCTTCTCCCTCTGTCCCTTGCTTTCTATCTCAAAAAAAAGAAAGAAAATGAAAAATTATATTTAATATTATATTTGAATTATTCAAAATCCTTCAAAGACAACAAGTAGCCAGGTAGGTCTTACCCATCAGAAAATAAAAGCTATATTTCTTCAAAAAGTCACTTGTTTCTGGGCAGATTCTAACATCTATCTCCTCAATGTAAATAAACAAACTGCTTTTTTTATTTTCCTGGATCTGTGTTTACAAAATTTTTAAATATACATTTTTCAATTATCCCTACAGACTTTTTAAATAGGAAATACTGAATTCCATGCTGTTTAGTCAACTGGAAAAATGCATCATCCAATGATGTAAGTCCTTCCACGTTTCCACTCTCTCAGCCAAGACAATCACTTACAATTAGGTTGCAACATTCAAAGAAAATGCATATCATATTTATATTTTTCCCATCTTACTGAAGCCTTGCAAATAGCCACTTGGCTTTTCCTTTGCATTGTTCAGCAAAGAACTGAAAATAAATCTTATTAGTATCATCTGTCCCTCTGGGAGGACATGACGACCCAGGAGTGAATACATTTGGGCGTTGGCATCCTTTTTAGATTTAATTAGCTGTCCATGCTGGTTAAATGTATAAAGTATGTATCATAATATTTTACTTGAAATGTGAAAGGACCATAAATCTTAATAAATCTAACTGAATCCAGAAGAGAGAACTTCATAGATTCCTGGAATGAAGAAATCTCAGCATTAGTAACAACATTGTGGGTCCTCTAGTTGGATATTCTCTGAGGATTTATTCTCTTTCAAGACACATCTGATACACAGTCACCTTGCCTCCTCTTGAACACATACATTGGAACTAATTTTTGGTGAGGACAAAATCTATTTGGGGGAAACTTTATTTCTTAGCAAGTTCTTCCTTTCATTAAATCAAAATATGATTCCACATATCTTCCAATCATTAATGCTAGCATTAACGGTCTATAACATTACAAACTAAAGCTAATTCTTCTTTCATAGACTGCGGTTTTAAATATTTGAGATAATTAATGTTAGATCCCTCAGCCTTCATATTTTTCAAGTAACCACCACCAATTTTGTCTTTTTTTTTCATTAAAAATCGTGTCCCGCCGTCACCACTTGCTAGACCTTCTCTAAACGTCCTCCAGTGTAGAAATCAATGTACTTCTAAAAATGTGTCCCCTCTAAATAAACACAAAACTGAAGATGCGATCATTCTGATGGGGGAGTACAAAGATTCTATTACCCCTCTTATAGATAGTGAAATTCTATCGAGGCTGTTTAGTTTGGTATTAGCTATTTTTTGTTGAACTTATCTTCTACCGTGGGATTCTCTCAAATACTGTGACTTGTAGTTACCTAAAATCTCCAGGATTATTACTAAATTATTGTAATAACAAAACTATTAACTTTCTGATACTTTTTAAGTTAATAGCAGTTTTTAATGCTACTAGGGACATTGGGACTGCCTCTTCACCCCTTCCAAAACACAAAAAGTTGGAAATGATGCATTAGAACCTTATTTTGTCATGATTCTTTTCCCTTTTACCCTCTTGGAAAAGAGAGGCATTATGAATGGACTTACTTTTTCTTCCACATAAATATTTGATACACATTACAACCTTGTCTACAAAGATATCATGAGGGTTTTTTATTTTGCATTGTGTAAATAAAGTACATTACGTGAAAGCACTTAACCTAGCAGTATATTATCACTTGGAAGAAAGAGGACTGGAAAGAAAGATGGGAGAAATGATGGATGAGAGGAAGGAAAGAATAGGAAACGTGACAAGTTTGAAAAGAATTGGTATTAGTGAACCTATGATAACCCCTAATGATCCTTGCTTTCTAAATGCTTATTAATCAAATGGCAATAAACAATTAAAAATGTAAAGGAAAACAAACAAAAACCTAGAATGTTTACATAGCTTCGAGCTTTCAGGTCCATACCCCTTGGTCAAAACTTTATTCTTTTCTTCATTAAATTTATTTATTTATTTTTGAGAAAGGGAGAGAGAGAGACATGTGCACAGGGAAGAGGTAGAGAGAGGCAAGAGATGAAAAGAGAGAATCCCAAGCAGGACCCTGTCCACACAGAGTCCAACACAGGGCTCCATCTCACAAACTGTGACATCATGATCTGAGCTGAAATCAAGTAAATCACTTAACTGAGCCACCCAGGAGCCCCAAAACTTTGCATTTTTTATTTCTTTTTTTAAGATTTTGCAAAAATAGTTTTATTATTTTTACAATTTTTGTTGTTATTTATCTTCAATTTTTGTTCTCAAGTATACCCTTTCTTACACAGAAGACACAAATCACAGACAGGCATGATTTCCAGGATTACCACTTGAAAGAGAGAGCCAACCCCCCAGCATTCCTTTAACCACCATTTTTAGGAAAAAAAATAAAGAAATTACTAAAATCACATGAGTCAGAAATATATTAAAAAAAAAGAACATTTGCACATTACATACAGCTCATTAGTTTGTAGTCTGAATAACATTTTTGAAAAAGAACAAGTCACAGTGTCACATCCTTTCATTAGACCCCTTTTAGTTGTCATTCCTTGTCTTGGGACAATCTGAACCAACCCTCAACCCATGATGTTAGAGGATATTTGTAACTATATTATTCATGCTACATTTCCAAGATTTAATATAACACATTACAATTTAAGAATATTGAGGAGACATAGAAGAGAACATTTAGGCCTTACACCATATCTAGTTCTCCATTTAATTCTTAAACAGCCTAACTTTGCTACCAGTACATATTAAACATAAGTAAGGATATGAGATTACCTAGATGAGAAATTTACCTTTGAGTCTTTTCTGGGCAAAGTCAATCCAAAGGTTTTGTGGACATGAGCAGTTGGTTGATGGTCAAGACGGCTTTCGAAGCTTTACAATTATAAGCAGTGCATTGATTTATCTGAGTTGAACACAGCAGGCCACAGAGTATAAAAAGAAAGTATAACAGTATACTGATGGTAATGATTTTGTATACAAAGCCACCATCTCAAATCCTAGTCCCATTACTTACTCTCTGACATTGAACAGGTTATTTAAAACTTCAGTGCTCGGTATTCTTGCCTACAAAATGGGTGAATAATATTACCTGCCTCATGATATTTTAAGAATTATGAATAAATACATATAAAGTACTTAATCAGGGCCTAGTATATCATGTGTTCAGTAAGGGTAAGCTGTACTTACATAATTTTAACCATGTACCTTATGGTTAGAAAAAAGACAAGGAAGACATCTAAACCTGTCTGTAATGTTCTGTGAGGTCTATAAATGATTGTCTGCAATGTTTTATACAATGAGCTAAAATTGTTTATTCAATAGCTTTGCACAATTGTTTGTACAGTGAACCACATTACTTTAATTTTGGGGTGAGGTAGATGGGTGGGGACATTGAAATGTATTTCAATGATCCCTCTTTACCCAAAATGTTGTCTTCTTGGTTATAGATGTATATATCAAGATGATAGTTAGTGATCAGCTTTGCCAGTGGTTATCAGGCACAAAGAAAAATAATCCAGCTTATGCAACTCAAACTCATGTGAGACTGATTTGCGTCAAAGAATCAACAGAATAATTTATGGGGCTCTGACTGCCAAGCAGACTGATATTCATGTTGGCTGTTCAACACATTCTCTTCTTAGTAGAGAAATCTATTCAGGAAATCAAATGAAGATCAAGTTGCCCGGTGAGTAAGAACTGGGGAGGAATCTACAGACAGCCCGACTCATGCAATCAGTTAAAAAAGAGTCTCTTTCCCAAAGAGCTGTGGAGATACACACATCCAAACCTTTCTGTGTTCTCTTTTCAGTTCTTGAATAATATTAACATCAAAGCTTCCTGTTTGTTTCAGAGAAAATCTCTGATAAGCATTGATCTTCTATTACACTTGACCTCCAATCAAAGAGGCTGTGATTCTAACTCCTAACCCCAATGTAACCCTATGTCTCTGTGAATTCTGAAGAGTAAAGATTAGGTCTCTCCCAAAAGCCAATGACTCCCTTTAAATATTTGTTTTACTATGCCATAACATATATCAATAAATTTATTTACCTCCAATCACAAATAAAGAGAGAATTGGAGAAATCTCTAACAATGGTATACAAATGCACATCTATGTAAATAATTATAAGGTAATGAAAAGTCAACAACAGTTCTCCCTATATCTGAGTTCCTTCATTATTTGTAGAAACTCTACTAATCTTAAATCCTGTGGATGCTTAAAATTTTACCCTGCAATGAGAAGATGTTCAGTTCTACTTCACAAACATCCTGTATTCATCCTGTTGCATTCAGCAACTCATCCTTCTAAGATAAGAATCCAGAAGTCCATGCTTGATAGGTGAAAGGAACAAATGATGCATGTGGGAAAAAAATGTCTACAGGCAAATTAAATCATCCAGATACAGTGGGAGGACAAAGATGTTAACACTGGTCCAATGAGGTGTCAGCCTCAACAGGATTTGACAATGTATGAAAATATTACAAGTATGGTCCGTGCTGAATCATAAGAAAAAAGAAAGATATCTGAGTAATTATTTCAAATGTTCCTCATTTTAAAAAATTACAGATAGGAAGAGCCACAGAAAATTCTGGAGAATCAACAAAATGTTTTGTAAGTTTCTAAGTATTTCCCAGAATATTATCAATCTTCAGGATGTGTCACCTCCTCATTTTTTATTCAGTTAAATATGCCAGCCACATTTCAACTAGAAGATGTTTGCTTGATACACAAATAAATCTTAATACACTATACGCTCTTGCATTTCAGAACATCTCCAAATGCCAAATGAAGCCAACTGTTAGATAACAAATCACAATATTTGTTAACAAACTTTTAAATGGAGCTGCTGTTTTTCCCTTCTTAGCTGAACGATTTTCCTCCATCATTGTTTTGCATATGCTTAAGAAACCCATTGTGTAATGGCTGAAAAATATGGCCGAAAGTTTTGAAGTCCTTTTTTTTTTTTTAAATAGTGCCACCACTTGAGATATAAACATGATGTCTAGGAATGGGCCCATTTTTACAAAAATGCCTTAAATGATTCAATCTCAACTTACATACTACGAACCACTTTTAAAACAGCTTAGGAAACAGAACACATCCATCTTTGGACAACTCACAACAAGGCCAAAAAGCCAGACCCCTCAAACCAAATATGATAAGTGCAAGTACTTTGTTTTCCATAGATCATAATACAATACAATTGATGGAGCCAAAAGAGAAACTAGAAGTTCTGAATCTTTCATGTGCCGCGGGCCAGCTGCTTATTCTGTGCCGAGTGGAGGGGTGACTTACCCCCAGACACCTTTATGTGATTCCCCACACTGAATGAACTCTTCCTCAAATACAGAGAGATTAGACGGATGGATGGATGGATGGCTGGATGGATAGATACACATACAGACATTCTTCAAAGGATTCATATCCAGAATGCATATACTAGTACTCTATTATAAAAGGATAAATGAATATGACTCAATTAAAAAATAGGTCAAAGATTTGGAACAGACAATTCGCAAAAAAAAAAAAAATAGTAATCGCCAATAAATACAGGTTCCATATCATTAACCAGTCATTGGGAAAATACAAATTTAAGCAAGAGTTTGAATATACATTTCTAAAATTTCTAAAATTAGAATACTGAATGTTGACAAGGAGATGAAGCAGCCCAAACTCCCATATATTGCTAGAAGAATGTAAAAAAAACAGTTTGGCAATTTCTTATAAAGATGAACATTTACACAGGACTAGGTGATTTCACCTCTAGAGAAATAAAAATCTAGAGACAGACCACACATCCTTTCATAATAGGTGGTAAATTGTTGTCATTCATGCAATGAAATACAAGTCAGAAAAAAAAGAAAAAGAAAGAAACAAGCTATGGAGATATATATATATATAGATATATAGATATAGATATATAGATATATATATAGATATATATATATCATATGCATGGAAGAATCTCAAAAACATTTTGCTGAGCAAAAGAAGTCCCATACAAAGGAGTATGTACCATATGATTCTATGACCTTATGTGATATTCTGGAACAAGCAAAACTCTTCTGTAATCCACAAATCAAACTGATAGAGTATAGGGGGAGGGACTGATTGCAAAGAAGTGTAAGGAAACTATTTAGGGTGATGGAAATATCTGGTATCTTGATCTGAAGAGTGGTCCCATGGGTGTATACACATGTCAAGTTGAACTAAACACTTAACACGGATACATTTGTTTGTGTGTATTGTTGTATACTGTATACTGGTTTTGCATATAAGTTGTAGTACAACCTTATTAAAACTTTAACTCTCTATGAGAATAATCCTCTTGTGTGAATACAGAAATCATATAAAATAATGTTAAGTTTACTTTTTTTTTCCATGTAGGGAGACAATATATCACAGCAATTAAAGGCAAGGCCTTAGCAGTTAGAAAGACTTGAAGTGAAATCCCAGTCTTACTTCTTACTAGATGCAGTGCTTTGGTCAAGTTATTTCACCTCCGCAAGTGTCTGTTTTCTCATCTGTAATATGTGAATGGCAGTATCTCCTTCAAAGAGGTATTGTGAAAAGGCACTGATAGGGTCTACAAAACACTGGGCATGTACTTACGTAAACCAAGTGCTTATTACCTGTTAGCTGTCATCATATAAATTATCATCAATTGACTTCCCAGGAGAATTCTACCAGACATTAAAGCAGAGCTAATACCCATTCTTCTCAAACTATTCCAAAAAATAGAAATAGAAGGAAAACTTCCAAACTCATTCTACGAAGCCAGCATCACTTTGATACCTAAACCAGACAGAGACCCAACCAAAAAAGAGAACTACAGACCAATATCCTTAATGAATACAGATGCAAAAATACTCAACAAGATATTAGCAAATCAAATTCAACAGCATATAAAAAGAATTATCCACCATGATCAAGTGGGATTCATTCCTGGGCTACAGGGCTGGTTCAATATTTGCAAATCCATCAGTGTGATCCATCACATTAACAAAAGAAAGGATAAAAACCATATGATCCTGTCGATAGATGCAGAAAAAGCATTTGACAAAGTACAGCACCCTTTTTTAATAAAAGCCCTTGAGAAAGTCAGAATAGAAGAAACTTACCTAAACATTATACAAGCAGTTTATGAAAAGCCCACAGCCAATATCATCCTTAATGGGGAAAAACTGAGAGCTTTCCCCCTGAGATCAGGAACACAACAGGGATGTCCACTCTCACCACTGTTGTTTAACATAGTGCTGGAAGTCCTAGCATCAACAATCAGACAACAAAAGGAAATAAAAGGCATCAGAATTGGCAAAGAAGAAGTCAAACATTCACTTTTGCAGATGACATGATACTCTACATGGAAAACCCAAGTGACTCCACCAGAAGCCTTCTAGAACTGATCAATGAATTCAGTAAAGTTGCAGGGTACAAAATCAATGTACAGAAATCAGTTGCATTCCTATACACCAAAAATGAAGCAGCCGAAAGAGAAATCAAGAAACTGATCCCATTCACGATTGCACGAAAAACCATCAAATACCTAGGCGTAAACCTAACCAAGGATATAAAAGACCTATATGATGAAGACTATAGAAAACTTATGAACGATTGAAAAAGACACCAAGAAATGGAAAAACATTCCCTGTTCATGGATCGGAAGAATAAACATTGTGAAAATGTCATTACTACCCAAAGCAATCTACACATTCAATGCAATCCCCATCAAAAATGCACCAACATTCTTCTCAAAGCTAGAACAAACTATCCTCAAATTCGTATGGAACCACAAAAGACCCTGAATAGCCAAAGTAATA
>NC_043716.1:48360413-48397247 GCF_006229205.1 Suricata suricatta | reverse complement strand
AAAACCACACTGAGATACCACCTCACACCAGTCAGAGTGGCTAAAATGAACAAATCAAGAGACTATACATGCTGGCTAGGGTGTGGAGAGATGGGCACCCTCCTACACTGTTGGTGGGAAAGTAAATTAGTGCAGCCACTCTGGAAAACAGTGTGGAGGTTCCTCAAAAAACTATCCATAGAACTCCCTTATGACCCAGCAATAGCACTGCTAGGGATTTACCCAAGGGATACAAAAGTGCTGATGCATAGGAGCACATGTACCCCAATGTTCATAGCAACAATGTCAACAATAGCCAAAACATGGAAAGAGCCTAAATGCCCATCACCTGATGAGTGGATCAAGAAGATGTGGTATAATACACAATGGAATATTACATGGCAATGAGAAAAAATGAAATATGGCCATTTGTAGGAAAGTGGATAGATCTCAAGGGTGTCATGCTAAGTGAAATAAGTCAAGCAGAGAAGGACAGATACCATATATTTGCACTCATGGGTCTAACAGGAGACCAGGAGAAACCTAATGGAGGACCAGGGGGAGGGGAAGAGGGAAAGAGAGTTGGGGAGAGAGAGGGACGCAAACTTGAGAGACTATTGAATACTGAAAACGAACTGAGGGTTGAAGGGGGAGGGGGAAAAGAGGTGGTGGTGATGGAGGAGGGCACTTGTGGGGAAGAGCACTGGGTGTTGTATGGAAACTAATTCGACAATAAACTACTTAAAAAAATAAACTATCATCATTAATAATTTCATGATAGCATAATTTCAGGAGAGGCTTATTTATAAATAAACATATGCATCAAGTATATTTATGAAGCTGAAGTAACACAATAAATACTGATTTGAACCTAGAACCATGGAAATAACTAGAAGCCTAAGCAACAGCTCACAGTATTACTGGCACTTATTTGCCCCACTAAAATTAGAATTCATGCAGGAGGAGCACAGATTTTGATATGCAAGTATATAAGAAGTGCTCCACCACTCAGTACCATAAACTAGAGAAGTCCTGAGCACACCGTCTCCCACAGAGAGTGTCTGTATGAATAAATGGCATTCCCAGAACCGCAAGAGCTACAGAGTACCTCAAGGCTATTTCTCAATTCATTGTATTAATGCTTCTGACTCAGAGTTCAATTAGATAAGACACCTGGAAAAATACTGTCCAAGCAATGCTTCATAACCAGGAGTCATCTGAGGACACCTAGGGTCTTTGGAAGGCCTATTAATTCCCTAAAACTGTATGCAAATTAGAAGCAAATGTGTTTATGAACATATTCTGAGGAAGTGACTATAAGGCACACCTTCAGAGAGCCCACAAGGGACCCTAGGGTGGCTCAGTTGGTTGAGCATCCAACTTCAGCTCAGGTCATGATCTCATGGTTTGTGAGTTCGAGTCCTGCATCGGACTCATTGCTGTCAGCTCAGAGGCTGCACTGGATCCTCTGTCCCCCTTTCTCTGTGCTCCTCCCCTGCTCATACTCTGTCTCTCAAAAATAAACAAACATTTGAAAAAACAAAGAACCCATAAACTCAGCAAAGAGAACACAGTGCATAAGACTTGAGAAGCAAACACTTTAGTAGCTTGATAGTTGACCAAAACTGCAGTAGAAAATTTCTAGTGTAACTTTTCAAACGTGATTAACATTTTTGTATTCAAGTAGAATCCCATTTGCTATAGTTAACTATTTTGGAGATCCCCTTGATGTTTGCAAAACCAGATGAGTCCATGTGACTGGGTGATCACGTGAAGGGTAACCCCAGATGAAAACCATTGCATAGAACCAGTAGATTGGAAAGGAATTCTATTTTTAATTTTTAGCTTTGTCATACATCTTATGTCCCCTGTGGTTACAATGTTCTGTTGAAATATCTTCTGAGGATGACTGGGCTGAGGAAAACAGAGATTCACTTCCTAATACCAATCACCAATGAAGGCAGGATATATGGAAAGCTCTGGCATAAACTGCTACTCTTTAATTATTATTATTTTATTTTTTTAATTTCTAGGTGCTGAAGCAAACAGTATCTTTGAAGCACACAGGAAGAAAAACAGAAATCTAATCCTCAACAAATGTATGGCACCCAAAGAGACATGCCTGATGTGCTTTCTCCTTAGTGTTGGAGCAGGTGTACTTTGGAGGGGTTATTCTGGCATGTCCCCAACCCCAGACTCCTAAAAACTTTAATATAATGGGATCCTGAAGCTTCACAGGGTTTATCTTCTACCTTCTTGAGTACATGTGTCTTACAAAGACCCTAAATAGATTTCCCATTTACTATTCATCCAATCCAACGACACAATATCAGCCATACAGGGGACAGGTATGAAGGTCTAAAAATGTCCCAATGACCCACACGCTTCTGTGATTTAATCCCATAGGTTCTTCTGGTCCCCAAGCCTTCATATTGGGACAGGAACTTCATCAGCAACTTTCCTGAGTACAGAGAGTTGCATAGGACAGAAAAGAGCATGTATATATCGTCTTGCCCCAAGACCATGTTAATTTTCCTTCCCTCAACAGAATGTAGCCTGATGGTGTATTCATCAGCATTCTCCAGAGAAACAGAACAAACAAGAGAGGTACAAATAGACATAGACAAGGCAAGACTATAAATCTACACTATTTTCCATCCCATGCAAATTTCAACTACTTCTGGTTGTCCTTCCTAAGACAGATGAAAACAATATATTCACTAAGTCAGTGGTCATATACCATGGACCCAAGGCCATATTAATTGGCTCCAGCAAAAGTACCATATTTTGTGCCTCTGCTACAGTTGGGGCTACTCCTTAATTGAGTTTGTGATATCCCATCGTCATCCTTCAGCATCTTACTAGTTGCTGGAGGGCCAAGACTGGTGAATGAAATTAAAATGTAATAGAGTTCACCAGCCCCTCATGTTTTAGATCTTTAGAAGTGGCATTAATCTCTGGCATTATCCTTGGATGCAAGAGCATTTCTTAAAATTCACATACAGGAAAATTCAATGTTTTTGTGGATAGTTCTGAGTTTTTACATACATAGAGATGCTTATAACCATCATCAGAGACAGAATACCGAACAACACTCCAAAGAATTCCCTGTGCTGTCCTTTTTTACACCTACCTTCACCCAATGTTTAACCCTGGCAACTACTAATGTGTTTCCTTTTTTCTCTTTTCCAGAATGTCATATAAATATAATCATAACATCTGCAATTTTTCTGAGACTGGATTCTTTCACTTACTATAATGCATTTGAGATGAATTCAACTTATTGTACCAGTGATGCACTTGAGTACATTCTCTCACTGATTTTCCATCACCATCTGCCAGAACTGAAAGTTTTAACAATTAACTGCCCACACATGAGGCAGTTCTAAAATCTCATTTTAGAGTCTGCTTCCCAATACCACTTAGTGCAGCTTCTGGTACAACTAAAAATTAGATTCCCAGGGTAATAAAAATTGAGAGTCTCAGTTTTGTGTGCTGCAGATTCATTGGGAAAGGCTCTGGAGGGTAAGGAAAGCAGTACTGAGGAGAAGAAGGACTTTATCAGTTATGCAATTCAAGGGAGTCTTCAGCCAACCCAAAGGGAAGCTCTGGAAGTTGGCGGGTTCTTCAGAGTGATCCCCATTAAGTGAGGGAACTAGTCCTTTATACTCCTAGCTCAATCAGTCATTGGACAGGGGCCCATCCCAAGGAAAGAGCATCACCTGAAGTTAGGCAGTTGCGCCAAACTGAGGACAGTTACTGGAGAGGGACTAAGATGGCAGCGATCCTGGGACAACACCCTGCCCCCCACACACAGATGGAAGAATGAGTGTTTGGGTCCTAAAAGGGGGATCTAGGCAGCATCCACTACAAAGTATGACCCCAAACTGTGATAAGTGCTTAGGTCAAATTCAGATAGGATTAGAGAACGGAACAGAAAACCTTACTTTCATTGGAGATTAGGGAAGACTTTGTGGCAATGGTAGCCAAGAATTTTATGTCTTGTATTTATTTCCTCATGAAGTTAAAAGGCTAGTAACCACGAGGAAGCAATATCTTCAGTAAGACTGACTGAACTTTTTGGAGTCAGATACTCTGGGCCAAGAAGGAAAATGCTTTGGCTCACTGAACTATAGGCTCAATTCAGTTCTCCATCCCCGACTCCCACTTTTTTTTTTTTCACTTAGGACTAGATATTTTTTAGGATTTATTGTAAGTGGCCCTAAGAGAGACTTTACAACCAAACATGATTCCTGTCCTCTGGAAGCTTATGGGGAAATAAAGTCATCTTCTTTGTGTGAAATAGGTTACAAGAAGAGTGAAAGCATGAGTTCTCCTCACAGCTTACATGATCATGATTATTTCCTCTTTCTCATCAAAAAAAAAAAAGATAAATATGTTTTTAATGATAGGACACCCTAAAAATATATATAGGCAAAAAGTGGCTTCAAGGCAACAAAAAGAATGAAATAGGGGCACCAGGGTGGCTCATTCAGTTGTTGCCCAACTTCAGCTCCTGTCATGATCTTATGGTTCATGAGTTTGAGCCCCACATCAGGTTATCTCTGTTGTCAGTGCAGAGCCTGCTTCAGATCCTATGCCCCCCGCCTCTGCCCTTCCCTGCTCGAAATAAATAAGCATTAAAAACAAGTATGAAACTGAAGACTAACTCTGCACTTAGGAGTTTTATGTGATGGCACTTGCATGGCTGGGGTTTACTGCAGGGGTTCCCTGGGAAGATGAGGTTCCCATCAGAGAGCCAGAGACCAGGGGTCCCTCAGCTTTTCACAGTCCTGCCTGGTGCATCAAAGCAGCCCCAAGCCTGCTCTGTGCCCAGCCTGCTCATCACAAAAGTCTGCAGATGAATGAGCAATATGAAGAGGAAAGAAAAGGAAAGGTATGAAGTTAGATTCATACAAGATGTGCCAGGACATCTACTGTGGGCAATATGATGGAGTGGTTCACGGTAAAGCCACTGCAATCAAATTGTCTTGAGCCCAATCCTCGCTCTACAACTCGCTAGCAGTGTGAACTCAGAAAATTTCTCTAAGCCCTCTAAGCTTCCATTTTCTCATCAAGGAAATGAGGACAAGAATGCTGCCCCCATAGGGTTTGTGTGAGGATTCAATGGCATCATTGATAGAAAGAATAAAGGCTTCCCCCCATAGAGGCTGTTCAATACACATTAGCTACTAAGACCAATACCACTGGCGAGCGAAGGATACAAAGATCAAATCCTTATAACCAATTAAGAAAAACAAAACACATATAAATAATTACAACACTTCAAGGTAAATGGCCAATAGAGGTAAGTCGCCAGTGGTCACAGTGACTTGAAAGCCAAAAAGTAGAAATTAACAAGTAAAGTGGTCAGGATTTTGACGGAGTGCCATTTGGTCAGATAAACATAAATAAGAAATAAGAATCCAGCCAATACATGGTATAAAATATTCAGTAAAATGTCACTCAGAAAAGCCATAGATCTTCCATAATGTTGATTTTATCTAAATTGATGTTCCAGATATGATACCAAATAGTTTCCTATAATATCTTACCGGGGGGGGGGGGGAACAGGATGGAATGAGTGGATAAAGATCAGTGTGTTCTATAAAATAACTATTAACTTGGTAGCAGTTAGACTTCCTTGTGATCAATTGCGTAACATACATTAGGAGCAGGATGTTTAGAAAACGAGGCAGAGAAGAAATTATGCACTGATGGTCCTTTCCACACATGCACAGAGGTTAGTTAGTAGGAGAAAAAAATATATATGTAATGGTAATCCTGTGATGTGAGCCAGACTACTCAGGCTTCACTATATCAAGCAGCAGTCATGACACAGAGCGGGCAGGCTGCCATCATTCAGAACTCAGCAATTCCTGGGCATGGAAAAAAATACTGTGAAAGTTTCTTAAAGGGAAAATATACCCAGCCATGGAAGATGATGGAAACCAAACATAAACAGAAGCATGGTACTTTGCTGAAATTTAGGAAATGTGGAAAAGAAGGAAATGAGTTGAAATAAGAACTGAATCTAATTATCCTTTTTATTTACCCATATACAGAAATTAGATGTGGGTGGACTCCCAGAGAAAGTTCGGATTCCCACAAATGATTCAGAGCTTGGTTTTCAGAAGCAGCAGATAAAAAGGAGCCGCGTGGCTATTTTGGTGTCTGTAGCTGAGGGAGGCTTTAGGACCATAAAGCAGTCCAGTTCTTGAACTACTCTAAGATAAATTAAATAATAGGCGTGCCTGGGTGGCTCAGTTGATGCAAGCATCCGACTCCTGATTTTTCATCTCTGGAAACAATCTCACAGTTTGTGAGTTCAAGGCCTGCATTGCTTGGGATTCTCTCTCTCTCCCTCTCTCTTTCTGCCCCTCCTCTGCTCTCTCTGTCTCTCTCTCAAAATAAATAAATAAATAAATTAAAAAGCAAATAAAATAGGGGCGCCTGAGTGGCTTAGTCGTCTAACTTCAGTTCAGGTCATGATCTCACTGTTCTGGAGTTCGAGATCCATGTTGGGCTCTGGGCTGACAGCGCAGAGCCTGAAGCTTGTTTTGGGTTCGTCTTTCTCTCCCTCTCTCTCTCTCTCTCTCTCTCTCTCTCTCTCTTTCTGTCCCTCCCCCACTCATGTTCTGTCTCTCTCTCTCTCTTTCAAAAAAAAATTTAAAAATTTTTAAAAATTAAATAAAAGGAAATGTCTTTTCCAATTCGCCCAAATCTGTTGATAGCAGTTCAGAAATACTTAAATCACAAAACTCTTTTGAGAGCTTAATGTGGTATTTTTAACAGCATTAGTTATTTTTTTGTTAAAATGTCCAGGGACCATGATTGTCTATGAGGTCCAAAGAGTTACAATGAGCTATACTTTCAGAAAATTTGAGAAAATCTGCACTAAGTTGATATATGGACCCTTCAGGAGCAATGATCTACTGCAAATAGGACGACATGCAGAAGACTTGCCACCCTTTCTGTTTGTCATCTCTAAGCAGTCAAAGTGGAGCTGACCTGGCCTGCACCCTCACTCACACGGCAGGACCCGGATGGGGAAGGCAGCGCCTGTAAAAATGTTGGACTTAAATCATTACATGGAAATGAAGAAAAGCAAAACTGGAAGAAATTTTCAAATGTCCTAGAAAAGGGAAGGGCTGAATGCACAAAGCTAGCTTTTTAAGAAGTTTTTTGATATAGTTTCAAAAGAGGCTTGAGGGGCCCCACCCCATGTCCCCACCTCTACAATTGCAGAATCTTCCATAAGCAATTGGGTTCACTCCCTGATAAGAGGCTTGTAGGCAAGAGCATACAAGTGTCAGGCCACTATTCTATCTGTGCTGGTCACCCCCAAAATCCCAGAGGAGTGCCCAATATCTTTGTGGAGACCATTTTAGGCACTATCCTTCCAGAGAGATAGGAAATTCTCAGCCATGACTCTCTCTCCTCCTTTATCCCACTCTGAATGGGTACATTTGGAAATGATTGGAAACACCCCAGGGATTTGTTTCCGACCTGGCTGTCTCTGAGTGAAAGCTTCTCTCCTTTGAACAAATGCCTAAGACATGGGCTGGGCACTGTGGGTAAATGGGAGAGTCACTGCCCACGTATGTTATGTAACATTTATCTATGGGAACCAGATGAGCGGGCGGACTGAGGATCATAAGAGAAGGTAGTTCTTGGAAACACTGACTTCATAAAGAATATGTGAGGGAAATGTCACAGGCAGAACAACCAATTTTCCCTTCAGAAGCCGGATGTCAATCAGTTTTAATTACATCAGAGACTCTGAGATTCCCGATGTTTCTATGAATGAGCACAACTTATCGCAAGCAATAGACATGTTTTAAAAGTTGTAAAAAGTCCTCTCAATAAAGAATTGTATGTCTGTTCAAGACATGAAAGGGCTCAGAATGTATCCAATGTCAGTTTTCTCAGTGAGACATATGCCATCCATCTTTTATAACTCCTTGTCAACCTAGGTCCTTAGGAAACCTTAGGAAATTAACTGTGACTCAAAAGGGAAAGTGAGAGAGGGTATCAAAATATAATATAACTGGCTGTGTCTTAGAAACAGTACACTCAACCACAGATAAAGGCTGCCCTCCAGTTATGAAATCAACCCTAGTTAGGGGCGCCTGAAAAGTTCAATCAGTTAAGTGTCTGATTTCTGCTCATGTCATCATCTCACGGTTCATGGGTTCAAGCTCCACATCAGGCTCTGCACTGACAGCTCAGAAGCATGGAGCCTGCATTGGATTCTGTGTCCTCCTCTCTCTCTTTGCCACTCCCCTGCTTGTACTCTGTCTTCCTTTCTCTCAAAACTAAACACTTAAAAAAATAAAATGAACATCTTAGTTCACCTAATTTCTTTTAGTCACTGAACTGAGAGATCCTGCTTACATATTCGCTTTTCCAAAAATATTCACCTCTCTTGACTCATCAAGTACATTTCCAAATTTCCAGCACAGCAATGGATGATTCCTAGATATGCCTTTTTAATTATTAGAAAGTTTAGGTCTGATTAACAGCACAAAAGAGCAATTGAATGTGAAGCTAATTTTTTTTTTCTGCATCCATCAACTGCTCATTCCCCAGCTCACTTTATATTAGCAAAAACATGTGAAATGTGGATCTCAGTTAAATTTGAACATATTTTCCCATCCAAACATTAGCCCTCTGCCAAACTTAGAAGAAAGTGCATCTTATTCTTTGCTATAGTCTCCAAAGGCAGCCGCAAGATTATAGTTCTGATTGTAGACAGAACTGAGTACATTGTGTTCACTTTCCTGTTCTCTTCATAATCGTTGCAACATGAACAGTTATCAGTGGGACGTAGTTGGACAATCAAATGACAGTAATCACAAGAGTGTAAACAAATCAAGAAAAACCAGTGGGAAAGGAGAAACGAGGCTATGGATACTTTCCTTCAGTGGGTTCATGCACTCTTGGAATGTCAGTTGACTTGAAACATCAGATCATCAGGTCACCAAAGGTAAAAAGCCCAAGGATTGCTAAGTCTAAAACAATGTCTCAGGTCACAGACTCACAAATTCAACAGGAAAAAAATCTAGTGTGTGTGTGTGTGTGTGTGTGTGTGTGTGTAAATGAGAGAGGGAGAGAGAAATATCTATCAACACTAAATTTCCATGATTTTCCTTTCAGTAAACTTCTGACCAGTTTATTTCTGTGAAGTGTTAAAATGAGTATCATCTTTCTATCACCGACCAAATTATTTCATTCCAATGAAAACAGATGGTTAGAATTAAAACAAATTGGTTAAATTAAATCCTGAGTGTTGAAAAGACAATTTTTGCTAAAGCGAAAGAAATCACCTACTGTTATTTTCATAGCTAAGCAAAGAACCTGTGGGGATTAGGAAAGAATTAAGAGTATCTGAGAGGTCATAATCAAACACATCGCTGAAGAGGTTCTCAGACATCAGTGCTGATTCATAGTTTGCCAATTCCATTTCCCACCTTATCTGCATTGAAATTGTGGGTCCTTTTCAAAGAGCCCATGACTTTCCTCTGTCCCATAGTCACGATGACAAAGTCCACTTTTTTCTAAACACTTCAAATTTCATTTTATTTTGATAAAACTGGGATGTTGTAGGGTAGGTAGACTGTATCTAAAACCTCATGAAACAAAAAAAAATTGAAAAGTGTGCTATACCCCCAAGTGTTTTAAACTTATTGTGCAAATTAAGGAAAATGAGACAGAATGAAAGTCAGCTGAGAACATAGACAAAGATCATTTCCTTGAAAGAGCAAAAAGGGAGAGAGAGAGATGACCCGAACATACTGGCAGACTGGTCATTTTAATTGTCTCTGTCTCAGAGCTGAGCAAAATGAAGTGAATCTATGAAATGGTCAGAAACTCATAATCAAATTAGCATCTTTGCACTTGGAGAGCACATTGCATGACCTTGTCCACGTCTTCATTCCCAAGGTCTGAAGCCATGTCTCTGCTGAGATGAAGCACAGACTTGGCCTGGTAGTGCCCTGTTTTGTGCTCTGTCTGCATCTGCACAGGCTGTCAGGGACTCACCCTTAAAGCCACAAAGCATCGAGATGAACCGAACACATTCACCTGTTTCTAATCAAACACTTCCCAACTGTCTAAGGCTTGTTTTGAATTTTTCAGCACAATCAGGCGAGAGTCTTGGCATCTAAAATTTGGGGTTTCTGCACATCAGCATGAATGGCTTATCATCATCTTCATTGGTATCATTATCACTTCTTGCTTACAAATGGCTCATGTTAAAAAAAATGGCTCATGCTATATATATTCTCACACATACAAAAATCTGACAGAAATAAAGAATGGGGTGAGAGGTCAGCAGACCTCAGAGAGAAGAAAGCAAACAGAATGCCATGTTTGAATAACCAATAAATTTGAACTGACAGCATAGATGTTTCACAGTTGTTATGAAAGAACTCATAATAGGAATTGGGACTCTTTGGGGCCTTTTGATTTTCTGTAATTATATTTATCTAAGTCAGTATTATGCTTCTATCTGTGGGGCCATTCTTCTGATGGTTCTTATAAGATGAGAGGTGTGATTCTTGACAGCACCTCATTTTGTAGATATTGTGGATTCTAACATGAAATAATTGAGAATTATCTAATATCAATAGCAGCTTCTTATATTTGCATCTCTTTGTCTCTCTTTCTGCCCCTCCTCCTTCTTACCAGGTATCTACATACCTCAGAAAGTGCAGGGGAGTGACTTATTAAAGTGATCCTTCCCCCAGGTCAGCCTTATCATATATGTGATATCCATTCATATATACACAAATAAACATCCATGTATACATTATAGTATATAGGAAGTTACACAAACATTCAGATGCTAAATTTGTTTCAACTCACAAGTACAATGGAGTGAAAGAAAGCACAGTGCTCATTTTTTCCACATTGTACAGAAAAAGTAGGATTATTGGCATGCTAAGGTTTGCCTCCAATTCTCAATTAATACTCACCAAAGCAACTATAAACAAGCTCATCTTCAGAAAGGCTCTCAATAGGGGCACCTGAGTGGCTCAGTCGGTTAAGCATCTGACTTCAGCTCAAGTCATAATCTCGTGGTTCGTGAGTTCAAACCCCATGTCGGCCTCTGTGCTGACAGGTCAGAGCCTGGAGCCTGCTTCAGACTCTGTGTCTCCCTCTCTCTCTGCCCCCTCCCCACTCACTTACTGTCTCTCAAAAATGAATAATTGTTTTAAAAATTTAAAAAAAGGAAAAGTTCTCAACAAATCAAAAAAAGTGGAAACTTCAGTCATACAGAGAGTCATTTCCCCAAATTACTAAGATTATATTCATTTAGGGATAAAATGCGATGAATCATCTGTCATGCCTGCACATCGTGCTTTTTAGGCTTTGTATGACTGTACTTGTTTACAGTTCTTGTTATTACAATCATTAACAGTATTCGGGCACAGTCTAACATTTGAAGCAATGTCTGACTCTTCCCTAGGCCACTACCAACTGGCTAGAGCCTCACTCGTGGCTGAGTTACATTCTCTGGCAGCAAAGAGGATCCGTTTTCTGGGCAGCAGAAGTCCATGTTGCTTGTCTACGTTTCGTCCAAGAATTCACTCTACAGATGTCAGTTGGTCTCTTTTTATTGTATGGAGTCTCTTCAGCTCAATAAAAAGAAGTTGGAGGACCTACCTGTCTGTTCATTTCAGGTAAAAATAGGTTGATGCTTTGCTGAAAACTTCTATGACATTATTTTATTCAATTTATTGTGAATTAAGAGAAATTAGTTGATAAGACATTTAGATGCTGACCATCAGTGAAATAAGCAATCAAAAATGTTGAGTACAGGGCTGTCTGGGTGTCTCAGGGTCTGACTTCGGCTCAGGTCTTGATCTTGTGGTTCCTGAGTTTGAGCCCCACATAAGGCTACTTGCTAACAACTTGGAACCTGCTTGGGATTCTTTCTCTCCCTTTCTTTCTACCACTCCCCCATTCAGGTTCATGCTCTCTCTCAAAATAAACAAATAAACTCAAAAAAAATGTTGAGGGGCACCTGGGTGGCTCAGTCGGTTGAGCGTACAACTTTGGCTCAGGTCATGATCTTAAAGTTTGTGGGTTTGAGCCCCACATCAGGCTCTGTGCTGACCACTAGCTCAGAGCCCGGAGCCTGTTTCAGATTCTGTATCTTTTTCTCTCTCTGCCCCTCCCCTGTTCACATTCTGTCTCTCCTTATCTGTCAAAAATAAATGTTTAAGAAAAAATGTTGAGTACCTACTTTTATTAGTCAGGTCTGTCGTTATGAAAGACCACAGACTGGCGAGCTTAAACAACAGAAATTAATTTCTCACAGGTCTGGAGGTTGGAAGTCAAAGGTCAGGGTGCCAGTATGGTCATATTCTGATAAGAACCCTCTTCCTGACTTTCAGATTTCCACCTCCTTGTTGAGTCCTCACATGGAGTGAAGAAGCAGGGGGGCTCAGAGGGTAAACTCTGGTGTCTCTTCTTATGAAGTCACTAATCCCATCATGAGAACCCCACTTTTATGACCTCATCTAACCCTAATTACTTCCAAAAGGCCTTGTCTCCAAATGCCAGTCCCACTGGGGCTTAGAGCTCCAACTTCTGGATTTTGAGGGCACATAACACTCAGCCTACTACAGTCACACATTAATTGTAGGCAGGTACCTGGGCAGGAAGACTCTAGCTACTATTACCAGGTAGAAAGTGAGGTGAAAATTTGTATTTTATGGCTTTAGATAAGTGAGGCTATGTTGCTGAGAAATGAGGAATCCACATGATTGACAGATGCCAAGCAGAAAGATTTATCTTAAAAGATTTTAAACATGCCACTTGTTTTCTTAGCTGGCTAATTATTATTACTGCAGAGAGAAGGCAAGCCCAGAGTGAACAGTGTAGAGAAGCAGAAAAATAGAGCTAGGTCCTGTCATTTTCTACAATAGGAAGAAGAAGTAGCCAGCAATTAGCAGACAATTTCAGATGAAACAAAGCCTTTCAAAGGACATTGTTAATCAACATTAGGATACCAATATAAGTCTTGACTAAGTGTAGAAGCAAAAATTAAGAATGTGTTAGGGGGCTAAAAAGCGCCCTGATGCAACAGGTATTGTACAAGATGAATTGGACCATCACAGTGGATTCCAGAAACCTAGAAGCAAATTTCAGTCCAGAACTGAACTTTTAATATAACTATAGTTTTAAGAAGGATCACCTAAAGAATTTTTATGGAGGAAGGACTGAAGACTCATTCCAGAAACCAAATTTAATACCACAAGTTTTTTGAGACTCGAGAACATATGTCATATAAAAACTTGTATATTAGACTGCATACAGTTCTCATTATAGGCTATGTGGTTAGGTTATATCCAAAAAGTCTTTTTCATCTTGAATAAGGGATGGATACTTAATGAATACTTGACACTTGAATGAATACTTGAATGAATGAAGGAATATTTGAATGAATGCTTGGATAAGGTGGGCCTCTCCTATCAGATTTAATATTCAAGTCCCCAAGTGGGTGAAACCGGCAGACAAACCTCCTTACACATCTCTTTTTAGCCAACCTGATTTCTAAATATGATAATAACTACTAAAAATAATAATGCTTATAGTAATGATGAAAGAGTAGAGATGAAAAAAAATGCTAACAATTTGAAGAGTAAAAAATCATTAGAAACGACAATGCTGGTGATTCAGATGCCAAAGGCGCCAGTTGGCCTGTGATACAGAAGTGTGGAATTGAGCTGTGGACTTAAGTTGCTGCATGGAAACAGACAGGTTCCTAAACGTTCTCAGCGCACAATACCCTCAGTGTCTCAGGAAGTTCTCCGTGATGCCACTAGGCTAAAAGATGTACCTAGTGACACCATTTATTAAGTCGCTAGGTCCAAATCCTTTAGAAACAGCGACATACATGATACCTAAGAGATGTTTTTCCAGCAAAATTAAAGTATCCCAAGGGAGCCCATGAGTTAGATAGTACCCGGAGCACCTTGTCACACCATTTGGGAACCACTGGTATATTTCATTAATTCATTCAGGTTTTGAAATATGCAATACGTATCTAACTTGCACTTCACCTTTTCATGCTTTACTCAACTAAAACATGGGTCTGAAAAATAACCGATCTGATAGTAACACTTTATAGAGTTGTCAGTCTATAGGTCATAGATAGGTAATCTATGGACAAAGAAAGTGCCCGGCATTTAGCTCAATAAATGCTAGCTCTTTTTATCACGATCAAGTATGATACCTCATACAGTATTCCCTTTCCTTTGATTTTGATAAATCTAGAAGGCATCAGAGATTCCTAGGGGAAAATTATACTGCAGGGCCCAAGTTTCCCCTTCTGACTCCTTTGTAACAAGCCATAGCTTCAAAGTTCTGTAGGAAGGCTTCTCGGGGACTCCCATGGGTACTTCCTCTCAGGACACAGCAGAAGCAGGACCAGGTCCTTGTTTTAATTAAGGCTTAGTCATGCAACCAGTCGGACTTTCCAAGAAAATAATGTCTCTATATCTTTAGCGTCTAGTTAAATACAATAAGAAATGCAAGAAGTTAGCCAAGCTTTTGATTGTAGACATGAAGAGTTTCCAACTCACTCAATAGGCTGGCATTTGACTCCTGCACATTTATCAACAGGAAAAGGTAGTGGGATTATGATGACTTTTTAAAAAGAAATTGCTGAAAAAGAAAACCAGTAAATTGTAATGAGTTTTTATAGATCTATATCTAGTTTGCTACATTTACTTTGCTTTGGTTCACTATGTAGTTGGTTTTTAGTTGGACGGTATAGCTTTACAAGAGGATACAAAGCAAATTCCAAAGCTGGATCAATGTCCCTCTCAGTTTTAATACTAATGTGATCCTTTTGACAGTTTTATCGTGACAATTAGCTGTGCATTTCTAGCTATTACAATGATTGTATTTTTAAGCTTTTGCAACAGGCCTTACCATCTACTTCTTCCTAGTAAGAGCCCATAACATTTGTGACAACGTCAATATCCATGCTATCTACGGTGTAGACTATTATTTGTTGGCCCTGTTTCCCTGCAAGGAAAATATACTTCTCCTGCACCATGGATTTTGGGAAAGGCCACGCCCCTTGCTCTGGCCAGTGAAACATAACTAAACAGGAAGAATGCCACATGTAGGATGAACCTTTAAGTATGCTTCCCTTGTTTGATGCTGTTTATTTTCCTTTGTACTCCACCATCAAATCCCCAATAAGGGCTGTTTGGTCAGCTTGGACATGCAGCCAAGCCCAGCAGAGCCAGGTCACAACCAACCTCATCCTGACATGAGCAAAAGAGGTTTTCATTTTTTATATGTCTTTGAGATTTTGGGGTTGTTTGCTACCATGGTAAGAACTGACTAGTACATCAAGGTGTCAACACTTGCAAACTGTTTTGATCTCCTCCTCATTTATGACATTCATATCTACTATCCAAGACCATATTTTATGTGTAATCATTACTTCTGGTTTCTTTACTTCTGAAATTTTAATTTCCAGTATTTCATTCCCTCTCTGACTACAATCCTCTGCCTCTTCAGATTCTCCAGGAATTTTTACTTCCTTACTCCTATGACACTTCAGACTGAGATCCCCACACCCACCTCCTACCCCTCCACACCCACCCATGTCCATGTTCATAACATCACATGCTTCATTCAACCCATTTCCACCCTTTCCAGCCCCACTTCTTTCCCTGCAGAAAGGTTCTGGTCACCACCTATGGGTGGATGTGTGCATGGTGTGGGATGAGGATGTGGGCTCCCCCCACACCAATAGACAATTCTCAGACACCAGCAGGTGTCTCCCAATTCAACTCAATTCTGACACTATCTACCCAGAGATGGGTTCAGATGCCACAGATTAAGGGTTTAATCCCACAAGACAGACCCCTCCCTTCTACTTCAGATAACAATTACAAGTCCACATTGTCACCTGTGCCTCTGACCAACTGGCTATAAATCAGAGGTTCCCAGAATCCCCTCTTTGGATTTGATTAATTCACTAGAGCTTCTCAGAGAACTCATGAAAGCCATTTACTCACTAGTGCACTTTTGATCATAAAAGGGTATAACTCAGGACAGCCAGATGGAAGGGATGCATGGGGCAAGGTTCTGGGAATGGGTCACTGCTCTCTCCACATGTCCACATGTTCACCAACCTGGAATCTCTCTGAACCCAGTCCTTTTGGGGTTTTATGGAGGCTTCATTACATAGGCATGACTGATTAAGCCACTGGCTATGGGTGATTGATTCAACCTACAGCCTCCCCCCACCCCAGAGGGACTGAAAGTTCCAGCCCTCTAAACCCTTGGTTGGGTTTCCTGGCAACCAGCACCCAGCCTTTAGTGCAGTCCAAAGGTCACCTTGTTGGAATAACAAAGGACACTTTTGCAGCTTTTATCGACTAGGGAATTCCTAGGGTTTTAAGAGCTTTGTTCTAGAAATGGGACAAAGATCAATTGCATATTTCTTATAATAAATCACAATATCACCTGCTGGCCTTTGAACATGGATCTCTTACAGCAAAACAGTCATAAAAGTAAAAAAAACATGTGCCTTGGTGGCTCAGTTGGTTGAGTAACCAACTCTTGATTCAGCTCAGGTCCTGATCTCTGGGTCCTAGGATCAAGCCCTGCAACAGGCTCCACACTGAGCATGGAATCTACTTAGGATTCTCTCTCTCTCTCCCTCTCTCTCTCTCTCTCTCTCTCTCTCTCTCTCTCTCTCTCTCTCTCTCTCCCCCACTTCCTCCCGTCCCTCTCCCCAGATCATGCTGTCTTTCTCTAAATAAAATAAAATAAAATAATAAATTAAAAAAAAACAAAAAAATCTAAAGATACTATCACATTACTAGACTCCCACTCAGTCATTAATTAATAATTATTATATCCATATTGTATGACATGTCTCCCAGGATGAGGCCACTCAGGTTTGCAGGCTTCCATAGATTATATCAAGTTCCAAAAGCAGGAGTAATTTCAGCAATAGGGGTTTCACCTTTTCGAGGATCTGGTATAATTGAGCTAAGAGACAATACCATTCATTACTCCAAACTTTTTTGAGGACTTAATGTAAGTAAACTGACTCTCCCCCATTGCATTACATAATTCATTGAATCATTCCCTTAACCCTCAGCTACTATTTTCCCTTTTCTCCATTTTAAACAAACTTTTCCATCTTTGGAAGGGACATTAGGTTCAGCCACTGTGCTGGCATCTTAGCAAGGTCTTCCCCCTTAGCCCACCCCTGTTCACATGGAGTGAGGGTACCTAGGTGCAAAAGAGGGCTATTTTTGCCATCAGGTCATATAGCTGAATTCACTGTTGATGCCAATTTGGTAGAGGTGAAGGCACATCCTGTCACATCAGGCCCTTAGGAATTGTGACATAAAGGTTCAGAACAGTTATAGTTTGTTGGTAGGAATCATCCCTGTTCTGAGCCTTGTAGTTGCAGCTCTGGTCCTGTGACCATGGCACCAAGCAGGGAGGGGAGGGAGGAACAAAAGTTGAGGTGATATGAGGAAGAAAGGATATCAGAAGCTTCCTCCTCTACCACCCTTCCCCAGATCTACCAGGAAAATAGAGATCTATCCAGTGGTGGTCCTCCTTTAGCTGCCATGTTTATGTTGAGTGTGAGCACACAGTCATAAAGATATGTAGCCAGCCCTTCATGCTTTTATCTCCCCGGTTTAGTCAACCAATGTTTGAGTTGTCTATTCCAATTCTCTATCAAACTAGTCATCGAGGGAGATGTCTCACTCTCCTTGTTGGACATTATCAGCTACAAAGATAATGATTTTGATGGCCAACAGACACATGAATTGATGCTCATCATCATTTATCATCAGGGAAATTAAAATCAAAATTACAATGAGATATCACCTCACATCTGTCAGAATGGCTAAAATCAATGACACAAGAGACAACAGGTATTGGCAAAAGTGTGCAGAAAACAGAACACTCATGCACTCTCAGATCACTGTTGAAATACAAACTGGTACAGCTACTGTGGAAAACGGTATGAAGGTTCCTCAAAAAGTTGAAAATAGAATTACATTATGATCCAATAATTGCACTACTGAGTATTTACCCAAAGAATAGAAGAACATTAATTCAAAGGGATACATGCACCCCTATGTTTCTAACAGCATTACTTATAATAGTCAAGATTATATAGCCAAGGGAAGCAGCCCAAGTGTTCACTGAGACTGATGAATGGATAAAGAAGATGTGATCTATCACACACACACACACACACACACACACACACACACACGCTGAAATATTACTCGGCCATAAAAAAGAATGCAATCTTGCCATTTGCAACAACATGGATGGAGCTTAAGTACAATAGGAAGCAAAATAAGTCAGTCAGAGAAAGACAACTATCATATGATTTCACTCATATGTGGAATTTAAGAAACAAAACAAATGAGCAAAGGGGACCAGAGGGGTGGGGATGGAGGGATGCATTATATGCGTACCAGTGTAAGTTAACTAACCGGAATTAAAGTACAAAGTTAAAATTTTTTAAAACGGAGTTCATGATTGATCATGCCTACCTGAGGAAGCCTCCATAAAAATCCTCAAAGTTGGTTTGGGAGAACTTCTGGATGAGCAAACACATTCATATTGGGAGGATACAGCACCCTACCCCCACAGGAACAGAAGCTCCTGCACTTGGAACCGTCTGTGGGAGCCCATCACACAGAGAATTTGTCCCTATCACCCCCCACCCCAGTCTCTTCCACACGGTGTGGGCTCAGGTAGTCATACTCATTCCCATTTAGTGTGTCCAATCAACACTGCTTCAAGGGCAGATTTACATGACTTCTGTTTTATAGTACTAGGTAAGAGAGACATTTCCATGTCAGACACACTGTCCATCCCCATAATCCAATTAGGTAAAAGAGACACAATCACTTCATGTAAAGCCTTCTCACACATGCCAACTCCCCCACAAACTTTTGCATTAATGCTATCACCACTTAAATTCCTTACATTTATAACTGTGGCATCCATTAGGACCTCATCAACAGGCTCTGGTCTGACAACACTAGGTAAGGGAAATATTCCCCAGCCAGACATCATGTCTATTCCCACAAAACATTCCAGACAAGTTGACACAACTTTATATAATTATCTGCTTACACATTTCAACTTTCATACTCCTATCAATCATTACATTTTGACACTCTCTCCATCTAGTAGTGGCATGAGTCAGGGCTCCACCAGTGGGTTTTGGTACAACCATTTGTGGGACTTCTGTGTCAAGGAGTCCTGGAGATTTCTTTTTTCTCCACTCCCAGACCATTTTACCCACTCTTGTGCCAAAGGCTTTGGGTCCCGGAGGGCAGGGAGGGGGGTCAAGTTAAGGGAGCCTGGCCCTTTCATCATTCTTCAACTTGGTTGATTTGCTGAACCATTTCCCCCATGAGATGGCTGCTCTGGGTGGTATGGGTAGTAATCTATGCCCTCCAGTTTTTCAAATTTCTCCAAATTCAGGTGAATAGAGCAGACTTGTTGGGGAGTGGTGCTTTGGCCCAACCAACCTTTGGTTGTGGTATATTAAAACCTTTGTTTTAACTTCATCATTGGCCATTTGATCCATCTCATTTCTCAATCTCCATCCAAATACTTCCATCCTACAGAGAGGAGTCCCTTGACTCTCCTATTTCCACTTCCTCTTTGTTTCACTCCTATCAATATTTGTTTTATTCAGCTCCCTCCCCCTTAATAACCATTTACAAATCTCTGTCTTATTGGGAAGAGTGCCTTAATCATCTCCTCACCTCTTCTATTCTCTTGTTAATAAACCTGTTTTTATTAACGTCTTTAAGACCCATCACAAATTGCTGAGATAGCAAACCTGATGAAGTTTCCCAACTGTTTTTAGTTTTACAACAGTAAGGATTTGTGGAAGGAACCCCTTACCTCCAGCATCTAGAATGACCTAAGGGGCACATTCTGTAAATGAATATCATGGTCATGATGAAGCTGGTCCCACACAGCTTGCATTCAAAACATTATCAGTTGCTTCATCTGGGGTGCTCCATTTGGCATTTATAGGTGGAGACAGTTCCCTTTCTCAGGGTAAACAGTCCTCACCAGGGCTTTATCCAATCCACTAGGCTAGTTGTTCCCAGGGAATAATCTCCTATGTGTGTGGGTCACATATGACCAGTGAGCTCTAAGTCCTGTATCAACCCATTTATGTTCTCTCACCCAGCAGCATTCAAAGCCAAAGACAGGGCTCCTAAATTAGTCACTCATAATCCTCTTCCGTATCACTCTGTCTTCCCCATGGACTCATGGCCCAGAATAAGCAAACTCTTCTATATCCTCAACCCTGATTCAGAGCTGCTCTTTTACCTTTTTCTCCTATGTAAACTTGGAAGATTTACACTATAGACACTAGTCTTCATGGCAGTCACCTCAGGAAAGGCTGATTTTGG
Organism: Suricata suricatta; assembly: GCF_006229205.1. Lineage (NCBI taxonomy): Eukaryota > Metazoa > Chordata > Mammalia > Carnivora > Herpestidae > Suricata > Suricata suricatta. The sequence continues at coordinate 48,376,803 of NC_043716.1, read as the reverse complement.
CTCAAACCTCAGGGTCTAGGGGTGAAGTGACCATTCTCTCTTTCCTTGCCATTGTCTTTTCTAAACTCTTTTCCCTTCTTCTTCCTTGGAATGCCTCCTTGAATTGAATGCTACCAGAAGGCACCTAATCCTGCCTTTATCACTACTATCATCCAGAATATCCTGATTGTTCTCTCATTCATTTATTGGGTATTTTATTCATTTGATTCACTATTTCCCTCTTCATCCCAGTTCCCATCACCCTTGTGGGTGATTTCAACATCTACACGAATGACTCACCAAATACCCTGTCCTCACAATCATCATTCCTTTCTTCCAATCGTCTTTTCCTTGCTCATGTTAAGCACTCCCAGAGGCTCACCGTGGACTTGGTCCTTACCAGTAACCTCACCACCTGCATAATCTTACTTTTAAGCATCCTGCTTCCTGACCATCACTCCTGTTTTCCAAGCTCACTTGTGTTCCTCTTCTTATGCCAACCATTCCGTGTGGTCAGTTGAACATATAATTTGTTGACCCAACTTCTTTTTTAATATACTCATGATACTTTTTTGTATTAGTTTGCTAGTGCTGCCATGACAAAATACCACAGAGCACTACCATGACAAAGTACCATAGAATACCACTGGGCAGCTGAAACAACAGAATTTTGTTTTCTCACAGTTCTAGAGGCCAGAAGTCCTAGATCCAGTGCTGGCTGGATTGGTTTTTACCAAGGCCCCTCTCCTTGGCTTATAGATGGCTGTCTTCCCCTCTGTCATCATGGTCTTCTCTGTGTGTCTGTGTCCTAATCTCCTTCTCATATAAGAACATCAGTCCTTTCAGGTTTGGGATTACTGTAATGATTTCATTTCAACTCAGTTACTTTTTTAAAGACTATAATTCCAAATACAATCACATCGGGGGTGCCCGAATGGCTTAGTCAGTTGAACATCTGACTTCAGCTTAGGTCATGATCTCATGGATCTTGAGTTTGAGCCCCAAGTTGGGCTCTGTGTTGATAGTTCAGGGCCTGGAGCCTCCTTCAGATTCTGGGTCTCCCTCTCTCTCTTTCCCCTCTCCATCCTCCACCCCACCCACTCACACCCTGGCTCTCAAAAATAAACATTAAAAAAATACAGTCACATCCTGACGTGTGAGTTCTTAGGACTACAATGTATGAATTTGGAGGGGACACAGGTCAGCCTATAACACTCCCATCTCCACATTTCCTATCTTATTCAGCTTAGATTCCATGATGTATGATTTCCATCATCTTTGTGAACACTTTCAGCCCTTGGCTTCTTTCTCCTTCTACACTCAACTATCACCTACTTCTTTATCCCATAGATGGTGCTGGAGAAGAAGAAACTACATGTAGCCATGCTATCTAAGCTTCATTTAAATTAGTAACCACATCTCATATAGGCAGTAAACACTGATTATCAATCTCACTACACACGCCTAACAGTTCCTGAAACGACTCCTTCCTACTTTCTCTAAGTGTCCTAAGTTCTACCACTTTGTCCTCTTAACCATACTCTTGACCCTTTATCTTTCCTCTTCCTTGAGTAAGTAGATATATTTTGAGGACTCTATTAGAGAACCACTATGAGTCTAACAGTCTACCCATGCATGTCTGAATGTACATTGTCCACCATACTTCTTGGCATCGTGGAGGTCTCCTAGACCAAACCATGCCACCATTTCCTTTATCTCATTTTCCCCACCTAATCAAAAATGAGGGTCCATGGTTTTAACCCATTCTCTTGCAATTTCTTTTCCTCTACAAGGTCATTCCCATTTAAATACATTTAGAAAATTCTATTTCTAAAAGTGTCTTCATCTTGCTTCTAGCCACTGCCACATTTTCTCTCCTCTTCAAAGTAAAATTCCTGAAAAGAATGTCCATCATGGTCTTTATTTCCTTGTGACCCATTCCCTCCTCTGACCAGGCTTCTGTTCCCACTTCTCTACTCAAATTGCCTTCCCTACTGTCATCAGTAACTTCTGTGTCCCCAAATCTACTGGTCACTTTGCCATCTTCATGTTACTCAGACCACAGCAGGATTCAGCACAGTGTACTGACCTTTAGTTATTAAAATGCCTTCTCTTTTGAGCCTCTGTGACTTTTCTATCTCACTGACTGCTACTGTTTGGCCTCCTCTATTGGCTCCCCAATTCTACTTCATCTTCAAACCTCTGAGTGTTCCAGGACTCAGTTCTGAGCTCTCTACTTTTCTCTATCTTTTCTCCTTAAGTTCCAAACCTTTAATACTACCCATATGCTAATTTCCAAATTTATTTCTCTAAAACTTATAGTTCTTTCCAAGTTTCAAAATCAGATATCCAGCCACTTCAGGTATATCTACAATTGTGTCTAAGAGGAACTTCAAGTATAACATGATTTAAACAGAATTCTTTATCTATAATCTTCACCCTGAGAACCCCTTCTTGCCATGACTTTTCCCTGGATGACTGAAATTTACTCTGATTGATCTTTCTCTTCTCTTACATCTTCCCCGACATCATGCCACAGACTACAGATCACAGATCACAGGGTGATCTTTTTAAACTCAGAATCCTACCATATCACTCTCTCTTTCTTTTTTCATAAGACCTTCCAATGACTTCCCAATAAAGTATGACTTTAGTTCCAACACCTTCCATTGCCTGCAGTGCCTCACATGAATGGCCCAGACATTATCTCCATCATAATTACCTGCCACTGTCTCTATGACCCCATAGAGTCCCAGACACTCTGGTTTTACTTCTATCCCTGAGCATGTAAGATCTTTCCTATCTCAAGAGCTTTTCACTTGTTTCACAATCTGCTTGCAATGTTCTTCTCCAGATCCGTATATACTGGGACACATTTTGACATTTAGATCTCATCTCAATTACTTCCTCATCATTGATATTTTCTTGGACCACCAATCTTGTTTAGAGCATTACCCTGAATAGTTTTGCCATAACACTCGTACTCCTAACTAGTGACTCATTTGTTAGCTTACTTATTATGTTTATTGCTCCTGAAAATGTAATCCCCTGTGCTTAAGCCAATACCCACCCTAACATAGGCACTTCATAAATGTTTGTTGAATAAACATATGAATTTTGATCCTAGGAATTTATGCTAGTAAGACAATCAGACTACCGGATATCCATCCTAGGACGATTCAAATAGCAAAAAATTAGGATCATTCCAAAATGACCAACAGATTGACTAAATAAATTGTGAAATGTCCATGTAACAGAATCATACATAAAAGAATAACACACAGAATTGAGTAGTAAACCCATACTTACTGACTTGGAAAAATATCAGCCAGATATTGTTGAGTGAGAAAAGCTGGGTAAAAAAAACCCAAAGTGTGCGCCCATTTATGTAAAATTATGTACACACAATATTACACATATATTATGTACTTACACACACATGTATGAAGTCAGATGCTTGCAATTATATCTGGAAATAGTAACAGTATTCATCTTTGAGAAATCTGAGAATTAGTTTTACTTTCTGTACTTTTTAAATTTTTAAAAAAATGTTTTAATTTATTTTTGAGAGAGAGAGACAGCATGAGCAGGAGAGGGTCTGAGAGAGAGGGAGACACAGAATCCAAAGACAGGCTTCAGGTTCTGAGCTGTCAGCACAGAGCCGGAAGTGGGGCTCGAACCCACAAACCATGAGATCATGACCTGAGCCAAAGTCGGAGGCTTAACCGACTGAGCCACCCAGGCACCCCAATATATTTTTCTATATCATGTATATTTTATATGAGAATGCATTATGTTCATAATCAGAAAAATAAAGACTAATATTTTTATTCCTAGTCTTTGACCCATCAGATAGACAACACTGGGATTTTCCCAAGTGATTTTTGAGGGGGGAGAAAAGCAGTTTTTCAGTGTACTGATTCTGAAGATTTCTAGCGCAACTTCATTTGCCACCCCGCCCCCCGTCATGTTTTTCTTATTGTTACTGGGAATGTGGAAACACTGTTAGCATTACAAAAAAATGAAATAAAATAAATCCAAAAATATTATTAGGGTAAACTTTTCAAAGTGCATTTTAATATAGCATCAAGCATGTTCACATTTTTATTGCTGATTATAATGTTCAACAGCCTGTGACCCAATAATTCAGACTTTTTGGCAGACAGAGCCCAGTTTCCATTTCTTTTAGTACAAGATGTAGGGTGTGGAAACTTTCTACTTCCTTGGAAACTCTTCTGAAAACGGGTTTTCACTCCATTCAGCCTCTAAGTGTTTAAGAGGTGGCTGAATTTCTGAAAGCAGTCTGATTGTTTTAGTGCTTCTGGCACCCACTGTAACTTTCGCACTATGTGAAAGGGGGAAAAATCCATATTATTAAAAAGTTGCCCTCAATCTCTTTCCCATTTCCTATTTTTTTCATTGATGCCAAAACATCAGGATAATTTTCCTATGGAAACATTTAAATTCAGCATCAAAATTATTTAAATGGTTGCATCTCTGACTAATAATAATAACAATACTATTACTTTTATATTATTGAGAAGCAGCTACAGGAAGAAGAGATGCCTAAAGTCCACCCAGGTTTTCCTTGTGTTTCTATTTATTTTTCTTGTTGTTGCTTTGTTTGTTTGTTTTTAAACCACTCACTATACTACCACAGAGGATGTCCCTTTCTCTTCAACTCCCTGGGTGACATCCACAAGATACCTAAACTGCGTACAGTATTATTATCTTTTTAATGGAAGAAAATAAAAACACCACTTTTAACTAATTCCTTAACAAGGCAAGATATATATCTATGGAAGTCTATGGAAACAGATTCTGTCTGCTTCCATCATTCAGCAGTAGGTTGGCTTCCTAGAACAAAATCTGAAAAGTAGGGAGCTTGGATGTCAGAGATGCATGTAGTTGCTTTTGTGGACTGATAAGGTAGTATTCTCACTTCTGCATTCTCTGCTAATGAAATACAGAAGGAAGCTGGCTATGCATTTGTGAGGAAGTCAACTCTTTGCAGAGCTATCTTTCACTGCCAGAGTGCGGAGAGAGGAGGTAGGCTATGGTGAATGATCCTAATCATCTTAGATACTTTGGTGCATCTTCAGAGGTGGAAGATGGGTTTCCTAAAGACCCTGTGAGTCACACTGTTGCTGTTGTTGTTTTTTTATGCCAAAATCTCATCAATCCCCACGGTGTTGATTATCAAATTATCATTGCTGCACGGACACATGAAAATTCTCAGCTCCACACCATACCACCTCCCCAAACACCAGGCTCACGTGTATAAATGGCCTTCTGCAAACTCAGCATGACACTCGCCACATCACAAATTGATTCGATCACGTTCTTCACGTTCTTGAGCTCTCCACGCTGACTGACAGCCATCACTCATCCTTCAATGCTGTCTAAAAATCAAACTCAGGAGGCACGTTTAACTCTTCCCCTTTCCTTCTACATTACAGACTATCTCTAGACCATCAAATTGCCTCTTGGCAATGTCTCTGGAATCTATGCCCACCTTCCTAACCTAAGCGTCACTTTCAAAATCAGGTCAGTTATCTCTAGTCTGGATGATGCCTTGTCAAATCATGGCCCACAGGTGGAACCTGCCCACTGCCTGTCTTTGAAAATAGGTACAATCTTTGTCCTTTATAAATAGTACAATCTTTGGATTGTCATTTGTGGCTGTTTATACACTACAAAATGAGACTTCAGGAGTCACTAGGCATTGGATGATACATGAGCCCTAAACTATTTACTGTCTGGCCCTTTACAGAAACAGTTTATAATCCCTATTCTAGACTACAGCAGCAGTCTCTGAAAGTTGATACTGCTTTTACATTGAATAGAGAAGAACAGATAGATAAGCAAAGAAAATTTTAAAAACCATAAATACAACATTTCACCTACCAATAACAATGACAATAAATTTTTCTATGCTCCTTATGGGTATACACATTCATATTATTGTTTATAATAATTGACTCATATTAGACATACTATTTTTCATAAATTAAGTCCTGTTAGCAATATCAAATACAGATTTCTCCTTTTCTAAGATTCCATGGTTATATGATATTCAATATTACAAAGATTATTCATGTTCTAAGATTTTATATATTTTCGAATTGACTAAATTTCAACTTTCCAACTGCCCCTGAATAGACTGTTTACATTCCCATCAGGATTGGGATTAAAAGCTAAACCCAGGGGCTCCTGAGTGGCTCAGCTGGTTAAGCATCTGACTCTTGATTTGGCCTCGTGTCAATATCTCACGGCTGCATCAGGTTCTGCACTGACACCACAGAGCCTGCTGGAATTCTCTCTCCCCCCGCCCCCCAACGCTGCTCTCTAGATAAATAAATAAATCGTATATTAAAAAATGTTTTAAAAAATGCTAAAGCAAGCTCTTCTCAAATTCTAGCCAAATACTGGTCTCACTTTTTTTTTAATGTCATGGTAGCTCATTGTTACTTTCATCCTTATTTCTGCGATTAATAGTAAAATTGAACATTGTATATATTTAGTAACCATTTGCATTTCTCCTAATGTGAATTGATTAGAATTATTACTTTGTACTTCATGATGTCAGTGAACACTTTTCTCTTAATTACTTGTTCTTATTCGTAATAAAATGGTAAGCATGGTCTAAGGCCATAGGTGACACATAGTCTTCTCCACTTCTGATCCTAAATGTGTCTTTTTTTTTTAATTTTTTAACAGTTTATTTATTTTTGAGAGACAGAGAGACACAGAGCATGAGCGGGGGATGGTCAGGGAGAGAGGGAGACACAGAATCAGAAGCAGGCTCCAGGCTCTGAGCTGTCAGCACAGAGCCTGACATGGGTCTTGAACCCATGAACTGTGAGATCATGACCTGAGCTGAAGTTGGCCGCTTAACTGACTGAGCCACCCAGGCGCCCCTAAATGTGTCTTTTCTTGATCCACCGATTTAGGAATTAAAAAACAATTTCTCTTATCCATACTTACCCCATATAAACAATAGTAAGTGTGAATAAAACAAACCAATACCAAGGTAGGCACTTTACATACATTGATTCATGTTAAACCTCACAACAGTTCTGTGAGCAGTTAACATTCCACCTCATGAGTAAGAAAACAGAGGGACACGGCACTTCCAAGATCCCAGGGCCAGCTAGGCTTCTGTAATCCTTCTTCTTACACTTGACACTACCTTTGCCTCTTAAACTCTCATACAAGCACTAACCCTCCATCAGTGAAAGATTCTTGGGGGAGTTGTACTTTAACTTTGTTATGGGAGTTTTTGTAGCATTTGGGGTTGTTTTGGGTTTTCTTTTTGTTTGTTTTTTGGATTTTGTTTTTTTCACCATGTAGAAATTTCTTATAATTATATATTTAAATATCATCACTTCTTATATTTGCTTTCCTTTGCATTAGGTTTAGGAAGACCATCCTTGCCACAGAATTACTTACAGTTCGATTTTTAAAATAATTTATTACATACATTTTTCTGAAAATTGTTTTGGTATTTGATGTGAAAGGCCTAGGTACACATGAAAATTTAATGGACAGAATCCTCTACTTATGAATCTTGACTTTTAAAAACAATGTTTGGACACATGCAAAACTAAATGCCACAGCAAAAGCATGACAACAAATGTCATTAACGGTCATCAGTACTCTGTCATTCGGGACTCATGCATACTTTTACAACTTGAATTACTGACAGATAGAGGTAAATCTATATCCAATAAGTGTGGAATACAAATAAGTATGTGGCAGAGACAAATAAGTAGGGGGAAAGTGGATTATTCAGTAGATATTAGTGCCACACTTATCTATCCCATTTAGAGTAGGTATTATATCTCGACTTACTACTATGCACATGTAAAAATTTCAAATGAGTAAGGTTTAAGTGTTAAAAATAAAATGAAAAATACACTAGAAACAAAATAAAATAGTTGCTTCATCTTTCTTAGCTACTTTTATTTTATTTTATTGTGATGAGAACATTTAATGTGAGATCTATCCTCTTAACAAAGTTTTAAGTGTACAATGTTTCACAGCAGATCTCTATAACATACTCATCTTGAATGATTAAGATTTCATTTCTTACCTATTCATGATGTCTTTTATCTCACGTAGTATTTACATATTCATAGGTCAACATAAGTCCTTTAAGAAAAAATATCTGGGTTGAAAATCAAGGGTTGGAAAACTATAGCACTTCAGCCAAACATCACCCACAGGCTATTTTTGTAAATAAAGTTTTATAGAAACAACCATGCTCATTCATTTACATATGCTCAATGGTTGATTTTATGCTACAACACAGTTGGGTAGTCTTGACCACATGGCCCATAATGTCTAAAATATTTATTCTCTTAAAAAAAAGTTTTCCTACCCTGATATAGCTTAATAAAGACAATAATACACAGTTTATTGTGTTTGCTGTGGCATAGTAACACTTTCCAAGTTTGACAGTGTACTTTCATAATTTGTAGATATTCTACAATCTATGTAATTACATCCATAAGTAAACTGATATTGAAATAAAGCTGCTAAGTAGAACTTAACCTTTTTCTTCATTATTTATTCAAAATAAATTTATCAGCACTTACCAAAACTATGCACAGAGCAATCTTCTTGGCATTCTAAAAACGTACACAGGAATCCGATTAATTCTCTGATTGTAGAAAACTTTACTCTGTGTTAACAATTCTTTTTTAAAATTTTTTAAATGTTTAATTATTATTGGGAACAGAGAGAGACAGAGCATGAACATGGGAGGGGCAGAGAGAGGGGGAGACACAGAATCCACAGCTGTCATCACAGAACCCGATGCGGGGCTCGAACCCACAAGTGGTGGGATCATGACCTGAGCCAAAGTCAGATGCTCAACCCAGGCGTCCCCACGCTATCAATTCTAAACCATCACTCACAGAGCTGCCAGATATATATTTCTAAAAAATGACCACCTAATTATGAAACATGGTTTCCCTAAAATCTTCCATAGTATTTCTGATCCCACAGGGGAAAAAAATATTTATTTGATACTGCAGATCTTGTAGGGTGTAGGTACAATCCACCATTCTAAGTCATTCCTTGCTATTTTTCCATTTCAACAAAATAAGGTATCCGGTCTTTCCAGAAGACATCCTGTATTTTTCTATCCTCCTACCTTTTCTTGCATGGATTGCCAAGATTGCACACATTGTTTGTCATCAAGTTCAATTATGGCATATATGATTACTGCCCTATTTACACAGAATTATAACACACATCCCACACTGACACAAGAGTTCATAACTAAAAGGCAATGGAACACATCCTATTCAGTTGTGCTTTCCTCAAAGAGTCCAACAAACAGGCAAATGTTCAATAAAAATATTGGTTACATCAAACTAAATGGCAGATGCTTCGGTGCTAATCTACCCAGTTGTCTTGAACATCGTTTCATCCCTCCTAATTTTTTCTTCTTTATTCACATTCTGGTGGACATTATGTGAAGTTATCTGTCGCAGTGGCCATGAGTTATTTGTATCCCAGAGCTTGCACATGAAATGATTAATTTGGGGGTATAAAATATATGGCAATTTTTAGCTTTTTGTCTTTTGCTCCACATTTTGATTAAAAATATTGGATAGTTAGCAGCAGAAGGAATCCTTAAAGGTAATAATATGCTGTGAACTGGAGCACCTGGGTAGCTTAGTCAGTGAAATGTCCGACTTTGGCTCAGGTCATGATCTCATGGTTCATGGGTTCCAGCCCCATAGGGCTCTGTGCTGACAGCTCAGAGCCTGGAGCCTGCTTCGGATTCTGTGTCTCCCTATCTCTGTCCCTCCTTCTCTCCCTCCCCTACCCCCCTCGTCTCTCTCTATCTCTCAAAAATAAACATTAAAAAACTTGTTTCAATAATAATATGCTGTGAACTTACAGCCTAAAATGTCTTAGGAAAGGTATTTTTTTAAATAACTTTCCTGAACTATACCAAGTTATTGATTTAAAAACCAATAACACAGATAGTCCTAAATATTTGCATGCTCAAAGCTATCCATCCATGGAAACTTAAAATAGAAAACTTTTATGTATTCTCAGTCATCAAAGTCATATTGGCCTTGTTTCTCTTATTATAGTCTACTAACATAATTTGTACCCTCCCAGAAAACATAGGTTGTTAGTCAAAGCTGTACTAGAATTCAAACATTGCAGTTCTCAGACAGAAAGTGTATTTCACAATCTGGGTCATGAAACACACACATGTAATGGACAGGAAGCAGTTCACTAGAAAATGTTCTGTGCCCACAGCACACTTCGAGAATACTAAGAGAGCACACATAGCATCTTGCAATCAAAACTCAACCAAGATGAACTTTAAATCATTGACTATAAACATACCTCTCCCAAGCCCAGCAATATATATTTTATTTTTTAAGTATATTTGAGAGAGAGGGAGAGAAAGAGAGCATGTGCTCATGAGTGGGGAAGGGGCAGAGAGAGAGGGAGACAGAGAATCTTTCAGCACAGAGCCCAACACGGGGTTCAATCTTATGAAGTGTGAGCTCATGACCCGAGCTTAACTGAGTCTCCCAGGTGCCCTCAGGAATACATATTTTAAACAGTAAGAGTACTTTCAGGAAAGTTATAGCAAAAGAGAGTGAGTAGCAGAAACGGACATTTCTGTATTGCACTGATTGGATTCCACACCTAGCTCAGCAGATGAACTTGTCATAGTCTCTCTCATTTTCTACAAATTCACCACTCCACCCTTCATTCTGTCTATAGCAGCTTGTGGTCTTCTTTCACATTGACATCTTTTTGGACTCAAAGCTTGGACTAAAAGGCCAGACTCACGGCAAAAAAATTTTTAAAGAAGGCTTTTGAGCTCTGAATATTAGTTCAGATAACAGGCTGAGAATACCACTCAGCTACAAACACTGGAGATTCTTATTGAAAGGGGAGATTACTCAGAGGGCAGAGCCAAGAGCCATAAAGAACCATTTCTAGGATGGATGACTAAGCCCTAATGAAGGAAATAGTAAATGTGCCTAAAAGAATTTCAGAAAATAGAGTATCCTCCATTTTCTTTCTTGTTGAATGAAAAGGTCTACAGAATTTACATTATGCTTATCCCACTATTGTTGTTAAGTGTGTGGGGAGCAGAAAACTCATCTCTTTTGTTCACAGGTCTTCAGATTGAGAAAACCTGTACTAGAGAATTGTGTTCATGGGACTATAACTGAGGAGCATCCTTCCCTTGGACCTGATTTAGATTCTGGGATCCTGAATCACAGACCTGAGCCTGACATTATAATAGGATGAAGTTTGAGGAGTCTCCAGGAGGGGGTAGGTCTATTTTGCATATGAGAGGGCTGTAAACTGTGCGGATGGAGGACAGAGGATATTTTCAAAAAAGGTCCACAGCAATACTTCCAGCCTGTAATCTTGCCATCCACGAGAAAGAAGTGGAATGTTACTATCCCTACCCTTGAAGTCAAAGGGCCTTCGTGACAACCTCAAAATACAAAGAATTTGAGGGGCGCCTGTGTGGCTCAGTTGGTTGAGTGTCCAACTTCAGCTCAGGTCATGGTCTCACGGTTCGTGGGTTCAAGCCCCATGTTGGGCTCTGTGCTGACAGCTAGCTCAGAGCCTGGAGCCTGTCTTCAGATTCTGTCTCTCCCTCTCTCTGTCCTTCCCCTGCTCGCTTGCTTGCTCTCTCTCTCTCTCTCTCTCTCTCTCTCTCTCTCTCTCTCTCTCTCAATAAATAAATAAAACATAAAAAAATTTTAAAAAAAACAAAGAATTTGAAAGAAAGTAATGTTACATGATGCCCAAGGCTAGCCCATAAAAGGGCTCTTTCCCTCTGACTTACTGTCTCTCAGGACACTCACCTTACAATCCAGCCACCAGGCTAGGAGGAAGACCAGGCCACATGGAGAGGCCCCATTAAGGTGTTCTGTCAACAGTTTCACCTAAGTTCAAGGTTGACCACTAGCCTCAACTTCCAGATGTATGAATGAGCAAGCCCCCATCCAACCACTTCTAATGGCTCTTAAAGACTCATCACTGGCATTACTACCTTTGGAAAGCTTTCTCCAGCCACCACATTTTGTATGGCTTCTGCTCCTCTGTGCCTCCAGCATCCTGTCCCATTTCTCTTAGTGTGAATCATAGTATACACTGATAGTTGATCATCCTTTTCCCTCATTAGAAGCAAAGATCTTTGGGAGTACCTGGGTGGCTCAGTTGGTTAAGTGTCCAACTTTGACTCAGGTCATGGTCTCACAGCTTGTGGGCTTGAGCCCCCTGTCGGGCTCTGTGCTGACAGCTCAGAGCCTAGAGCTGCTTCAGAATCTGTGTCTCCCTCTCTCTCTGCACTATCTCTCAAAAATAAATAAACATTAAAAAAGTAAAGGTCTTTTTTTAATGTTTATTTATTTATTTTGAGAGATAGAGAAAGAGCATAGAGATAGGGAGATAGAGAATTCCAAGCAGGCTCCTCGTTGTCAGTGCAGAGCCCAACACAGGGCACAATCTCACAAATTGTGAGCTCATGTCCTGAGCTGAAATCAAGAATCAGATGTTTAACCAGGCACCCCAAAGTAAAGGTCTTAATAATAGTATCTGCCTTACTTATCTTCTATCCTATGCACTTAGTATAATGTAGTTGAAAGAGAATAAGTAAATGTGTTGAAAAATTTGAGACAATAAATATAAAGCAAAAAAGTATAAAATAGCATAATTGGTTAAATAAGAGAGTTGAGGTAGAAAACTAGCAGGCTGGGCTTTTGTTGTTGTTGTTTTTAATAAACTGTAAGCTCTCAGCAAAAAGACATTAAGACTCATACCAAACTCAGAGATGTGGAGGAGGAAGAAATGCTAAAATGACCATTTCTGAGAAAGTATGGAATCTAGGCAATAAAAGAGTCAAAGTGCCCAGACCTGAGCCACAAAAGAGACACTGTATATGAGGAATTCTTAAACATACTGGCTGCAAGACATTTAATGCCTTTAAAATCACTGAGGGTTCCAAAGAGCTTTTGCTTATGTGGGTTAAATTTATCACTATTTACCATATTCAAAATTAGTCCTGAGAATTTTAAAATATACTTATTTGTTCATTTTCAAATACCAGTAATGTACCAATTATGTTAGTGTAAATAACCTATTTTTATCAAAACTATATTCTCCTGAAAATAATTTAGTGAGAAGAGTGGCATTGTTTTATAATTTTGTACATGTCTTTAATGTCTGCCTGAAGATAGCTGAGTTCTCATATGTGCTTCTGCCTTCAATCCATTGTCACATACTGTTTTGGATAAAGTTTATGAATAAAATTCATCCACACACAGAAATGTACTAGGAAAAGGGTGGGATATTTTAACAGCCTTTTACAAATAATTGGGAATACTTACTTTGATACTTCACCAAAACTCAACAAGAGGTGGTTTCTTGAAGGTTAGTTGATAGCAATGCTAATGAACTTGTACCCACCAATGGTCTGTCCTGCATTATGAATGTATCTTTAGTCACCCATGACTTTGCAACATCATGCATTGGTCATTTTAGAAAATACTAGCTTATTGAGTTATATGGATGTTCCAAATACTGATATGTTTTATTAGTCACTATCAACAACTGCATTGTTAAAATCACCTCCAATCTAATCAGTTAAGTCTTTACATACTAAGAAGATGTCAGGTCATCAAAACAGGTATGGGGTTTTGCTTGAATATTCACATTTTATCATAAACTTCAAATACTGTCACTTGTTTCCTTTGAAGTGCCAGGCTCACTTAGTTTATTTTCACACACACACACACACACACACACACACACACACACACACACACACACACAAAGATGTCTCCCACATATCCTCATATGAATATCTAGAGTTTATCTATCAGTTGTTCTTTTCAGTAAAATGTTCCATGAAAAAAAAGTGAGTATTCCAGCTGAAACCTCAAGTGCTTTTCCTTGAGAGAACGATCAAACTTGGGAATGAAGTAGAGATGTTTTATGTGAATTTCCCATTTAATCAGGCAAAATATTTTTAAAAAGTCAAAACTGAGGTTTAACAAAATGAATAATGATCACCATGTTATCAAAGACATCCTTAAATAAAATTGGCATTTGTTTTCAGTTTTTAACTGCAAATGCATGATGAGAGGTTTTAAGGATCATTGGCCCATTGGTTGCCACTGCCTTGAGCCGCTATTGCTTTCACACCCAGCAGAAAAATGTCAACAGACTAAAAAAGGCAAGTAGTCTTTAAAGAGTTTTGACCCCCATACACCTTGCCAAGATGTTGGGAATACCTGCATAAAACCCCTCCTGTGCTCCACAGAACACTCTTTGAGAACCGTCCCACTGCATTTGACCAGCCCTCACTAAGGCCTTCACTGGTTTCCCAGTTTAAGAAAGAGAAAGTAAATTTCAGAAATACTAAATAGTTACACTCCACATTTTATAATAATTTAATTGCACTCATCATTTTTAACAGTATTGATACAGATCTGTTAGCATACATTAACACGGGTCCATCTCAACTGATTCATTAGAAGTGCATAATACTAGTACATGCAAATACAAATAGAGTACCTGGAGAAAAGAAAGAGGGAAGCAAGTCTGAGATTTTGTAAATATTGAAGAAATTTAATAGAGGCACTTTGTTTATCAAAAGAAATGTGCTAGTTAATTCTTTCCTATTGTAGGTATTATACATGCCCACCTGCATATGCACGTGAGTGAGTCTAAACAGACCAAGTTACATACAGGCAAGACCACACGAAGACACAAAGAGAAGCAGTTGTCTGTAAGCCAAGGATAGAGGCCTCAGAAGACACCAACCCAGCTGACACCGTGGCCTTGGACTTCTAGACCCAGTCATCTGTATGGACTTCTTCTCCACCACACCCATCGAAACCTACCCTGTTTGTGAGCCCTACTGAAAACATGGGGATATGAAAGGGGCTGAGGAACTTGAAGGGGGGGTTGGAAACATCTAAATAATTTACAGTAACCGGTTTACATTCTTTAGGCAAAGCAAAAATTATCAAATTAAGAGATGTTCACTAGAAAAAATGTACCAGTTTCTTTTAAAATGTTGACTCTCCTTTATACTTGAGAGTCAGTACATGTTGAAACAGTAATTAACACAAGTTCTCCACAGTTTACCTTTGGTTAACCTTCTTTATGTAACAAAAGCCTGACTGGACAAACTAACAGAGTTAAACAAATAATCCTTGTTCTCATAGGAAATGTCTAAAATTCTTCTTCTAGCCCAAAATAAAGCAATCTTAAATTTGATATGATTTAAATAGCAGATTTGGTGAAGTGATTCATGTTTTTCTAGTGAGGAAAAGTAAATGTCACTATAACTTTGGAGTGTCTTCTTTACAAAGAGGCATTTCTTGTTTTGTTCCTTTGTGTCTTTTTGTGCAAAAGCCAATGCATTTTTTTTATCATTAGGAACTGACTTGCTGAAGGTAAGTCCCATTTGATGATATAACTTATACATGTAACATTTTTCTGTTTTATTTAACTTTTGGCAAATAAGACAAAACGTGAAAACACTTCAGTTGCCAGAAATCATGATCAGGTTTTAGATGACTTTTTGCACTCCATAATAAGCAATTGCCAAATTTAAACCAAAGAATCTGCTGAAAATGTTCAGTGACACTAGGTTACAAGAGGATCATAGTATTGTATCGCTGCTTATAGAAATCCAAGTTTTCACTGACCACAGGATTAACTAAAGACAGGTACACAAGACTTCATTCCCAAGAAGCAATTTTTTTTTCCACTGTGTTGGCAACATCTTTAGGATTTTTCAGCAAATGCTATAAACTATGATCAGTGTCGTAGTTAGCATTCTATCCTGGTAGAATCCAGGAATCCTGAAGTTACTAGAACATTCTAATCCTTCATCATTAGTTGCTGAATATTTGATGGACACAAAAGCATTCAAAAACAGTGGAGAAGTAAACAGCTTCTAAGAAAGGCAGAAGATTTATCCTTCCTTGCATCACTTGGTGTTGCCTTTTCAACACCATGGACATTGGTTTCTTATTAAAATGCATATGAATGGAAATGTATCTTCTGTTCATAGACTCGATGAATATTGTTAAAATGTCAAAAAAGCCATCTATAGATCAATGCAATGCCTATCAAGATCTAGAAAGATTTTGATGATTTTGTTCTACAAAATCAGCAAAAACTATCGTACAATTTATTTGGAACCACAAAAGTTGTTGAATTTCCAAAGCATTCCTAAAAAGGAGACCAGAATACGAGAATCCAGAATTCATGATTTCAAACTATACAACAATACCATTGACATCAAAACAATATGGTACTAAATAGATTTAACCAAGAAGGTAAAAGACCTATATAGTGAAGACTCAAACACTGATGAAAGATATTGAAG
>NC_043716.1:48084581-48360313 GCF_006229205.1 Suricata suricatta | reverse complement strand
GAGACCAGAATACGAGAATCCAGAATTCATGATTTCAAACTATACAACAATACCATTGACATCAAAACAATATGGTACTAAATAGATTTAACCAAGAAGGTAAAAGACCTATATAGTGAAGACTCAAACACTGATGAAAGATATTGAAGACAACACAAATATCAAAATATTCTATATTCTTGGAGTTAAAAAATTAAATTGTAACAATGTCCATACTACTCAAAAATAAAATAAAATAAAATGCATCACGAAGTAACAACAGTACATGCAGGCCATGTCCACTCTGCCTCCCAAGAGCATTTATGCATTCCTTTGTTCAACAGATATTTAGCACAATCTACATGTTAAGCAATTTCTTAAACATTGAGGACCCAGTGATAACAAGAGATCAGTTCATTATCCTTAGAGCTCACAGTCTGGTGGGAAGATGGACAGCAGATAAAAACGAACAAATAATATCACTCCAGATAACAATAAATGCCATGGCAAAAATAAAGTAGGATCCTGGAAAAATCAAATGACACTACTGCAAAACTGGTGAAATGTGGGTAAGATCTACAGCTTAGTTAATAAGGTCATAGCAACACTAATTTGTTCATGATCATGGCACTAAACCCAGAAGATGTTAACATTTGGAAAGTTGAAGAAAGGATGTAGGGATATCTCTGCATTGTTTTCAGGAATTTTCTCTAAGTTTGAAATTAGATCAAGGGGTGCCTGGGTTGCTCAGTTGGTTAAGAGCTCAATTCTTTTTTTGGGCTCAGGTCACTACTTCATGGTTTGTGAGTGCAAGCCCCACATTGAGCTCTGTGCTGATAGTACAGAGCCTGCTTGGGCTTCTCTCTCACTCTCTCTCTCTTTGCCCCTCTCCCCTTCAAAATAAATAAATAAACTCAAAACAAAACAAAGCAAAAAACAGAAATGCTTTGGATCCTGGAAAGAGACAATACTAAGTCAGCCTGAGGCAGAGAAAGCAAGCCACTAGTGATATTTAAAAAAACACAAGGATGTCAAGGTTTAAGGGCACCATGTTGGCCATGCAACCAGAAGTATGAATTAGAGAGAGAGGTTTCAGAATTAGAAGGCTTACTTCAAATCGTTCCTCTGCTACTAACTTGCCCTGGTCAAGGTTTTTCACTTATTTGGGCCATGGATTTCCCACCGTAAAATGTTTGTAACAGTTATATCTATTTCTCAGGTTGTTGTGATAAATATATGAGATTTCAGGAATGCTACCTCCACAGTATCTACAACATTCTGGGTGTTTGATAAATGAAACACCCGTCTGCTCACACCCCTCTCTTTGCCAACCACACCTTACCTCCCCTACCCCAGCGTTTATACCAAATGGTCAGATTGCAATGGATGCCATACAAAAAGGCCATTGGTGCAGGGACTCTAGGGCATTCTTTTCTTCTGGCTACCAACATTTGCATAGACGTTGGACCACACAACTTATGCGTACTACAAAGTGCTTGTTTCCCATGACATGTCTAGGACAATATACAGTGTTTGTGGACTTTTATATTTCCTACTTAAGTCTCTTTTCTACTATGCCAAATTAAGAATACAAGAACATTATGGGCGCCTGTGTGGTTCAGTCCGTTAATCGTCTGACTTCGGCTCAGGTCATGATCTCACGGTTTGTGGGTTCACGCCCTGCGTCAGGCTCTGTGCTGACCACTTGGAGCCTGGAGCCTGCTTCCTGTTCTGTGTCTCCCTCTCTCTCTCTCTGCTCCTCCCCTGCTTATGTTCTGTCTCTTTCTCAAAAATTAGCATTATCAAATTTTTTAAAAGAATACAAGAACATTATGGTTCCTAGCTTATCCAGATATATATTTCCTGGGAAATACTGGTTTTCCAGATGTTGAGTCAAACAAGATAAAAACAAATGTGGTAATTCCCCCAAGAATAATCAGCAATTATTATGTCATTCTACTTTTTGTGTACAAAAGGACTGTCTATATTAGGTACAAAGACATAATTGCACATTAAAAATGTTCAATTTTAAACAGGAATGCTCACTTATTACTCTTTTTTCTAACTAAAAGTGCACATTTCAAATATGAGGGCTGATATGACATCAAATTACCTTAATGAAGCTAATGAAGGCAGCACACTACCTCATTCCTTTTTTCCAAAAATATATTTACCTTAGACCCCTCCCCAAAAATCGTGATTCGTCACTTATAAAAACAATACATAAAGTAGGGAATTGATCCAATTACCTGATTATTTCAGCCTATGGAACAGACATTGCCACGTATGATTCCCATGAGAGGGGCATGTGATCAGTGGCCCCCAGAAGAGCTGGCTTCCCTTTCCCTCCAATACACATCACTTCTACTATTCCCCTCTTCCCCAGATTTCCTTCCCCTAATCCTACTCTCCAGGCCAAGGTGTATAAAGGGAAATTAGTGTATAATAATGTGAATAATCTCAGGAGTCTATTTGTGTAAATGAATATGTGTGAGAGCTCTTACGTTTTGGCGACACTGAAAAGAAGAAAGGCAGATGGCACAGGCACAAAGGGGGCTATTTTTGGTCAGACTATTTTTTGAGTTTGTAACACACAGTGTTCCATGAGCCCCATGTGCAAATGTGAGAAATGAAGATTTGGAGAAAAGACCAACCACCACTGCATGGTTTTTGTGTGTGTGTTTGTTTTTAATTTCATTTTAAATTATTTTTTTATCATTTTTTTTATTTTAGAGAGAGAGAGTCCAAGCAGAGGAGTGGGAGACAAAGATAAAGAATCCCAAGCAGGCCCCATGCTCAGCACAGAGTAGGATGTAGAGCTTGATCCTATGACCCTGGGATCGTAACCTGAGCTGAAATCAGGAGTCAGTCACTTAACTGACTGAGTACCCAGATGCCCTTGGTTTTGTTTTTTATTGACAACTCAGAAAAACTGGAGTGCTGAGGGCAGGGAGGAGGAGTCGAATAGGTGTTATCCAAAGGAATTTTTAAATGGAGGAGGAAAAGACATGACCTTTTCTTTATGGTTCTGGTGCCCACATTGACTCCCCATCCACGGGCAGGAGCACCCTCTGTTTTCTTTAAGGGGAATGTACTCCCCTACTTTCAGCCTTTGTCCTTCTAGTAAAGGTTATACCAGAGCTCAGTTCCAAGAGTGAGTTGATAGATAAGACTGTCAGTGCCTTCCATGTCCAAGATGTGAGAATCTGACCCAAACTGGACCAACCAGAGCCATGAGGGCTCAATTTGACAAATTCTATTAAAGCAATTGGCAAAGAAAACTTCCCTTTCAAAAATACTCTGAATATCATTTTGAGAAAACGGCCACCACAAAGGCTTGACAATGGAGACATTTAAAGAAACCAGAAGCAAGAAATGGGTTCTTTCTTTGAGCTTTGTTCAGACGGTCAATAAGCTAGTCCTGGGACACCTGGGTGGCTCAGTCAGTTAGGGATTTGACTTCAGTGTAGGTCATGATCTCATAGTTTGTGAGTCTGAAAGCCAAAAAAGTAAGCTTTTTATTTCTTTGGAGCCTGGAGCCTGCTTCAGATTCAATGTCTACCTCTCTCTCTCTGCCCCTCCCCTGCTTGCACTCTGTCTCTCTCTCTCTCTCAAAAATAGATAAACATTAAAAAAAAAGAAAAGGCTAGTCCTAGCCCCATACAAATACTCCTTTTTGGCTTAAGCTCATTTGTGTTGAGCTTTTTATCACTTGTAAGGCAAAGAAACATTATTCTCAGAATTTCCAGGGAATTTAAATTAGCACTGACCTAATGGATGGCCTTCTCTCTTTATGGTTACGGTGAGTATGGGCACTTCCTACATTGGTTGGTCACGAGACGATGAGAAGATGCTTTTAGGATCTCTGGAAAGCCAAAACAGTAAGTTTTCATTTCTTTGGAAATAAAAAATCCTTAGAGGGAATAAAAGCATCACAGACCAATTCTGACTGACTGAAAGTTTTCCCTGGAGCCAACTGTGTGATGATTTAATTCAAACTGCCAAAGGGAAGTCATCATAAGTGACATATACATTCTTAATATCAAACCGAGGCTAGGTGACATTATAAGATCTGGTCGTGTCTGTTCTACGGGTTTAAAGTCTCCAAATGAATCAGAAAATTGGATCAACTCCCTAGTTTATCAGAACACCACTGAAATTGACAAATTAAAGCTTCCAAGTATGGTACAATTCAATTTACTAGCCTTCAAAATATCCTACCATAAATAGTATTAATCCTGAAAAACATCACTGAGAACAATGGCATAAGTGAACAAGTTTAAATATCAGAATTGCTGAAAAATCAAGAGTTTTGTGTGTTTGTGTTTTGCTTTGAGCGACCTTAGCAACTTGACTGAACAATCGAGAAAAGTTGAAGTGACATCCCAGGATTTCTGAGGCTAGGTCCTAAGAAGTCTCTCAGTTTTCACTCTGAGCTTCTAGTACTCTCTCCACTGGAAGAAGTGGAGTACTTCTGAGAGAAGTCAGACACTACATAAGAAGTCTGAGTATCCTGAGATCACCATGCTGTGAGGAAAACCCAAGAGAATCATGTGGAAAAGTCACATGAAGGGAGAGGATGAGGGAACAAAGAGACAGAGAATGGGAGGGAAGGGGCAAGGAGGGAAGGAGAGGGAAGGGGAAGGGAAATATATATTTATCTGGTCTTAACTATTCCAGCCATCCCAGTCCAAGTTCCAGACAGGTGAGTGAAGAAGGCATCTTGACATTCCAGCCCAGCAGATGTATTTAGAGATGAACTAAGAAAGTAAGCCCAAACAAAAGCCCACGCCAAGACTCCAGTCTAGCCATCTCTGCCAACTCCAGCCATCAAAGCCACCCCACCTAAGGCCTCAATCATCATGAACACAGATCAGCAATCCAAGCTATGCCTTGTTGAAATTCCTGACCTGCAAAATCCTGACCATGATAAAAATGATTGTCATTCTATTCCACTAAGTGTTTGTTTATTGCACAGTAACAGGTAGCCAAAAGAGCAACTCTCATTTGTAGTCAATATTTCTTGTCTGCATTAGTACACTCAAAATGAATAGCTCACTATGATCTAAACTCTACATCGGGAAGTGGGATATTTTTATGTTCTACCGAAGCAAAGTCAGAGCTGAGGTACCAGGTTTTTAAAATTGCTACACTGTGCTCTATTAAAGCAGGAGAGCATGTAATCTGTACTTCACAGAATATTTTAAGAAACAAAGAAATGGATGCAACACGTATGAACCTGAGTTCTGAGACCTACTCTTGAAAACGTTAAAGATCATCCAAATCATGCAATCCGCCACTGATCATTAAAGCAACAAAAGCCTCTCACCATCTGTTTGAGTTAATTTGGCCAACTTAACACATATGAGATGAAGCAGTTTTGCCAACAGTCTGTGTTTCTGATTTTCTAAACTTACACTACCTCTGACCTTTATGATTAAAATCTAATTAAAAATATGGTTATTTTTAAAAGGTAGAGATGGCGTAATTGTCTCATCTATTAAAGTTATGACTAATTGTTAACCTTCTTAACTTGCTGATTCACTGCCATGCCTTTCATTTCAACCTTTTTCAAAGCAAAGTCCAAAAAATTCAGATTGCAAAACAAACTCTGCCGAAAAAAAATAGGTGATTCACTTTCATTGCATGATAAAAAACAATTTGAAAGACTTCTTACAAATTTATAAGTCTAACCTTCTGGAATTGTGAATTAACTGAGTCGTCAACTCAATTACCCAACTTTTCCATTTAGATAAATTAACTGAAAAGATTGTATAATAACTACTATGTGCCCATGCCCACCCTATGTGCTATGAAGAAATATAAAAGAATTCTGTGGCATTCCTCATGTTCATGAAACTTGAAATCTAGTTTAGAAAATAAAAGTTGTGAACATAAACAAATTCGCTGCTAATAAAAGAGAAGTCTGCCTCCCTCCAGGAATATCACTCACCTATAAATGGAAGAAGAAAATCAGATATGCAGATAACAATCTTCTAATCCACTGAATGCTACACGCATTTTCCCCGTGTTCTATCCAAATACTACCTGGCCCTTCCTGCAAGGCTTAGAAGAAGCCCTAACTATTTTTAAATAAGTGCCTCCCTGCTGTTATCTGATCATGGAATTGCTCTTGTGAGAAACTGCTGGGCAGAATTTCCAACCTTTTAGACTTGGTTCTTGTGACTTTTGATTTGGGGCTCATGTGCAGACCCACCATGTTCTCTGTCCATGGTCCTCAGTATAAATTTCAAGCCTATTCTGAACAGTCACTAAGACCTCTTGTCTATCTGATTTCATCTCTTTAAGAGGATGACTCAATGTCCCTTTGACATGTTTCCCAGTGAGGCTCCAAAGTTGATCATTTGTATAACACGTAACTGTATTTAGAGTGTCACAAATATGGAGTCTAGCACTTCATCGCCATCTTCATATAAAGCCCTGGCAAGCACAATTTTACTTATTAAGACAGAAGAGTACTTAGGAAAGGCTAAGCATATTTGAATAGTGTTGGCTCTCAAAAATAATTAGGAGAGTCTGTGTATTATCTCCCCAAATAATGTTTTCCTTCATTAAGTGTGACAGCTTCCAGGAAGAAAATCTTAAGCAGAGGTCAAAATAAGATGGATAAAGTGGTATTGCTTTGATGATCTTCAAAATACTATCTGGTTTATCTTTACCACGTTGGCTCAGAGGGCCCCACACACAGTCCCCAAAGTTACCAGTGTATTTCCTAGAACTGCTAGGAGTCTGCTGGATCCTGATACATCATTCTCTCTTTCTCTCTCTCCCTCTCTCTCTCTCTCTCTCTCTCTCTCTCTCTCTCTCTCCACACACATACACACACACACCTTATACCTCTGAACTATTTTTTTCTCTTTTTTAAAGAACCATTATTACCTCAGATTCTTCCATCTAGAGACATAAGATAGACAAGTTAGAAACATCAATATACTTTGCTGAACTTTTTTCCTTATTTTTAATGCAACTCCTTATAAATGGTATCAGGATTAAATGTTACAAAGACAAGATCAGGAAAGAAAGAAAAGAAAGAAAGAAAAGAAAGAAAGAAAGAAAGAAAGAAAGAAAGAAAGAAAGAAAGAAAGAAAGAAAAGAAAGAAAGAAAGAAAGAAAGAAAGAAAGAAAGAAAGAAAGAAAGAAAGAAAGAAAGAAAAGAAGGAAGGAAGGAAGGAAGGAAGGAAGGAAGGAAGGAAGGAAGGAAGGAAGGAAGGAAAGAAAGAAAGAAAGAAAGAAAGAAAGAAAGAAAGAAAGAAAGAAAGAAAGAAAGAAAGAAGAAAGAAAGAAAGGGAGAGAAAAGAGAGGGAGGGAGGGAGGAGGAGGGAGAGGGAGAGGGAGAGAGAGAGAGAGAGAGAAAGAAAGACAGACGAGGGAGGGATGGGGAGAGAGAGAGAGAGAGGAAAGAAAGAAAGAAAGAAAGAAAGAAAGAAAGAAAGAAAGAAAGAAAGAAAGAAAGAGAAAGAAAGAAAGAAAGAAAGAAAGAGAGAGAGAGAGAGAGAGAAAGAAAGAAAGAAAGAAAGAAAGAAAGAAAGAAAGAAAGAAAGAAAGAAAGAAAGAAAGAAAGAAAAGATGGATGGAGAGGGAGGGATGGAGGGAGGAAGAGAACAAAACGGGGTGTAAGAAAGATCACCAGTCTTTATCAGTGTCTGTAAGCTGAAAAAGAATCAGACAACTTAAGTTTTTCTCATCTGTCTATCCCAAACTGTCCATGTGGATTTTAGGTTTGTGAAAGAAAGCTCAATTTTGAGGCAGTATCCCCAAACTTAAACATCTAAGCTTCTCCAGTAGACAATGTGTACCATGAAAGCATTTTATTGGAACCACAGGATTTGAGTCTATGATTTGATTTGAACTTCCCATATCACTCATCTTCGCCATCTTCCTTTCCACCGTCCAACTAACACAAACCATGAGCAGTCCACTCTTGCATAATTCCTGTGCTAACACTTTCAGACTGAGACCATCCATCATCCTTACCCTTCTTCAAGTTTAGCTGTCTCTCTGCACCCTTTTGGGTAAGGTTTGCCTGAAGGAAAGTGTCTTAAGCCTTTGAACATCACCTGTTGCTTCTCTAAGGCCTATTTCAAGATGTTCTGTGAACCTCACCCCATTGTGCTATGATGGCTAAGACTTTTTTCCCTTCAAACCAAAACCAATAGAGAGTCTTTTAAAAGAATGGGTAAACATTCCAGAGACGTTCTTGTTTTTCTCCCAACAGGTCTGCCCATCCCTACAAATAGCATTCTTGTAAGCATAGTCCCAACATGACTCACAACAACAAAGGAAGCAGAGTTTCTCAATGTGGCACAGGAAAAATTTTTTGTTTGAATTTGCATGCTGTTTATATTTTCAAAGAGGAACTGCATGAAGGGGGTTTCACTCTCATAGAGTATATCCAGTCATGAGTTCTTCTCAAGTTTTGCTATTGGCTCAGTGCCTCTCAGCAGTGGATGTTTGGAAAAAGGGACTGTGACTCCATTTCCCTTGCTTTCATCTCACTAATTCTTTTATTCAGCCTTCCCAACATGACCTGAGCAGATTCTTTGCCTTTGTTGATTCCAAGCTTCAGTTCTAATCGCATCTTTTTACCAATTCCTCCCCTTTCTGGAAAGTCCAAGTTTCCACCCTTTCAAAGTTCTTTATACCCTGCCTTAATCTCTCCTAATGTCACATCCTCTATTACTTCCTTTGCATGTCACTGCCTCGGCTGACCTTCTCCATGTTTCCTTTCTCTTTTCTTTCCTAGAAAAAAATATTTTTTCTAAAATGCCTCCTTCTCTTCCCCTTCAGTATTTGGCCTCTATTTCTGTAAGAAACAACTCGGACTTGTACCTACAACCATTCTTAGAGGAATGCTTTGTTTCAAGTATTATATTTCTGGTACATCATTCATCACTATCTGCCTCGTGCATAAGCTGCTGCCTGTTGTGTAAAAGTTTCCCAAACCTGCTGATCTGATATAGGAATAAATCATGTTTTTTCTTGCTGTTGCCAATTTTATTAACAGTGATCTTCACTTAGGTGAAGGCTAATGAGAACACTGAATGTGGGTTCTGGTTTTGTCCTGCCACCAAAATCAATGCTTGATGAACATGTGTGATGTAATATGGCATGGCAGTGTAGTAGTTTGGGGGGAGACTAGGAAAGGGGTCCTTAAGCTGGACAGGTAAGGGTGGGTGGGGGATGAGAAGGGAGGTGGTAAGTGGAGAAACAGGAAAACAGGGGAAAAGCAAGTTGTTGGGAAAATGACTAAATGCAAAATTATCATAATTTTCCATCCCATCTCAGGCAAGGGATTGTTCTAGGGTTTCAAGATGAAGTTGGAGGGTATTCTAACATGTAGGAAATCTTAGTGTGGCATTAGGCATAGACACCCTATTAATGGAACAGAGGAACTGCACTTGGGAGAAGTACAATGCGGAGGAAATTCCAGGTCATCTAAAATGGAAAATGGAATAAGGAAGCCTTGTAGGTTATGTTGGGTGGATGGGATTGGAACTGACATTCATTTCAAAACTTCTTAGGTCAGGATTAGTCAGGGGACTGGTGGGAGACTGGCACCATGCATAAGAAGATAAGTAAGACCAGCTTTGGAACCAAGAAACCCAGACATGACACTAATAGTAACTTGGGTACATGGGTCATTTAATTCCTTCTGCTTTTATTTATTAACCCGTAAAATGGAGAAAGTAGTATGTGCCCTTGGGCCCACCTGGATTGTTTTGAAGCTCAAATGAAAAGGGGTATCAGCCATCGAAAACCAAAAGACAAATTAATCTCACTTGCCATTTTCTCTCCTTCTCTCCCTCTCCCTCCTCCTTCCTCTCTCCTCCTCCCTCTTCCTCTATTTCTCTCTCTCTCTCTCTCTCCCCCTCCTTTCCCCCATGCCTTCAGTTAGGCAGTCTACTATGAATCTTAACTGAAGTCTAGGTCTCATACAAAAGGATAATATAAAACCTGGAATATTAGAGAAGTCATCTGTTGTAGTAGGAGGAAATCAGTCCATCAACTTAGAGAGATTAAAGACCTGAAGTTTCATCCACTTGGTTTAAAGCTCCACAACACTCCATGATTTGAGAGAAAATTACTTGGAGCCCAGAACTACCACTGGTAAAGCTCTGGTTGTTTCTAGTGCATTGAAATGAAACTGAGACAACAAAGAAGGAATGCAAACATTTCTGCATCCCTGACCACCTCCTAATGATTGA
Organism: Suricata suricatta; assembly: GCF_006229205.1. Taxonomy (NCBI): domain Eukaryota; kingdom Metazoa; phylum Chordata; class Mammalia; order Carnivora; family Herpestidae; genus Suricata; species Suricata suricatta. Next base: position 48,350,108 of record NC_043716.1, on the reverse strand, counting down.
CACAGCTGCTCATTGAATAAGATGAATACATTTGAGAATGTAAATGTTACGAATTAAATAAGCAAGAAATCTGGAAGTGGAGACAGGAGCATTATATTTGAGTTCCTGTTCACTCCTTCAGATTTTGCTGCTGTCGTTTTTGTTGGACTCAGTTACAGTTCATTCAGGGTTAAGTGTCTACCATGTGAAGCTACTGCATGAAAACCAGGCTCATGTGATGAATGCAATATTCAAAATGATATCCTAATTTTTATTAAAGTAAAACACACAGAAGAATACAAATACAGTAAAACCCTGGGTTGTGAGTAACTTGTTCTGCAAGTGTTCCCCAAGACAAACAAACATTTCTAGTAAATTTTGACTTGATAAACAGAGCGATGTCTTGCAATACGAGTAATACATGATGCCAAATGTCACATGATCACCACTGAGCCAATGTTTTTGAAATCTGCTTTCATATGAGTGTGTTGGATTACAAGCCCATTTCCAGAATGAATTATGCTCGCAAACCAAGGTTTTACTCTAATTCACTCAGTCACTCTGCATGATTGAGGCTGACAGTGAATTTTCACTAGGGAAAAAAATGACTATTGCTTGTATTTATCTCTATGATTGCCCATATAGGTAGTAGGTTATCAAACAAAGAATTGTGGTTGAGTTTGAACAAAAGCAAACACTTTCCATAACTCCTCCTAGCCTATACTGGTAATAGAGAGGTTCTCACCAATCGAATGTTAAAATGCAATAATAATAATAATAATAATAATAATAAATAAAAAATGTTAAAATGCATATTTGATAAAGAACCAGGAAGCTAGGAATATATGATAATTAAATAACACTCTACAGAGAATTTTTTGAGAGGGAGAGAGAGCATGCGTACGCAAGCAAGTGGGGGAAGGGCAGAGAGAGAGGGAGAGAGTGGAAAGTACCAAGCAGTCTCCACCTGCATGGTCAGTATAGAGCCCAATGCTGGGCTTAAACTCATGAACCATGAGATCATGACTTGAGTCTGTCAAATGCTTAACTGACGGAGCCACCCTGGTGCCCCTAGAGGCTTTAAATAGGAACACAAACCCAGGGAGAATGTTCTCTGCCTATATTAATATTTTTTTATTGATGCTGAAAGATCAAAACCTGTTTGCTTGGAACTCAGAATAAGCACACTCATTGATTTCTGGGTCCTCCTTAATGTTTCTCATGACTGTTGCTTTTCAGTGATATTTTGGTCGCACCACTCCCAAGGACAACACGTGATTATCACACCTTTCTCATGTGTGTGTGTCCCCAGGAGCAGAATGGAGCAGATATGGTATGTGTATGGCCCAGGTGCTTACTTCTTTTACGTAAAATGGAATGCTGATGAAAACATAACAAAATTGTGTTTAGAACACAAAACACTTATCGATGTCAACAATATGACTTTGCTTGGGAATTCCACACTAATTTTACATTTTATCAGCCCAGAAGTTCAATTAGGAGTCAGGTCCTTTTCTGACTGCCAGAGCATATTTGGTCCTTCTAGGCATCTCCTTCAGGAAAAGTGAGCAGACCCTGCCTCTTCATAGAGATTCCTCATTCCCCTCATTCTGTTGATAGGTTTCCTGGACCCAGTCCTATGAGGATCGCTCCTTTCAAATTTAATTTTGTTATATTTGTGTTGAAGTTGGGTACCATAAAGCGAAGCTCCTTTCCAGGATCAAAAGAAAAACAACAACAAAAATATTAAAGAGGAAGCAGGTAAACAACATACAAAGATGAATTTGGGAGTCAGTCAGACTTACATTCAAGTTTATTAACACCATCAATTACTAATTGGGAGACCTTGTCTCTCTTGCCTTTTACTTCTCCTACCACCATAAGGGAATTTCATGTCCTACATCACAGGACTATTATGAGACACAATGCAATAATTGTGAACTCTCTTGCACTGGACCCCCCAGAGTATAAAAAGAAATTGTAAGACAATCGCCCACTCCACATTCTTGTAGCATCCTTGGGCATGATGTGCCACTCTGGAATTAGAAAAAGTACTTGAGCTAGATTGTATACAGTACTGTGTCACTCTGAAAGGAATGGGGTAGTTGAAAGTGGTTAAAAGCAATAGTCTGGAACTAAAAATGGAAAGATTGGGCAAGATATTAAAAACAAACCAACCACAGCAACCTCTCAAGTCGTAACAAGAATTGGGCAATAGAAGGGTGGCCTGAGTCACCATCAAGAAGAGGATTCAACAATAGGTTAGAAAGTGGATGAAACCAAGCTGGAAGGACTACAGATGGAGACTGCGCGAGGTTGATGATATAAAATGGTTTTTCCAATCCCAATCTAGTTATTTTTGTCTTCCTTGTGAAATGTAAAATAATTCACATGACAATTTTATTGAGACCTTATGGGTACCATTTCCATTGTGCAAGACAGGAACATTTAGGGCAGAGAGCTTTTGCCAAATGGTAACAGAAGATGGCCAGTGTGCTCGAGAGTCAAGCAGAGGGTTGAGCAACAACTTTGTGTGTTTGAGGAGAGGAGGCCACCGGTGTGGATAATCCAAATCAATGTTTTCTTGTCATCATTAGAGTTTCCTCTCGTTTGTGTCATTCATGGACTTAACAAAAGAGGAAGTCATAAAAGCCTAAAAGTCAGGACCTTTGATCAATGCCCTCTGGTCAGTATTGTTGGGTTGCCATACAGGGAGTGACTTTACTTGTCTACACAAAACCCTAGGCAGCTCCCACATGCTCCAGAAGCTTAACCGTTTCTAGAGCAGTGCTTGAAATCTATGGAACGTTGCAAAGGTGATATAGTGGACTCGCAAATAATGAGTTGTTGTCCTTTAGAGTTACTACTTGGTATCTGCAACAATCTAGATGACATCTTCAAATCTCTAAAAACTCTAAAGCCCAGTGTAGACCCAGTTTTAGGCAATCTGGTCCTAATTTGGCTTTGCCCTTGGAGAACTATTAAGAGTTTTATAAAAGCACTGTAATTTCAATGCTGGCCAGCTCGGGCAGTTTAAGTCTCAAATGTATGGCAGAGAGTGAGAATAATTATAGTTATGAAAAAATCAGTCCATCCCATCAACTCCCAGGTACGGGCTATGCCGATGTCGGGCAATTTCATAATCTCATTTGGGAATCTGTGTTTGTTTAATGTTTGAGTGTGCTTGGATGTGCTTTTACAAATGGCTATCTATAAATCCCCATCCATTAGGTAGACTGGGATTTTCATAAGGGATCCAAAGAACTAATGAAAAGAACATTTTGGTAACGATTCTCTGTTTATAGAGAGGCTCTTTCCACCCCCTGCCAAAGAGCTCAAAGTACTTTTCATTAAAACATCACAGCATGTCTATGAGGTAGGTAGTACATTGGAATCAGTAGCTCTATATTTTATAGATGAGCAGTTAAGCCTCCAGCCAACATGACGAAGTCCTTCAGGGACACAGGCAGAAACCTCCAAGGGACCTGAGCTGACATGCTTTCCATGCAGTCCTTAGTAGCGCACAAGCCAAGCAAAATTTGAGTTTAGACCACTGCAGGGAAATGAGCACTTTAATCAACCTATGAAATGTATTTCCAGTGTATTTCTGTTAAGTGCCCTTCCCAGAGATCCAGGTTTGCAATGATATTCTAATAGGAATAGGGAGCCCATGTTGCTGCCTCTCAAAAACAGAGACTTACTTTTGTATGTGATAGGGAGATAAGACATGAGAAATTCATCACAAAAAGGTGAGAACACCAATGTATTCTCAAATTTGCCTTCAAAGAAGATTGGTGGTAAGATACATTTTATAAAATGCACCTGGTAATGCTCACCATATGTATATAAATAGGTACATGTATATAGTGTAGGTGTCTGTGTATTTTTAAATATAAGAAGAAATGACTAAAGATAAAGTAAGGAAACGACTTTTGTTTGACATAAGGAAAAGTTTTGGGATACAGAATGAAAAATCTCTATAAGTTACCAAAAGAGTTTATGGGCAAACCTGACTTTATTTCAACAAAGTCATTAATTATGTTATTATGATATGATTTTCACATAATGTGTGACACATAGAGAGGAGAGGCTAAAAACTTAGAACACAAAATGTAATTGCACTCAAAATATATGAATTTGGGTATATTTTCCTTAAAAGAATAAAATGTAAAACATAAAAAATAAACTACTTTCCAAAAAGTTATTTTAATTCTAAGGACTCAGAATTATCTATTAACATGTAAAAAGAAAATACAGTATTTTTAAATACTTTTGTAGAAACAAAATTATTTGCAATTCTAGGATCTATTGAGCTGGCATTGTAAAGAACCAGTACCACATAGCATGCATGTCATTTGCTTATGTACAAAGATAAGAGTAATACAGATTATTTAATATTGGGAAATATTCCTCAGTGAATCACGTTCAGTGAATATTCCTTGTGAATCACAGATTGAAACGTGAAGAGAAACAAGAAAATGAGTGTTTGGCCCCATTAGGAAATAACCCTTTGTTATACCAGGATCTATTGCATTCATACTATATAATATATATCATATTGTTTGATAAGCTAATTTGTTTTTCCTCTAAATTAAGCTATTCTTATGCCTCCCTTTCCCCTATAAAGCATTGTCTATCTCTCCTGTCAGCAGGAATACAACCTACAAATCTTTATGGATTTTGGATACAGTTTCTTTTGTTTTGCAGACATGTGGTTGGAAATATGGGTGGGGGAGCTTTTCTATGGGGCTTGACCAATAGTGGTCCCAAAGGCAGATGTCTAGGGTTATTAACTGGTAACACTGTGCCAACACCAAATGCTAGATCCCGAATAACAAAGAAGCCTGTGTGTTCTTTAATAAATTTTCTGTGTGTGTGTGTGTGTGTGTGTGTGTGTGTGTGTGTGTGTGTGTGTGTTATGGCACTCTAGGTTACAGAGCCCAGAGGAGTGCTTTGCCTGGGTCTAAGCATGTTATTGGTTATAGGATCTTGGAAAGCCTACTTTCAAGATGCTTTTCTACTTTTTATTTCTTTAAGGTTGTTTATTTTGAAAGAGAGAGAAAGTGCAAGTGGAGAAAGAGCAGAGAGAGGACAGAGTGAGAATCCTAATCAGGCTCTGCACCAGCAGCACACAGTCCAATGTGAGGCTCGAACTCAGGAACACTGAGACTATGATCTAAGCCAAAGTCAGACACTTAACCAACTGAGCCACCCAGGTGCCCCTTAAGATGCTTTTTAAAGATCCACAAGTAATACAACTGAGGATGTTTGGGGAGCTGAGGGAAAGGAATGCCCACATCTTAAAGAATGATTTGTTTTTATTTCTTACATGTGAATGTTTGCACAAGGCATCCCAGATTTATCAACCAGGTTGTAGAACTAAAACCTTTGACTACAGTTCAGATAAGGATTCTTTGTGAGATTTGCAAAAAAGGGCATAGTAAAGTGTTCTACTTTAAGAGTAGCAAAAGGGAGACTCTGCTTTCTTTTATTTCTTTTATTTTCATTAATAAAGCCATACCCTAGGATAACACGGGACACTTCAATCCACATCTGTACACCATACACATCAACAAGCAAAGCATGTAGAATTTTCCATAGTCCACACCTCTTGTAAAACTTGAAAACCTGAAATACTGCAGAGTCTGATTTTTGTATAGGCAGGTAATCACACGCTGAAGGCAGCAGTGAAAGATCCAAAGCCTATGCTAGAGCAAAAATCAGATGAAAACTCCATGACATAGAGGCAAGTGTGATGGGATCTAAATAATAGGAGAAAACAGATAACCTTACCAATAGAAAGAGAAGGACTCATCCTGAGCAAGAAAATTCAGAGAACTGACATCTAAGGAATCTTGAGCTCTGACACAGGAGCTTTCAAATGAAGAGGGCTTGCAAGTATGCAAGATCAAAGATGGTCCTACTAAAGTAGCACTTTTGGGAGAGAAGGAGGTGACAAGAGAGAGGAAAGTGTCTCTTGGATGCTTGGCATTTCTACCACAGGGTAGGAGAAGAAGCAGGCAATTGGGATTCTGCACAAACGAAAGTCATTCCAGTGGAATAATCTACTATTTCAATAGATGGGTTACCATGTACGTTATAAGAAAATAAACAGAGAAGACATTCCAGATGAAACAAGTGTATAAATGCCCAGAGTCACTCTCTTATGTTATACATACAGCATCCTTAACATTGTGGTGTTGAAGAGTAATCTTGCTTTATTTTCTCTCTCCTACTCACAACTTTTAGGGTATTAGACATTCAACAGATGTTCCTAAATATCAATGTGAAGCTGAAATACTCGTGCAATAATTGTCATTGCAAATCAAAGGGACAGTGGGTATAGGGGAACTCATTCGTAAAGCTCTGTGTTGTTTGTTTATTTGTTTGTTTTTGAAAACACTGAGACAGAGGATTAGCAATTCCTTTGATTCTAAGGCAAATAAAACTGAGACTCAAAAAAGAAAAATATACTGATAGATCTTTGAACTAAATGGTCTGCTGCATTATGAACCACATCACCATTTTCTGTAATCATGACCTAAAAACTCTGCTGATAAAGAAACTAAAACACTTTGGACTAAAATTCTTTCCCTTTCCAGGAAGGAGAGTAAAGGGAAGGGAAGGGAAGGGAGAGGAGGGGAAGGGAAGGGAAGGGAAGGGAAAGGAAGAGAGGGGAAGAGAGGGGAGGGGATGGGAGGGGAGGGGAGGGGAAGAGAGGCGAGGGGAGGGAAGGGAAGGGAAACCAGCTTCTACATTCTACCAAAGATATTGATCCAAAATCAAAGAGATGAAGAAAACCCAATGTACTTGGAATATTTTTAAAAGGCATTTCTGCTTATTTCTACCCACCCCAATCACCTCCAAAAGGAAATTCATTTGAAAAATCATGGGAAGGAACAAAAGGCACTGGCAGGTTGTACAAATTGCTCCTGGATATAGATTGCCTAGAATTCTGCATTCTTTTAACAGATGTTTGACTTCTAGAAAGTTTTGTTTTGCAAATAGCTTGGATTACAGCTCAATTTTATATATGTATCCCCTCTGAGCCAGCTGTTAGATAAGCCTGGAACTTATTGGTGGTTTCATCACCTCCTGTTACTCAGATCAAAATGAAGATGATCTTCTGCAGACTCAGTTGAAAGAATGATGGGAAAGTCTTCTTTTTGCTTTCTTCTTTTGCAACCACCACTTCAAGGGTAAAAGAACAAGGCATTCATCAGTAACCAGTCTTCCCAACTGGCTATCATGACAAATTGTCAAATTCACCATGGGCCAGAATAAAGTGGGAGCGACCTGCTATTCCTCTCCAATACCTAAGACATGAGAAAATGGCCGTCATTGGTGCTGGGGATAAGTTAATATAGACTGAAAATGGCAAGTTATTAATCACATGAAATTTGGAGATATTCAATAGACGAAAGGTAAAATGCAAAACCTACCTCAAGTATTTAGCAAAACATGAAATCACGTAACGGGGCACCTGGCTGGCTCAGTCGGTGGAGAGTGAGTCAGTCGGTGATCTCAGGGTTGTGAGTTGGAGCACCATGTTGGGTGTAGAGATTACCTAAAAATTAAAAAAAATCTTTTAAAAAAGAGAAGAAAACATGCGAGATAAGAAGAAGAAGATAAATATCGAATGTGTTTCTCACTTGCTAGATATGAGACATGATGATAATTCTTTATGTGCACTATCTCATTTGATCATTACAATGATCTTCCAAATCTATTGATAGGAAAATTAAGGCTTGAGAATGTAAGACAATGTGGAAAAAATTAGAGCTGAAATTCAAACCCAAGCTTCTCTAACACCACAGTCCAGGATCTTTACTACTATATCTTACAAAAAACAAAACAAACAAACAAAAAATACAAAAAATTAAGATAAAATTGTAAGATACTTAAAGAGAATATTGACAGCCTATGTGACAAGGATAATCAATATCCTTAATATAAAAAGTCTTTAAAAAACAATAAGAAAAGAAAAAAAAGCAAAATCATCAAGATAAAAAATAAGCTAAGGGCCAAGGAAAAATGAAACACAAAAATCAGAAAAACTTATGAAAAAATCATTGTTTTATTAGTTTCCTACTTCTGCTATAACAAATTACTTAGTAGCTTAAGACAGCATAAATTTGTTGTCTTTCGGGAAGTTCTGGAGGTCAGAGATCTGAAATGGTTCCACACGAATGGGTTCCTTCTGGAGGCTCTATGAGATTCCATGCTTCGCCTTTCCCAGCTTCTAGAGGCTGCCCACCTTCCTTGGTTCATGGTCCCCTTCCTCCATCTTCAAACCAGCCTTATAGCCTCTTCTTTCCTCCCTGATCTCTGCTTCCACCCTCACAGTTTCTTTCTATAATGTTGACCTTCCTGCAGCCCTCTTACAAGGATTTTTGAATTATATTCAGCTCATGCTTTGCCATATAAGGCAAGGTTTTCATAGACTTGGAGGGTTAGGACATGAGACCTAGGGCATGGACCACTGGTGGGGAGCACATGATTCAGCCTGCTGTCGTTGTCATCAAAATTTCCATTCAAAACACAAAGAAATGCCATTTTTCATCCACTAATTTGGCAAGAGTACAGAAATGGATACACATGCCTTGTTGCAGTACCAATTGGCATCAATTTTCTGAAAGGCAGTAGATATGTATATATCACTACATGCCAATATATATCACTGAATATCAAAGAATGTAAAATGTTATTGCCCCTGACTAGAAATTTAGTTGGCTGGGAGTTGGTCATAAGGTCATCACTAGAGACATCTGTAAAGGAGGCTAACCTCAGTGACTACAACCTAATTATTTCCATAACTTACAACATTGTCATCTACTAGTACTCAATGCTATTAGAGAACTATTCAAAATATAGGGAAAATCATCCTATAGAGAAATATTTAAATATGGGAAATGTCATTTTATATGAGAAAGGCTACAAATAAGAATGTATTCCCTTGTTTATAAAGAATACTAGTAAATAAAATTGGGGTCTTTTCATTTTTTTAAATATTTTACAGCTTTGTTTCAATGAACATGTAATACTATTATAATATCAATGTTATTCCTACAGACACCCTTCCCCTTCAGCTTGACACCAAGCAGGGAGAACTCAGTCTTGCCAAGCACCAGGGAGAAGGATGACATCATCACCTGGGTCCTGGCTAGCCTTGGAATTCTCTAATTTTCCTTACTATCAGTGAAATGTATGACATTTCATGAAGATAGAGCACCAAAAACCAGAAAACACAGTGCAAATGAAAGGGCCTTGCATCAACAACCCAAATTGGAAAGCCAGCTCAACTATTTATGAGCTGTGTGATCTTGAACAATTTATTTAACTAATCAGAGACTTGATTCATCATCTGCAAAGATTCTGATGACTCTTACCTTCCTGGATTGCCATGAAGAATCAATGAGATGATTTAGAATTTGGGATCACACCCACAGGTGCCTCAGGATCAAAGAACTGGGACTCAGAGCTTGTTCCCTTCAAACTGATTACATAAATAAGGTCAGGGTGCTTTTACCCTTTATGTCTTGGCTTCTTCCATATATAATGGAGTTAACAGCACCTAAAAATTAACTGCTATAAAACACTTCACAGTTTAGCACAATGCCCAGGCTCTCAGTATGAAGAAAAGACAACTAATATAACAGGTACTCAGTAAATTGTAGTGTTTTGTTATTTCTGGTGATTACAGTATTACACAAGCAGGTTCTGACAGTCCTTGGTGATCATCTTGAGGACAAAAATCAAGTTAAGTTACTCCTCTCTTTCTCACTACAATTTGGAATAGTCAAATGGCCAAAACTTCATATTGCCCAGATGTAGGTTTAAGTAAGTATGTCTTTCAAACTCTCTACAACTTTTCTTTCTGTGTCTGAGGATTAGAATGTTTGGAATAAATGTTCCAAAACTGACCACCCATAATAAGGAACCTCAAAAAGTATTTATGGAGATCTTTGGAGGAATTTCTTAGGTTTTTTTTTTAAACAATACAGTCTCAACTCTTCTTATGTAGACCTCCCACTATGTGAAATCTTTTTACTGAATATTGCAGTAGGGATCTTAACAAAAGTACATGGCTATACCCCTTGAGAACATCATCTATTGAAGGAGAAAGAATCCATAGAAATGAAAAATACTTAGGAACATATATATTAAAAGACCCAAAACTGGGGATTGTGGACACAAGATATTAATGATTGAGGAAAAAAATGGAAGAAAAAAAACCCTGATGTTCTATTTACATTGGATTTAGGAACACTTTCAATATCCCTGATTAAAGGAACTGATTAAAGACTTGGGCCAAAGTCTCTCTGCTTGGCATTAGAACACAGTCTCTGAGACATGGGTCACGAAAGTTATGTCAATGAAATTCTCCATTCTAAATTTATCCATGCCATCTCACATTGCTGACCACTTCCTTCCTCTACAAGTTCTCCACTCCGTGAATTCCATGACACCATTAATACACCCCTCACTTCCTTCCACTTTGTCAGAGATCTCTCAACATCTAGTTCACCTTTCTCTACTTATTCCCTTAATGTTGGCATTCCTCACAGTCCCACACTTGACAATGATCTCTTCCCAATCTACACGCTCCCTCAGGGAGAAAATCTTTCAACCAACAGCAATGCTGATGGCCCCACATGTATGTTACTGACCTGACTCTCTCATGCACACTCCAGACCCTGTCTTTTTGTCTAGTTGACATTTCCAACTGAAGTCACAACATATCTAAACTCAACTTGTCCAAGACAGAATGAATCATTCATTTTTTCCCAAACCTATATTCCTGTTTTAAAATCTCGGTTATTGACTTCATCTTCTACACAGTCATATAAACCAGAATCTTCACAGTCACTGTAGCTTTCTCCCTCCTTTGTACCCTCCATAACTAATAGCCAGCACTTCCTATTATTGTATCAATTGTTGACATCAGTATGTTCCTCTCTAGAGTCATTGCCAAGGCTTTCTTTCAGAAACTCATTGTTTCTCTTAAAATGCAATCACTTTTTAAATGCACCTTCTTCTAGGGGGCTCCTGGTTGGCTCAGTCGGTTAAGCAGCAGACCTTGGCCCAGGCCATGATCTCACACTTCATGGGGTCAAACCCCACATTGGGCTCTGTGCTAACAGGTCAGAGCCTGGAGCCTGCTTTGAATTCTGTGTCTCCCTTTCTCTGACCCTCCCCCCTCTTGTGTATGCTCGATCGTGCTCTCTGTCTCTCAAAAATAAATAAACATAAAAAATTAAGTGCACGTTCTTCTCTATTCTCTCTTAAAATATTGTTTTCTCCTCCTCACACACTGGCGAGAGTATCTGTAAATCCAAATTTAACCATTCCATCCCTAATTTGTCCCTACAGAGAATTCCTCAATGGTTCTCCTTCATACCCAAGTTAAAAATCAGAACCCTTTGTAGTGATCTGGAAGGTCCTTTACTATCTCAGCAGTTCATCATGCTGTCCACCATTCTCCCTCACACAACTTACTCTTCAGAACTACAAAATTTATACTAAAATTTCACACAGCTGTTTTGTTTTCTCAGCCTGCAATGCCTTTCCTGCCTTCTTCCTCTTACCCAATCCTCTCTGTCATCTACCCGGCTAATTCTGAATGCCCCCCCACCACCAACAAGTCATCTCATGTCCTCTGTGGAGCTTTTTCTAACTGTTCCAGATTGAGTTGAAATTCCCTTCTTTGAATAAAGAATAAAAGCCCACAGCCAAACCATGTAATATCTTGTGTCCACAATCCTCTGGTTTGTGAAGACCAGAGCAGCACTGTCCAATAGAATTTTCTGCTATGATGAAAATCTTCTCTATACCTGCCATATCTAACACAACAGCTACTAACCCCATGGGACTACTGAGCACTTGAAATGCACTTGAAATGCACTTGAAATGCCACTGGTGTTACTAATCCGAATTTTACATTAATTTAATTAATTTACATTTAAATAGCCACTTGTCTTAATGCAGGTGTGTTTTTTTCTGTTTATTTATTTTGAGAGAGAGAATGAGAGGGAGAGCGCACATATGAGCAAGCATGAATGGGGGAGGGGCAGAATGAAAGGGAGCGATAGAATCCTACACTGGTTCTGTGCTGTCAGTCCAGCCCGTTGTGGGGCTCTAGCCCAGGAACCGTGAAATCCTGAACTAAGCCAAAACCAAGAGTTGGACACTTAACCAAAAGAGCCACCCAGGCTCCCCAAACGGTACAGACCTAAAAACTAATTAGGTATTTGTAACCTATAAGGAGCCCCAGATACTTTCATAAAAGCTTCAGTCACGCATTCTTGGGTCAACATTTTCTTATTGTTTAGGCCTCTCAGAAAAACTTCCCAGAGAGCAGATCAAATAGTTGAGTCAGAAACCTTTCCACGATGTGGAGGACTTCCATCTGTGGACTTCCACTGTTGTAATGTCAACTTTACACTCTTCCTGAGACTGTGCACACTTGACCAAAACTTCAGACTACGAAGGGTAGGTTGTGAAAAAATTTTAGTTACCATCTAGTTCAACATTCTTACTTAACTGCAAGAAGCTGGGTCTTGAATTCTTGTCCTTATGCCCCTTTAAGTGGCTTGAAATCTTGTAAACATCCATGCAAAAGCTGGAGAGTCCTCAGGGGACAGGTTGCCTGGGAACCTAAAGATGCCAAGAAGACCGTGTAGGCCAGTTACACACTGGCCTCCGTAGGATGGATGTGGACTGCCTGCATCCTGTTTCTAGGCCTCACATCCTCAAAATACAAGGGCATAAAATCATATCACATTTGAGGTTTCCTCTAGCTCTAAAACTGTACCGATACCTGGGCTCAATCCCGTTCTGCATTTAAGCTGAATTTTCTTTTACTCAAAGTAAACCTCCTTTCCAGATGTGCTGTGCCTTGGAAAGAACAGAAGATCTGGAAACAGAAAGATCTAAGTTTGACTCCTACTCTCCACTTCCTAGGTGTCTGATATTTGCTGCTGAGTTCCTAGCTTCATTTGCTTGATCTATAGCATGGGATAAAAACATTGTTGTAAGAAACAAAGGACACATGGCATGCACCATCAGTAGTATATCATGAAACACTAAATAAATACAGTTCATTATAATTAGTGCTGTGAGCAAACCATCTAAGAATATCCTCCTGCTACAGTAAGTCCTAGTTTTCTTCTGCTATATCTTTAATATGTGAAAAATCTAATATAATCAAATTTCATTATCACTTTATTTCCAATTTTATGAGGTCCTACCTCTGCACTTAAAGGAGAAATGAAGCCGACCTCTACCTATTAATCACAAGTCTACAGGTACATGGGGTATACAACCAACACCCCAGAGTTTTACCTTTAGTTACCCTACTCACCAGCAGGATACTTCTTTCAGAACAGACCCTCTATTGTGACCTTAAATTCCATCCACACTTCTTCCAGCATTTATCATTCTCAGTACTATCAGCAGTCCAGACCAACTTGCAAAGTGTCCTTCAAGGGTGAACAAGGGCATTTACAAAACAGGGACAGATCTTGGGGAGGGACTTTGAGAATGGCTGCCTATCCTACCCTTCCAAGAAAGTGTGGGTCAACTCTCTGCTTCCTGTATCCTAACATTACAGGTCATGGTGAACTTCAACATTTAATTCTTATTCTGAACACTCAAGAATGAGACCTGGATCACATCAGCAAAGCGGATCTTCAGGCCTGGAAATCCCCAAGGACATTCAAGTGAATTCTCTCACTGCCCCCCTAACAAGGCTAAAAGCAGGATACTATCAAAACCCAAGATGGTAGTCTCTGGTTCACCTGTAATGATTCTTCCCAATTGGTTTTCCCCAGAAAAGGAAGATACTAATAAACAGAAGCCTGGCACTCTGGGGAGAATGACCCTCACTTCTCTGGCAGGGCCACTGGAGAGACCAGAAGTACAGGGACTCTACCAAGAGAATGGGCACAGTTAATGTTCCTGGGTGGAGGATGATTATAACATCATGGAGTGAAACATGGTAGTCTTTGCACCCAGGATTAAATTAGCCATGGAAACCTGGGCTACATCCAGATTAAAGACGTTAACTTGCTCCCACCCAATGTCTCTGTGTTGCTGACTTCTAATGGAGATTTTCAGGTAGCTTTTTCATCCACAGTCTCCCTGACCCTAAAGTACCTGGTTCATTCCCACCTGTCCCATCTACAACCCACACTTATAGTGATGGCATTAATGGCTCAAGTACTGCTAGGAGACCTAGCTCACACTGATTCCTAACATCCCCTCCAGGCCTTTGTGTCTGTCAGTAAGCTCATCCCTCCTAAATCCCAGTTTCTGTCCTGGTACCACCTCACAGCCCAAGAGATAAAAGTTCAGAGCCAAGATTTTTTCTGCCATTGAATTCAGATAAAGCAAAAGACATTAATTAGATTATATTCCAAACAACGGTTTTAATACTTTGTGATAGATTTAATACTCCTGGAAATGAGAAGCTAACAACAATAACAGCAGGTCAGGCCAAAGAGAACCATCCCTGAATATGGACTCCTGCCCATTGGCGCTGCCAAGAGCGTTAGCACACAACACCCTTGACCCCTCTACCTCATTTCCCAAGATGTCTATCTCAGTCCTGACCCTCAACACATCTGGCTGTGATCCGATTGCCCTGGGCTTTCTGAGAACAGTGATCTGGAGAAGGGAACAAGTTGTCCATTAGTTTCATGGCAGACAAGGGTATTTGCCTTTGGCGACTTTCTTGGATGGTTGAAAGATTTAAAGACTTTTCAACCCAGTGTACTGCTCTGACTTTCCCACTTTCTTGGAACCCCTGATCTCAGCAGCCTCATTTCTGGTTTCCATCCCCCAACACTCCAACAACACTGCTCTTTCAAAGGTCATCAACAACTTCCCTAAATAAATCTCAGGGCAATTTCTCTGTTCTCATTCTCCTTCACCGCACCCTTGTTCTTAAGTCTCTCTTGTCTTCCCTTGCAGATGATGAGCTCTATTCTCTTGACTTGCCACCTTTCTGCCAACACTTTTGTCTTTATGCCTCCCTTTTTCTCTGATATTTCTATGCTGTGGTTGTGCCCCTGAGTATTGACTTCTGCTTCTTCCTCTTCCTCTTATTCCTCCTCCCTCTTCCCCTTCCTCTCTTCTTCAACTCCTCCACCTCCTCTTCCTCTTGCTTCTCCTTCTTCTCTTTCTCCTTCTTCTTTTCTGTACTTTCACACCTTCAGCATCACTTCTGCTGCAAGATCACTTAGAACTTCCTTGGGGAACTTCTCCTCATCCATCTACAGCTCTAGGAATGGTAGAGCCCTCTCTACATTGGCCACCAAGACTACCAGTCCTGGCCTTCTCACACTTAGGACAAGGCAAACCTTAAGAAAGAGAAAATGCCTTTGTTTGCAAATCAGTGATCATACCTCTAAAATGCTGACTCTTCATACCCAAAAATCACTGTGCTTGGCTTCTAAATGAAGTTCAGAGCCTGGTTCACTTGAAATTAACTTCCTGTCCCTTAGTTCCTACAGCTAAGATTGATGCTGATCTTGATTTGTTCCCGTCAAAGCCCCTTCCAAATTTCTGGCCACAGTCCTTTTTTCTTCTGCATCTTCTTAACTTTAAGTATGGCATCTCCCCCTTTGACTTGACAGTACTCATACCCTCTTCCCACACAGTTCACTACGTTCATTCAATTGTCCACCAGGGGCAAAAGGCACCTGAACCAGATTTTATTCTCATGGAAGGGGCAAGGTCAAGAATTCACAAATTTATGTAGAATTACAGACTGATTGGGATTATGAAGGATGTTATGTAAGGGACTAAAGGTAATCTGATCATGTGTGGAGATTCAGGGAGAGAGTATTTGTAAGCCAACACTGGAAAGACGAGAAGCAGTTAACTATTATGGAAACCAGTGGGAAGAGCATTGCAGGAGGCAAGCATGGAACATGCCATAGTCCTATGACAAGAGGAATCATCATGCATTTGAGGATCTGAAGAATGGGCCATCATGACTGGTTGCAGAGAATGGATTTAGCAGAACCCAGGAAGTGAGACTATAGCCAAATCGGGGTGGGGGGAGCGGGCTTCTAGACCATTTTGCAAATATCAATCTCTATCCCCAAAAGAATAGGATATTACTAAATTAATTTTGATGTGAACCAGAGTTGCTGTGTACACAGACCAGATTGGAGGCTGGGTGGAGGTGCAAAGAAATCAGTTAGGATAACTGTATATAAAGCACAATGATTAGATTTAAGGAGCTCAGAGTAAGAGGGAGAAATTACTACAAATTAGTCAAACCAGACTTTGTACCTCTCTCCCTTCACATGGAAAGATGAAGGGGTTTCTACTGATGAGAATCAAGACCTCCAACTTTAACTCTTTTGTGTATTTTCCTAGTAAATTTTTCTATCTGTAGAGCAGAAAGAATGCCTTCCTTAAGACTCATAAATAAATGCTAAAACATAATTACACAATAATCATAAAAGAAAAGGCTATTCAAATATATGATATTGCTGCTGCCTGAGTTGACATTTCAAATTGCAGCCTGCACCAGTAGGGGTGGGGGTGGGGAGTAGCATACTTAGGGAAACTGTGTACAAAAGCAGGCCTGGAAACTATTGTGCCTGGGTTCTCAGAAAATACAAACACAACAACGATCATAAAGGTCTCTGAATGCCACACCTGAAAAAGAAATGTGGGGAGGTAGCCAAATTGGCTGGGAAGCTAAGTGGACAGGGTGTCCAGTCAGTTGACCCAAGGTTCTGGAAGATGGGCTCCTGGCTGATGACAGTCTCAAAGTTGTATGTGTTGCTTCAGACTCCGGCAAGCTCAGTGCAGTCACATGCAGCAAACAGCAAAGGCAGAGGATTCAGTGACTCTGCTGCCTGCATGGATGTTGGCCCTATAGCAGAGTCTAGAAGATGCCACTGGCACTCCAGCTGCAACTCCCATCTTAAAGAGAAACGAGCTCTCCCCTTACATAGACCCAAATTTCCCCTTCTGCTTTAACCCCTCCTAGAAAACCGTCCTTAGCTTTGCAAACATATGGCCAAATATAGCCCCCTCCAAACTTTCCTGCCCTCTCCAATGTGCATCTGCAAATACTGACTAGGCACACATGTAAAACAGTCACCAATTGTCCTTTTTGAATTTGTAGGTCAACTAGCCAGTTGGCTGCCCGCAGGTTACTCACACTGCAATAGGAAACAAATTTCTTGCTGCAATTATCCTTAAATTTCTACTGTTTACCCCAGGAATAAACTAATTGCTGCTGTAAAACACCCTTTCCCACACTGTCCAGCACACATCTGTAAATTCCAAGAGGGATAGGGGGTGAACTACTTGCCAGTTGGCTTCTGGAAAAGAATGGCGACTGGCCAACTGGAAGCCAGTTTATTATTCATGGTGGAATAGAACTTGAACTTCTTATTGCAGATATCCCTGCATGCTTTAGTTCTTACCTTTTAAGTACACAACTTGGGCTTCAATTCGTAACAAGCCCATGTTTATTACTGGCTGTGGACTAGTGGTGGAGTAAAAAGGGGAAGACAATATCATATCTCAAATATTTACTGAGTACCTATTAAATGCCAGATTGTGTGTTGAATGTTAGTTGTTGCACATGGGAGTTTTCTATCAT
This sequence comes from Suricata suricatta, assembly GCF_006229205.1. NCBI lineage: Eukaryota > Metazoa > Chordata > Mammalia > Carnivora > Herpestidae > Suricata > Suricata suricatta. The sequence goes on along the minus strand of NC_043716.1, from coordinate 48,332,497 downwards.
TAAAGGAATTCATACAAGTAGTATAAAATATACTTTTTGCCATCACCATTAACTATCTGATCTGTCAGTGGAGGTTTAATTTCAAATTTACTCTCAACTTCTCTTCATTATGTCCCCATCACCAAGACTCATGGTCTTACTTACCAATAGCGCTGCTAGGAATTTACCCAAGGGATACAGGAGTGCTGATGCATAGGGGCACTTGTACCCCAATGTTCACAGCGGCACTTTCAACAATAGCCAAATCATGGAAAGAGCCTAAATGTCCATCAACTGATGAATGGCTCAAGAAGATGTGGTTTTATATACAATGAAATACTACATAGCAGTGAGAAAGAATGAAATCTGGCCATTTGTAGCAACATGGATAGAACTTGAGGGTGTTATGCTAAGTGAAATAAGTCAGGCAGAGAAAGATACCATATGTTTTCACTCATATGTGAAACAGTAAAAACTTAACAGAGGACCCTGGGGGAGGGGGAAGGGGAAAATACAGTTAAGGAGAGGGAGGGAGGCAAACCATAAGAGACTCGTAAATACTGAGAACAAACTGAGAGTTGATGGGGGTGGGAAAGGGGAAAATGGGTGATGGTCAAGGAGGAGGGCACTTGTTGGGATGAGCACTGGGTGTTATATGGAATCCAACTTGACAATAAACTATAAAAAAATTAAAAATCTAAAAAAGTTTTTTTAATTAAATTGAAAAAAATTTTAATGAAAAAAAAAAACATTCATGGCCTTACCAAGGTTTCCTACAGTGTTTGCTGAGAGCATCTTCTGAATAGCTCACCCTCAGAAAGTTTATGTTCTGCTGCCTTTGAATGAACTATTGTTTCTGCCTGAAACCTTTTCCTCCTGCTTCTCTGATTCTGAAAAGCATACAAACCTTTGAAGATCCAGCCAAGTATGGGAGGCAGGGAGAGAGACAACAATCCCATAAGGATACATACAGTAGACAATCTCACATGCAAAGGATCAAAATGAGCCTTATTGAAATGACAGGCCTGGGTGGCTAATGCCATGATATACTGTTTCCCAAACACAGCTGATTCACCCAGGGTGGGTCACCTGACCCAAAGAGAGCCGGTCCACTATAGACTAGAAATATATTAGATCCTTTCTTGAGTGTTTAAGGAACCCAGAGAGTGTAGTCACTGATGGACAGGTTCATGGAGGTTTGTGAGTATCACAGCAAAGTAGTCTGTTATGTAACTTAACACACTTCCGTGGTCACTAATGGATGTGTCCATCTCCCCCCAAACACTCCAATCCATTATGTTATTTATGCCTCTCTGGATCCATATGTTAATTTTCCTTATGTTATCACTTGGCATGGTCTCTGGCAAATAAATGGACTTCCAATGAATGTTGAGTAAGCTTTTAAAATATATATATATATGGGATTATGTCACTCCTTTGCTTAAATACTTCAGTGGCTTCCCACTGTAACCAAAATAAAATCTAATTTTTTTTTCCATGACCTAAAAAGTCTACTGGACCTGGCCCCTCCTACCCCTCCAAATTAATTAGGTACCTCTCAACTCTTTCACCTCTTCTTGCTTGGTGCTCAGTCACACAGATTTTTCTTTTTATTTCCTCTAAGACATCAAAATCTTTCCAGGCTCAGAACCTCAACAAAGACAGCTCCCTCCATCTATAGTATTCTCTCGTTTTTCGCATTTCTGGTTCCTTCTTACTCTTGCTTCAGGATGCGGTTCAAACATTACCCTACCAGAGAAGCCCTTCCTGACCAAACCCCCTTTCCAACAATATCTCCAATCACTCCACTCTGTTGGGTTTGTTCAGAGTTTTTATCACAATTTTAGGTTATTATTTAGAGGGTTTATTTGCTTGTTGACTGTCTTTATCCCGGGGGAAAATATAGGCTCTGCAGTGTCAGGAACACATCTCCTTTGTTCTCTCCATATGTATGTAGCCTGACATAGAGTCTGGCTTTTAACAAGTACTCGGTGATGGATGAACATATTGGGTATTAATGACTCCAATTCTGACTTGGTCATGGACAGTGATCTTGGATGGAGTGCTTTTCCTTTTAAACTTCACTCTCCTCTTCTGCAAAATCAGAAGATTCCAGGACTGGGACACTGGTTATTCCTCTTCACCTATAAAATCCTCAAGGCTCTCTTTCTGAGATGCTTCCATGACTAACCTGTCTCTTTCTGGATCACTGAACGCCAGTGTGGAAATACTACTTTACAGGAGTTTTCTTAGTTGTTATAGGGAATCAGTGGCCCCCAAAGAAGAGATAAGCTTGGATCACATGGAATTTTTGAGAATCCTGAAATATCTTTTAAGAAGGGAGAAATTCCCAAATATGTTGTCAAAAAATGTGACATAATATTGTGCCTATATTGAACACATTCATGTTTTCAACACAGAAAGGCGCAATGCAACACAGTTCTGCTGTAAATACAAAACTGTCAACACTTCCTTCAACAAAAATAGTATCCAGGTGGTTACTGAATGTCACTTATGTGCATTAAAAGTCATTATCCATCTATTATCCCCATAATAGACAGATAATTAATGTGACAAAGCCTGCATAAAAGACTGATTTTAGGGATCCCAGTGAGCCATGTCTGTCTCCTAATGTTCGCATCCTTTGATCATCTTTGACCAACAGGACATTAGAAAGACTAAAGCACTGAAAGCTGGATATCCACGCTTGCACATCGGTGCTTGTCCTCTTGGCCTCCCCCTCCACGGAGCCTGGTCACCACGCTTCAAGAAAACCCAAGCAGTCACATAAAGAGGCCTGTGTGGGGACAGTCTAAGGCCCTGGTCCAGCCGAGCTCCCAAGAAGCAGTGAGTGCCAACTCCCAGCCATGTAAGTGAAGAATTTTGGACCTTCCACACCTTCCACAAGGAAGCCCCAGGAAGCAGAAAAACCCAGTCCACCGACAGAATCATGAGAAAAAAAATGAATTTATGGTTGTTTTAAGCCACTAAACAATTGCATGGTTTGTTACTCGGTAACAGACACCAATAATGCTCGAAGGAAGTACAGTCTTATTGGTGCAGAGGAGAAACCAAAGCTCAGAGATGGCAAATGACCAGACTCACATCATTGTTGTAATTCTGACATATACTCACTGCCTTCCTTGGAGAATAGTGAGTTAACTTCAAAGTAAATAGCTACTATGTCTAAAACCAACTGAAAAGGAGGTTTGGGACACCTGGGTGGCTCACTCAGGTAAGTGCCTGGCTCGTGATTTTGGCTCAGGTCATGATTTCATGGCTGGTGTGTCTGAGCCGAGCATTGGGCTCCATGCTGGTGGTGCGGAGCCTGGTTGGGATCCTCTCTCTCTGCCCCTCCCCAACTCATGCTTGCTCTCTCTCTCTTTCTTAAAATAAAATAAATAATATATCATGTTTTCACTCATATGTGGATCTTGAATAACTTAACAGAAGACCTACCATGGGGGAAGGAAAGGGGAAAAAATTAGTTACAAACAGAAAGGGATGGAGGCAAATCATAAGAGACTCTTAAATATGGAGAGCGAACTGAGGGTTGATGGGGGGCAGGGGAGAGGGGAAAAATGGGCATTGAGGGGGACACTTGTTGGGACGAGCACTGGGTGTTGTACATAAGCAATAAACCATGGGAATCTACCCCAAGAACCAAGAGCATACTTTACACAATGTATGTTAGCCAACTTAACAATAAATTATATTTAAATAAATAAATAAACAAAATAAACTTTTAAAAAAGGAGAGAAAAGGAGGCTCTGTGTGGATCACATGACCCTATTCCCTCCACCCCAAAACTACAAATGATCAAAAGCAATGGGCTACTCACTCAAAACTGACCAAAAGGCAAAGCTTGGGATGGCATTAAGAAGTCAGAATATCCATCAGATTCCCTTCTCAAGAATTTTAATTAAAATTACTAAATGGCTATGGCAGCTGGGCAGTAGAAACTGCAGGCAACATGATATCAAGGGCAGTCATGGGGAAAGACAGATCACAGCCCACTACAGCTCTGAGAACGTATCAAATGGCATAGCATGAACAAGCCAAAGCTCTAAGGCAGCAGAAGAAACATAAGAGTTCAGGTAAATAACATGTTGCTGATTTTCAGAAGCAGAAGAGGGCAGAGGGAACAATCTGAAGAAGCAGAAAGAGGGTAATATGCTATGTGTCGGAGACCTCATATGGCCCGTCATAGCTGCCTGGCTTCCTGATGGTGTCCGAGTTGTGAATTTAAGAGGCTAGGGTCTTTTCAAAAATGCATCTTCTCTTAAAGTAATTTGAATCATTTCTATTCCCTGAAGCCTTGACAGTCACATTAAGACAAATTTCCAACAGGAAATGATTCCCACTGTGGAAAATTCACCTAAGAATGATTATGATCTTACTAGTTCCTCTTAGCAAATGTTTAATTTCCGATAAGCAGCTTCCCAGGCTTACTAGGTGGGAGGAAGGCCTGGGAAAATTCTGTTTCCCGTGACAATTTTCTACCAGGATGACTTTATGCTGGACCTAATAATGTGAGTTATCTTCATTATTAGATTGTCAAAATACTGGGTTTAGAGTTTATGGGCCCAGTGCTTTCTTTAGACTCTTGCATCCAATAACTTCCCATTTGACCCAATTTTCTTTGTGCGTGCATGCATTAAAACTCATTGCCAGAAATCTTTATCTCCCATGAGTAGTTGTATCAAACCTTATAAGTCTAGAAAGGAAGTGGGGGCACCTGGGTGGCTCAGTCAGTTAGGCATCTGATTCCTGATTTAGGCTCAGATCATGATCTCATGGTTCATGAGATTGAGCCCCATATCAACGGGAGGTGGGGGGGGTTGGGATCCTCTCTCTCCCTCTCTGTGCCCCTCCTCCCCCTCTCTCCTTCTCAAAATAAATAAATAAGCTTTAAAAAAATAGACAAGAAACAAACTAATCAAGGGGAGATGGGAGAGATCTATACTACAAGAGAGGTTAATCCTACCAATAAGTTTTTATTTTAAATCTGACTTGATTAGAAGATTTGACCCTTAGAGTAATTTACTTTGGTTTTCCTTTGTCAGGTTTATGAAGTTCTCTCCTTAAAAAATGTGTATACTGCTGAAAGATTGTAAAATTTAATAGCAAACAGATTACGCACTTAGGGATAGACTAAGCACAATTGGCACTCACATTCCTCTCACTCCTATAAATAACCCGGTTTCCTTTCCATGTCTGCAAATTTCATTAGAATGGCGGGAAAAAGTGGGGGGAGGAGAAAAGGGAAAAAAGAAAAGCCTTCTGACTCCTGCATTGAAATTGTAGATCCAATCATTCAATAATGGACTTTGTGTTGCCCAGGAGGAGGCATGGGGGTGTGGGAAGAGGCAGAGTTAAAATAACGCCCTCCACCCTCTGTCATGCACCCTAGCTTTGGAAAGAAACTTTTCTGCTTATGGGTTTGGAATTCAGCTGCTAAATATATAAACATAGATTTAAATATATATAATACATATATTGTATCTATATGTAATATATAAATATTTCTATGTGTGTGTGTGTGTGTGTGTGTATATATATATATATATATATATATATATATATATGCTATTCTGGCAAGCAACATATTTCATGGGCTCTTCCACAATGAGCTTTGGTGATCTGAGAACAAAGTTTTGTCCCTCATGTAATTTTAAGCTATATATACTGTGAAGATGCTAGCAAATAGCACGTACTTAGTCACATGTCTGCGAAAAGAAAAAAAATAAAACACCTCTAACTTCTTGTTTATAAGGAGCATCAACCAGTGTTAGTGAGAGGAGGACATTTGGGAAGAGTGAGAGTCTGGAATCATGGAATAAACAAGTCCCTACACTCTCTTGAGTCCCCACCCCTCCCCCTAATGCAGGGACAGGTCTATGCTGAAGCATATTTGGTCACCTTTGGGTTTATGTTTAGTTCTTGGAGGGGATCTGTTTGTGTAAAGTGAGGTAGAGAATTTAGTCCTTTTTTTAATTATGCAGGAAAAAAATTCTTATATCATTATATAGATATTTCAAAGCACTCTTAGATTGAAGTATTGAGCTAAAATTGTGTGTGAACCTGGACTTAATCTTAAAATTCTAAGCTGGCTAATAGAGGCACCTAAAGACCCAGCCCAATCTGTAATAAAAGCTTTAAAGATCAGTCTTATAGAATGAGCATTTTTTTAAATCAATACATGAAAACACAAAAGACTAAGAAGAAGTGAAGTAAAAAACAGGAATTGACTGATGCTTTCATGTCTTAGTCAAGGGTATTTTGTTTACAAGGAAAAAAAATTTAAACAAGCTCAAGTAAAAGAAGTCATTGAAAACATATATGTGGTATGGGATTAACATCCAGAATATATAAAGAACTCCTACAACTCAACAACAATAAATAAAGCAAACAATCTGATTTTGAAACAAATAAACAAAGATGCCACTGGGGCACCTGGGTGGCTCAGTCAGTTGAGCATCCAATTCTTTTTTAAAAATTTTTAAAAATGTTTTTTATTTATTTTTGAGAGACAGAGATAGATAGCATGAGCAGGGAAGGGTCAGAGAGAGAGGGAGACACAGAATCTTAAGACAGGCTCCAGGCTCTGAGCTAGCTGTCAGCACAGAGCCTGACATAGGCCCTGAACACCCATGAATTGTGAGATCATGACCTGAGCTGAAGTCAGATGTTTAACTGACTGAGCCACTCAGGTGCCCTGAACATCCAATTCTTGATTTCAGCTCAGCTCAAGTCACGTTCACAGGGTCATGGAGTCAAGCCCCGCATTTGGACTCCGTGCTGAGCTGCTGAGCATGGAGCCTGCTTAAGAGTGTCTCTCTCTCTCTCTCTCTCTCTCTCTCTCTCTCCCAACTAAAATTTTAAAAAGTGAGTTACAATGACAGTGTGTTACTGGTTTATAGAAAAATGGATCACTATAACAGACTACAAGGAGAATTGATTTCCTACAAAGCAAAAATATAAAGGCATTTCAGAAGAGAAGAGATTGTCCTTGCAATAGATGATGCTTGAAAAATTGCTTATCCACTTCCAGGTGGAAAAATGACAGGATCCACCCTGTGAATTACATAAAATAATTCCTCAAAATAGACCACAGACCTAACAGTAAAATCTAAAAATTATAAAGTTTCTAAAATAAAACTTTTGAGGAAAAAAATGAGCAAAAAGCTTGAATATACATTTCTCCAAAGAAGATATCCAAATGGCCAACAAGTACATGAAAAGATATTCAGTATATCACTAACCATTTGGGAGATGCAAATCAAAATGACCACTTCAGTCTCATTAAAATGGCTAATATCAACAACACCAGGAAATGACAAGTGTTGGCAAGGATGTGGAGAAATCAGAATTCTTGTCTCTTGTCAGTTAGAATGTAAAATGGGACAGCTGTTAGAGAAAACAGTATCGTGGTTCCTCAGAAAACACAAAACTAGAATTACCGTATGATCTGGATATATTCCCAAAAGAATTGAAAACAAGATCTCAAAGAGACAGCTGTACATCCATGTTCATAGCAGCATTATTTTGAAGGGTGGAATGGCCAAAAGTTGGAAGCAACCCTAGTGTTCACTGGGGGATGAATGGACAAAGGAAATGTGGTATATGCATACAGTGGAATATTATTCAACCTTAAAAAAAAAACATGACAATCTTGAATGCTACAACACAGATGCACCTAGAGGACATTACACAGTCCTGTAAGCCAGTCACAAAAAGCTAAACATTGTGTGATTCCACTTATATGACACATCTAGAAAATCCAAATTCTTAGAGCAGGAAGTAGAAGGGCAGGTACCAAGGGCTGCGGGAAGGAGAGATTGGGAAGATGTTGTTTACTGTGTACAGAGTTCCACTTCTGTAAGATAAGGAGTTCTGGAGATGGATAGTAGTGATGATTATGTAGCAATATGACTATGATGCATTTAACACTATTGAATAGTACACATAGCAATGGTTTAAATGATGAGTTTTAAGTGTATTTTATCATAAATCAAACTTTAATTTTTAGAAGAGGTCATTATTATAATGCTAATGGGAGAATTCTTATATGAAGTTTCTATGAAGCAGAGCCAGACCCCTGGTGAGAACCAAAGAAATCTCCAGGTGGCTCCTCCTCCTCCTCTTCCTCCTCCTCCTCCCTTTCTTTCTTGCAGTCTCTCACTATTCTCTTCTTGGATTTTCTGTTTCTGCTCAGTGGCAAACATCTCTAAAATGGCGCTCAATGATCTGTCTTCTCATGCCCTTGCCCCAGCCCCTGCCCTTGAGAGTGGGCAGGACCCACCATTTACTCCTAACCAATAGAAGACTGCAAAATGGTATGTCACATTGTGATTATATTACATTATGACTTCTGTCTTGCCAACAGATTCCCTCATGGCTTGGATGAAGCCAGCTACCGGGCTGTAAGCTGGCCTGTGGGGAGACCCACATGGCAAGGAACCGAGGCCCAGAGGCAGCAGCGAGCTAAGAAATGAATTCTGCCAACAACTATGTAAGGAAGTTTGGAGGTAGATCCTTCCCAGAGGGGTTGTCAGATGAGACCTCAGTGCAGGTTATACCTTGAATATGGCCTTGTGACAGACCCCGACTGAGAACCAAAGGCCACCATTAAACCACGCCCAGATTCCTGATCCACAGACAATGTCATATAATAGATGTGCACTGTCTTAAGCCACTAAGTGTATGAGAATTTGTTAAAAGGTAATACATAACTGACATATATTTCTGTCCTCCTCTAGACCAGCCTCTTCCACAAGGATTTTAACTCTGATGTAATCCTAATGTGATTTGCCTATGAGAGCTTTAATATCAGGCTGTCTGTGAGGAGTTCCAAAATTGCCCCTAACTGGTCTCTGGGCCTCAGTTCCTAGTTCCCAGGAGCATCCGACGAGCCCAGCTAGGATCAAATCCATTCACTGTGGCCAAGGGGTATCTTCCACTAACAGGTCTACATTCTCACCAGTTATCAGGACTGTAGTTGAAGACGGACTATTTTATTTTTTAATGTTTATTTATTTTTGAAAGAGTGAGAGAGCACAAGGGAGGAGCAAAGAGAGAGGGAGAGAGAGAATCCCAAGCAGACTCCTTACTGTCAGTGCAGAACTCAATGTGGCACTTGATCTCACAAACCGTGAGATCATGACCTGAGAGGAAATCAAGAGTAGGAAGCTTAACCAACTGAGTCATCCAGGTGCCCTAAGATAGACTTTTTTAAAAGGGAGTTTGGCCAAAAGGCTATGACCAGTGTCTTAAAAACATTATACCTGTCCTATCCCTTTTTTCTCCTTTATTTCTTTTGAAATAGAGTTGAAGGTCACATTATTATTGAAGTTGTACTGAGACCCCAGAATTCTATATGGATGGAAGAAATATTACACATAGTAATAATATTCATATTATCTCAGCTTTGCAACTAAATAAATACACTATGTAAACAATATCTACATGATCTACTCTTGTAACTTAAACCCAACATTTCTGACATTTACATATTAAGGTGGAACTCACAAGTGCCCAGAATTAAATTAGCACCAAAAACAGACCTAGAAGGTATTATGCTAAGTGAAATAAATCAGACCAAGAAAAATAAATACAATAACAACAAATAAGTAAACAAATAGCAGAATCAGACCTATAAATACAGAGAGCAAACATGGTTGCCAAAGGGGAGAGAGTGAGGGGAGGGGATGGGCAAAGTAGGTGAAGGGTAATGGAGGTTGCAAGCTATGAAAGAAGTAAGTCATGGGGAAAAAGGCACAATATTAGGAATACAGTCAATTGTCATGGCAATGTATTGGGACAGAAGGTAGCTACATTTGTGAACACAGCATAGTGTATAAATTTGTTGAACCACTACTTTGGACACCAAAAACTAATGTAATATTGTATGTCAACTATATGCAAATAAATAAATAAGCACCCAAAGTAAGTCTTATTTAAAAAAAATTACCAAATGGTGAAATATTCTCAGGTCAGCTCAGCTTTAATTAGAATAGCTTTGTAACATTTACCCAACACCTTATTTTCTTAGGCATATAGACATAGCATCCCCAGATCCCTGTATCACTAATTTTTTCTTTTGTAAGTATTTTGGCCAACTACCTAAAATACTTTTTGGGAACAAGGCTATATTTATAAAACAAAAGGAGAAAAGTGTTTCTCATTCTCAAAAGGCCCTGTTTATTTGGCAATCACCAAAAATGAGAGGACACTTTGGAGATGTAACCAACGGAGGGGCAGACCTTAGGCTTGGCTGAACCAAATGCTTTTAAGCTACTCCTGAACAGACCCAGGACTCATACCTTAGTGTATGGGTGTGTTTTGCTTAAACCAGGAAGTAAATTGTTAAATTCTTTGGCGTTTCCACACACAGAGCAGACTTCTACCTCTTCTCCAAAAAAGTTGCATAATTAATGAAATTCATATCATTGAACCAATTTTTTGCTCTTTTGGTTTGCAAAAGTCAAAGTTTATTTTCCTATTCTCCCTTTGAAGAAAGACACTTGTGATAGATGGTGGCTGACAGTCCAGGAATTTGACCAGAATGACAGTACACACCCTCTACGCAGCTGTGCGTTGGCTATGGTTCTGTCTTCTGTGCACATCTAGTGCAATGCAGCCAATGGAAAGAAACAGTCACATTGGAGTGTGCCATTAATCCAAAGGGCACTGGCATTTGGTGTCAAATACACACAAATGCAGCTGCTAGAGGTCGTTTCGGCTTACAGAAATAGGAAAACAGGTGGAAAATCTTTAACAGATTACAGTTTAAAACTTCTCTGCAAAAATACTATGTCTGATTTCAACTATTTAGAGAAAGTACCATCAAGTCAGGCTCTGGAGTAAGGTATGGGACATGGGGCCAGATGGTGCATGGAATTCAGGTGAAAATCCATATATGACGTATGTCATGGTCAGTATGACGTAGTCACCACTGTCCCCATCTCTCGTGTACTTGGTTTGTCTAGGTGCCCTGGCCATATCAGCAACCTCACTCAGTCTGCCTGTGGCATCAGGAGGAGTGGTGTTTTACAGTCCGAGAAGACAGAGAATCTCAAATATGAAGGGTGCCATCTAGGATCCCATTGCCAGAAACTTACATATAGTGCCATGATGTCATGCGCCGTTGCCTATGACCTGCAGCTTCTCCCTGGTTAGATCTCTATATATCTGTAACATTCAGCTAAGCCCCTGGGTTTGCTTTCTCCCCCTAAAGAACTGATAGAACATAAAAATAGACCTAACATAGAAATACCGCCTCTGTTTGAAAAAAGATGAAACACCGTCTCTTTTGTCCCCATAACTTAATAATATGTTTTATGAACTAACTTGGATGTATCACACTGGTTAAGTTTAAAGTATATGATTCATTACCTTGATGCATGTATATATTGTAATGTGATTGCTGATATTTATCACATTTCATAATGTTTGTCACATTATATAATTACCTAATCCAAGTAAAATATTATTGTCTTTATTCATTACACTATGTGGAAATCTCTACAACTTAATTACCACTCATTACGAGCTTGCACCCTAAACACTGTCCCTCACATCCCTCACCACCCCCAGCATCCCCTGGTTAATCACCATTTTACTTTCTGTTTTCTTACAGGATGAATTATTTTTTAATTGAAGTATAATTGATGTACAATGTTTAAGTATCACCTTATTATATTCCTAAAACAGTGACTTTAGCACCAGATCAGAATTGTTTGGGGTACTTTGTTCAAAATGCAGATTCCTGGCCTCATCTCAAGATTCTGATTCAATCAGGAGCTGAAGTCCACAAATCTATATGTAATCGAATGCCTTCATGTAATTCCAATACACCCAATCCATGGCCTTGTGTCAAGGAATCAGCAATTTAGAACCACTCCCAAACCACTGGAACATTACAGAAATATGATATTCTGGACTTCTGGAAGTGTGTGGTTTAGGAGACCCCCTGTTACTCATGTCCTGATTCTACTAAGACCCCTGGAAAAACTTGGTGTCTATGCCTCTTCCCTATTAGCCTTTCTCTTTCCCATCACATTCCCTTTCTCTCTACTTATATCCCTCTTCTTCTTCTCCTTTTTTCCTCTTTTTAAAAAATGATTTCTAAACTATTATCCATGTTTCAGCTATGGGGCCATGCGGGCTTCTCTGAAATAGTTATTCTAAGAGTCAGCTAACTGTTGCCTATCTTCTCACCAGGAAGAAATTACCTTCCCAGAAGCTCAAAGATCCATGGCCCCAGAAAACTACAAGTGGGCTCTGGAATGGAGAGCAGTGGATGCTCTTGTATTTCCCAAAGGGTCAGATCTTCAGGTGAATTCAGCTGGAAGCTGGAAATTCCTCTAACTACTGACCCACAGGATTATGCTGCCAATGGCCCTAGCAAGCCAAACTTCCCAACAGCAAAGATGCCCAGGACAAGAATTCGGTCTAAAATCTTCCACTTCCAACAAAAGCAGCAGTCCAAAATGAGTAATCATTGGGTGGTAGGCAAACATCTACTGGAAGTTGTGGACACCTGAGCTGTAAGGGGCAAATTTGACTGAGATCGTGCTAGAAAACTTAGCCCACCATGTCCAGGAGAATGCAAGGAAAGGAGGAGGAGAGAATGGCCAACTGACCCTTGCCATGTGTCAGGCATTGTGTTACAGATTTGAGCACAGATCACAGCAAGTGATCTTCCTGAGGGATCTGTGAGGGTGAGTGGCATTGCCCTATTTTACAGATGAGGAGACTGAGACTCTAAGAAATTAATTCTCCCAGGGTCACACGTTGACTCAGCAGAATCAACTGACTCTGAATTCAGAGCTCTTCCTGTTTCATGGCACTGTCCCTTACATTATGTCTCAAGAGTCCTGGCCTTGTGGGGTCACATGGGTGGCTCAATCGGTTGAGTGTCCAACTTCAGCTCAGGCCATGATCACGGGGGTCATGAGTTTGAGCCCTGTGTTGGGCTCTGTGCTGTCAGCATAGAACCTGCTTCGGTTCCTCTGTTACCCTCTCTCTCTGCCCCTCCTCTGCTCACACACACTCTCTCTTTCTCTCTTTCAAAAAAAAATAAACATTAGAAAAATAAGTTCTGGCTTTGTGGTTTCACATCAAGTATTTAAAAAGAGGTGTGGAGAACTATCTTGCTCAAATCCACAGCTCTGTTATGATATTTTAGATTCTTCCCACATCACAAAATTTTGCAGCTAAAAAGGATGTTAGAGGTCATCTAGTTAATAGCCTCTTGCTTCAGATGGGGAAGCAGAGGCCCAAAGAGGCAAAGTACATGCCTGAAGTCACATGATCACCAACGGAGCCAGGAGTAGATAGAACCCAGCCCTTCATATTTTTTTATTGCTATAGTATTTTCCAAAAAATGATCAGATTCATTTAACATATATATCAAAACTTAATACTGGCCATGTAAACTCTTACTCCAAGTTCTTATCTTATGACTCTGTTTCTAGGTATATCTGTGGCACATGGAATGACCTAGAATTGCTACAAATTCTGCTGCTCCTTTCAAGGGTCCAGCCACAGAGCTGCTCTCCACCAAACCTCAGCCTCCAAAGTTACCAACAGATTAGTCATAGGAACGTTTGACTTTAAAGAAATCCTGCACCCACTTTCTGTGGATGTTGCTGAGGTCAATAAAATAGGAAGTCTATGGAGGGATACCTACCACCCAGATTTCTCAAATTCCAAGGTAAAAGATGACCAAGTGGAGACTATATGTTCTTGATACTCACTCTTCCCCACTCAGTTCATGACCTCTACAGGGAAAATGCCGTGTGTGTGTGTGTGTGTGTGTGTGTGTGTAAATTAAGCTCTCCCCCTTCTAAAGCCCTCCCACTAAAGTTAATCTTTTCTTACCCTCTATCCTACATTATATGAGTAGGAATATGGCCAGTAAGTTCAGAGCCCAGTGATATCCAGACAGCTGAAGAGGTTCTGCAACTGAGGATACATGATGCGCAAATCCCTAGGATTTGGGCAGAAACTCCTATGTAACAATCACAACCCTTACCTCTGACTTCTAGCCCAGTGGATGCACTTCACCTTCCCACCTGTCTTCTCGGGTAACAATATACTTGATGACTCGATGCATACATTCCTTAGTGTTTGATGGGTGTCATGAAGACAGAAACCAACCCGTCTGACTTTTCAATAACCATATCCCATTGCCTAGAACAGTGTCTGGGACACAGGAGGCAGCTAATACATTTTGAATGAATGGATTGATGGTATGCTAGAACATTGCATAACAAATCATTCAGCTACTCCTACACAGGACTGGGGTCTCAAAATCTAGACTCTGTTTTCCCAATTCATACCATAGTCAGTGAGTAAAAAAATAGTAAAATTAGAAAAGAAAAAAAAAAACCCAGGAAAATCAGTGAGTAAAAATAAGTTAACAACACTACTCATTACTAAGTTATGTCAGATCTAAGACATATAACATTCTTATAGAAAATTAACCAGGCATCTCTAAGGTTAAACATAAGGTAGAGGAACATCTAGGTACTTCAGCTGTTAAGTGGCTAACTCTTGGTTTCGTCTCAGGTCATGATCTCACAGTTGGTGAGTTCGAGCCCCACACTGAATCCTGCATCAGGCTCTGTGCTAAGAGTGCAGAGCCTGCTGGGGATTCTTTGCCTCTCCCTTGCTTCTCTCTCTCTCTCTCTCTCTCTCTCTCTCTCTCTCTCTCTCTCTCTCTCTCTCTCTCTCTCCCTCCCCTGCTCACACACTCTGTCTCTCTCAAAATAAATAAACAAACTTAAAAAAATTAAAGATGAAATGATCAGGCAGTATATAATAAATAAGGTAGAAACAAAGAGGAAATTTCCAACATGTAGCTGAAATTCAGCAAGCTGATTGCAGGAAAGAGAAAGGAACATTATCTGTTTTAAACATGTTGGAAAAATGGTTGTGTATGCCATAGAACTATGATCACATTAAATTTCTTTTCCCTCTACATTTTGTATTTCAAATTTCTTATAATGACCATTTGTTACCAGAATGGAAAAAGAGTGAAATGTGTTTAAAAAAAATAAGGGAAGGAGAAAGGAAAGGAGGAGGAGGAGGAGGAGGAGGAGAAGAGTTGGGGAGAGAGAAAGAGAAGCGAGGGAGGGAGGCAAGCCACCTCATAAAATGAAAAAAATCCGGGTATTTCTCCATGGCTCTAAAACCACTGATTGAAAATGGATAAAAGTCAAATCAACCAGTTGTTTTGTCTCCATGACACTAAACACTACTGGTTTTACTTTTTCAAAGAATATCTTGAACTGATTAGTTATTTTGGCATCACAGAGACACACCACCATGTGAACTAGGACAACATACGAGCAAGTGGGGAGGGCCATGGGCCATGTGGAATGATGTCCAGTGACTTAAGGGGACCAAGCCACAGCTCACTGGTGCATCCTCAACTTCAGAAATTAACATCTTTTAAAAATTTCTCCAGAGAGCCAATATGTTCCAGTCAATGGAAAATATCTGAGACTCAGTCTGACTCCCTGGGTTCCATTACCCTTTCAACAAATAGATCTGTGAACTAAAGCAGGTCATCCAAACACTCTTCCTATTAACATCTGGATTATAATTTCTGTCCTATTCATGTTCAGTGTCATTGTAGGTAGGAAAATGTTTATAGAATTACATTTTCTAAATTAGTGAAAAGTAGTAGTATTCATATCTCCATGTCACTTCAGGGGAAGGTAAAGAGTGAAGATAGTGTGCATCAAGAATCAGAGTGACCTGAGTTTCAGTGATACTTTGATCTAGTTTGTGTCAGAGCTTAAAACAACATCTCAGGACCAAGAGCATCTGAGAACCTTGAAATTGGAGCTCCTGACTCCACTAGACAAATCCTCTGCCAATAGCACATTCAAGTGTTAATTGCGTGTCAATTAACCTTTGATACCAATTAGTCTCTATTACAGATTCAATTTAAAGAGTTTACATCACATATGAGTAGGGTAACATAAAATAATAATCTAGTTATGACATAATCACATGCAATCAATTGAACAAATGGATGTGTTGTTTCAAATCTTCATGAGATGATCATGTGAGAGTCTTTATAATGATATGTTAACATTTGTTCCACAGAGAAATGGTGGTGGAATGGAGTGCAGCAGCTGTATGGTTTGTCTAACTTGTTAAATGAGGAATGTTGCAGTGGCGCCTGGGTGGCTCAATCAGTTAAGCATCTCATTCTTGATTTTGGCTCAGCTCATGATCACACAGTCCATGAGTCTGAGCCCCACATTGAGCCTGCTTGAGATTCTTTCTCCCTCTCTCTCTCTGCCCCTCCCAGGGTAATGCTCTCTCTCCTTCAAAATAAATAAACATTAAAAATTTTTACATAAATAAATGAAGACTATTTCAGGCAAACATAAATAGAGTATGCTTTACAAGATTAACCAGAGAGGATCAATTTCTGATGCATTTACTGTGCCCTTATGCTTGTTTTTATTCCTTACATGTAATAGGTCTTTGGTATAATGAGTACTGAATTTCTTTTGTCACTTAGTGACATTTAAATTCTCTCAATTAAAGAAAAGGGAGAGGGGATAACATTGCCAGTCTTTACAATATATTAACATTTTATTTTTTTAATTTTTTTAAAAATATAATTTACTTTCAAGTGAGCTAACATACAGTGTATACAGTGTGCTTTTGGCTTTGGAAGTAGATTCCCATGATTCCTTGCTTACATACAACAGCCCGTGCTTATGTGAGCATTTTCAAAGAGGTCTTTCATCTGAGGACTATGATAACAAGGCAGATAGCACTCTAGTGAGCTGTGCTCCATGGAAACTACAAAGGACAGGCATTCTCAGCCACATCTAACCCGACAGGATCTCTTTCCAGTCAGTTCTAGAGCCCCGTGGTTACTCGTGACCACAGGAGTCCGCGACCTGGTCTCAGAACACCATTCGCAAACGTGTTTGCTCTTCAGGTTCCTCCATTAGCCAACAGAAACTGACGCCCATGACTAACCAGATGCAGGCACCCCTGCTTTCCACGGGATTCTGTAAAATGCTGATGGAGCAGGAAATAGCTATAAAAGTTCCCCTGAAATCCTCTAGAGATGTCCTGTAACATTTTCCATGGAAATGTCATAAAATATTCCATGCAATTAGCTTCACTTAAAGAAACACTTGTCAACTTGTTTTACCTTCCTAAAGGTGACATTTTTTTTCTAAATGTGTGTCATGTGTAAAAATATTTTTGTTGTCTAACAAAATACAAAGGCAGTCTTGTCACCATGGCATTCTGATTGACTGAAAGCTAATAATCAAAGATTAACTTCACATAAAGTCATATAAGTGAGGAGCAGAGTTGGGGGTGGTGGAACTTCGAATGTGCATGAAAAAATTTTTTTAAGATTTTTTTTAAGAAAAATCAAAGCCCTACAAGTTCGTGGGTCCATTTTCCAGTTTCAGAAAATATGAAATTTCCTGACTAGAAAGAGTCACTGTTACCCACGTAACCCCAGAGGATTCCCATGAATTGAAATTAACTCCCAGCCCCTAATCCGATGCCAAAAAAATATGCTGCAAATCAACCTATATTTTCCAAAGCAGGGAGTTATATTACCACATAGTCACCACATGCTGAGGATGGAAAACAGGTGTGTGAGTGAGGCTTCCTGACTGTAGCAACTCACATTCAATCCCCAGGTGGCATATCTACACCCTGCTCCAGACATAGGTCACTCACAACTTGGTGTGCAGTGATTTTCCACTGGGAACCCTAGGGCTTTCGTGGTGACTGTTGAAGTGTAGGATTATCACATAACACTTTCCCTCCCTGAAGCCATGCATGACACCTTCGAGTTCCTTCCATTTCTTCTGAAAGTCTCTGCCACCTGCATAGCCTCCTGATCTTTCCCAGTTCTGCCCACCAGTAACCTGAAACTGAAAATTGCCTTGTCTGGCTTTATTGGATTATTTTATCAGGTTTCTGCTTAAGTTCCTTCATTTCATTGGTTTCTCAAAATTCCTCCTGCCATTCTTTAGTTGGAATCCACATGGTAAGGGGGTGATGTGACGGGGAAGACTTATCCGGCTTTGAAAGGCATCTTTTGAAGTTAGGGAGACTGGAGTGATAGGAAGGGAGAGATGGAGAGCACAGAAAAAGTACCAAGAATAGGAGTCGTAGACTCAGTGCATATGGTCATGAGGACTCAGTGCCTTGGCAGGTGCAGAAAAGCTAAAACTATGAACACAGAACCAAGATCAGAAGACATGAGCAAAGGACAGATGTCAAAATCTAATCTGTGAGGAAAATCAGATTTGAGCCTGTGACCAAGCAGAAGATACCCCCCTTCCCAGGGATAAGCAAAGGCGGCCTCAAGAAGGCGTAGAGAAAGGTAAAATGTATTAAAAGAAGGAGCTTGAAAGCCATGATGGGGATATACTGTTTCTAGAAAAATTTCCATGAACAGTGAGTGAACTGTGTCCAACAGGAAAAGCCTGGAACCTGCGTGTTTCCAGTCATAGCCTTCAGAGGCCTGTGTCATAACAAGATCTAAATTAGGGGTTGGGAATGAATCCAAATGCATAGACACAAGGACTCGAAGATGGACGAGGACATACGAAATGTCCAGGCTGATTCTGGAATGCTCAGCGTCCCAAGACAGGTCAAGAAGGCACTCAGAGCATGGCGTACCTTCTCTGACTGTGCCAGAGCCTGAGGCCAGGACCCCTGGCCCAGGTCCTTCCCTTAGTGCCAATGTACTTCATCTAACCACCCATCTGTGCCTCAGACCTGAATTTCAGTTCATTAACTTGCATTAGAAAAGGAAATGGTCTCAGAAACTGTATTATCTATTTGTGATGGACCAGTATGAACTATCCATATTCAAAGATGATCAACAAATTTATCCAAGAATCATATCCATCAAGCTGATTGACTGGCAAGCATAGAATATTAACAGGGGTAATTAATGAGTCTGAATGTTTCGTGACCTCAATCTAAGAAAACACAGCACAACCATCTCAAACACAGGTGAGTCAAGTGTACTTAAAGTCCATCCACTAAAGCTTTGTGTCCCCTGGATAGCATTTGAAAGGACACTATCAATTTTACCTCTGATTTTTCTGTTTGTGTCACTCACATATCCGAGTGACCTATGGTTTCCTAATACATTTCATCAGACTGCAGTTCTCTTCGACAATTTCCTTCTCAATTTGTCCTTACTGTGTCGTGATCTATGTACTAATATACTGATTTCAGGGCTCAACTCCTAGACCTCAATCTCCTGGCTCCATTTCCCAGTTCTTAGGGAGAAGGAGGATGGCAAGTTATTTCATTATAGCCTCCAGGACCAAAACACGAGTGAGTGTCTTTCCTTCTCATTTAAAAATTTAATGGGATTTTTAGGGGCGCCTGGGTGGTTCAGTCGGTTGAGTGTCCGGCTTCGGCTCAAGTCATGATTTCACAGTTCGTGGGTTCAGGCCCCGCGTCGGGCTCTGTGCTGACACCTCAGAGTCTGGAGCCTGCTTCAGATTCTGTATCTCCCTCTCTCTCTGACCCTCCCCTGCTCCCACTGTCTCTCTCTGTCTCTCAAAGATAAATAAAGAACATTAAAAATTTTTTTTTATTTAATGGGATTTTTAAAAGGTCCATTATTGCACTTTCTCATTTATATATTCATATCAACAGGCCGAATCACTTCAGTCCTCCCAGGATGCCAGACACGGGAAGTTCTTTTTATCAAAGTCATTAGCGAATTCACACTAACAAAGGAGCTTTATCTGTGTTACATTCAATAGTTGCAGAGGCAAAACTGTGAGCTACTCTGGAGGCACCCTGGCAAGTGATCATCAAAAGTATCGAGGAAACAAATGAAAAGAGGAGATAAGTCATACAAATCGCAATCATATTTTAGAAAGCCCAAGTTGAAAGGGGAAGACAGATCTGAGGCAAACTCAGAATTGTACAATGGAAAAATCGTGCATGAAGATTAAAGGCCTGCTTGCTAAATAGATAATGCCAAATTTGATGAAAAAATACATTACATTTCCTTTCCTTTGAAACCTTAGTTGATATTTTCCATTTTACTGGAAAGAAATAAGCTCTAAGATGTCACTCAACACTTAGAGAGAGGGGCCTCCCTTTCCAGATGCAAAAACATGGAGGAGGTGTCTGGATGTTTTTTCCTACAAAGCCCAAGCCCCTAGAAAGTTCAAGATCAGCTCACAGACTGTGCAAAATCTCCTTTGGGTCTTTTGTCATTTGGCTGTGAACATTTGTCTCTCCAGTGCTCTGGCATTTGGACTCACTTTTGACCTGGGCTTTAATTTCCCACCAGGTAACCTCTGACCTTGCTCTCTCTCACCTGTGTGGATCAGGGAATCTGCACACCAACTTAGCCAAAATAACATCGGGACACCTGAGACCCATTCTCACTACTCTCCCCTTGTCCGTTTCTGGCTTGCGGGCTCCTTGCTTGTCCCCACAAGCTCTGCCCTGGGCTGAGCTAGCTCCTAGCTCTCGCTTATCTCTCTCTGTCTCAGAGGTGCTACAAAGATCAACCTGCCAGTTTCCAAGTGCAGGCTCTGGGCCCCAGGCTGGAGGTCAGCCTCATGTGCGAGCTACCAGCACTGTCCCACATGTCTCCCCTCTCTTAAAAGGGCTCTGCTGTAACCGTGTTGGACTTCATTGTTTTTGAGCAAGGAGCCCCACATTTTGCTCACACTAAGTCCTGTGAATTGCAGAGCCCGTCCTGTGACTTACAGAGCCGGCCCCATCCCTGATGATCTTTTCCCCGCCTGAAAATGAAAATCTCAATAGCATTCCTGACCTGACTTGACCAAACCTCAGTCTAATGGGGCAGATCACACACGGGTGTTTGAGAAAGCACCGAAATTAAAAGACTAAGCGTAGCCAGCTGCAGCCGCACACGCTTGTCACATTTGTCAAATATTCAAGAGCGTGCATTCATTTGCTTGGTCACCACTCTAAGCAAAATAAAGGCCTCCAGCCCTGTCACATGCTAACATGGAGGGGAACCAGAGACCGTGATTTGCATTAATTGAAAAGTCGTGTCCAGATCTCAGCCCTTGCTCCCAGAAGAGTTCAGGGCAAAACTCATGAATCCCAGGAATGTGAGGAAAATGAACCAAAGAGCAAAATTGGATTTCTACCTAAGTTTAGAAATCAAAGGCTACTGATCTAATACTTGAGCTGAAATCCTTTATTAGAAATGGCAAGAAAACCCGGTTAATCAACTAGAACACGGGACATGTTTTATTCCTTTACATAATCATTTCTTAGCTTCATGTTGACAAGAACATCGTGAATAATATTATTTCCTGGCTCAGAATAAAAATGCCTCCCTTATTTCTGCTGGGAAAAGATTTGCACCCCCTTTCCCATTTTCTTCTCTCTCTCTCTCTCTCTCTCTCTCTCTCTCTCTCTCTCCCTCTTTCCTTCTCCCAGATATCCATAATTTGAGATGACGAGCTGAAATATATACCTTTTCCCCATTCCCTTTACTTTTTATTTTTAAGATTTAAAGATTTTCTTTTTTTTAAGTTTAATTATTCATTTTGAGACTGGGGAGAGAGAGAGAGAGAGAGAAAATCCCAAGCAGTCTCCACATTGTCAGTGCAGAGCCCAGATGTGGGGCTCAAACCCACAAACCGTGAGATCATGACCTGAGCTGAAGTCAGACACTTAACCCACTAAGCCACCCAGGTAAGGATAGAGCCATAACAGTTGCTTGCTTGTGGAGGATTCCCTGGAGCGATAGCTAATATATTTGAGTAGATCTCTATGTAAAGAATTTTTGACAGAAGAAATGTTGCAGGGCAAGTTTTCCAGAGTGGACCAAATATGCCCACCAGCCTTATCTCACACCTGTATCTCGAACATTTGGTGCAGCCTGCATGAAAATGCTAGCCCCACAATCAGGGAAATCCAGAAACTGACTGGACATTTGATGGTGTGAAGGAATTATTATTTTAATTTGGTTGTGTTGTGATTATATTTTGAATAAGTATTTATCTTTGGGAAATACACCCTGAAAACTGGGAACTGGAATTTGGTCCAAAATATCCCAGTAGGAGAGGGAGACTCCAGATGGTAAAGACGAACAGGATTGACTGTGAACTGATCATTTTTGAAACTCGGTGGTGGATTCAGGATGGCAGATTGTAATAAGCTTTCAACTCTTCTATGTGTATGACATCTTATGTCATAAAGATTTTTTAAATGTATTTTTATGTATTATGTATTTATTTTGGTCCTGGCTCTACCATTTCTTAGCCATGTAACTTTAGGCTAAGCGCTCTGGAAGCCTGTTTCGTGTGTGCAGTTTTCAGTGTCACCCGCGCCCTTGGAGTTATGAGAAATGAATGAGATGGTGAAGATGAAGTGACCCGTAAACAGTAGATACCAAGGAGAGAGGTTCATTCCTTCATCACAACCCCACTGCTTCTTGTACCTCAGGGCATCCTTCAAGCAGAATCTGCCACTGGCCCGCCACCGAGTGGATTCCTTTCTTTTGTCTGCATGTCAGCCAGAGTCTAGACAGAGCTCCAACTTCTGCTTACTTGATGAAATCAGATAGGGCTTTAAGAATTCAGCTCACTGAGTGGGAAGCTAGAGTCTTAATCTCCCATGTGACCTCCCTTCCAACTCCCACCCCTTTCGAAAGAACGCAAATATACATTTGGATTTTCCATAAACAAGAACAGCTTGCCAAGCAGGTTTGTGAGATTGCGGAAAAATGTTCCTTTGATTTGGATCCTGAAAACACATCACGGAATGGTTGTACTGAAGAGACAGCATCAACCAGAGCTCTCTTACCAAACTCGTCTGAAGTTGCAGCTGCTCAGAAAGAACTCATGAAACAGACAAGGTTACAGAGGGCATCAGTGACTATTTTAATAGTACTGACCTTCTGAAACTTTTTTAGTCAATATGCTTTTTTCATCCAACATGGGGCTGGATCTTCCTGCATATTAACGGTGTAAACAAAAGGGAACAATGACCTGATAGTGTTTACCTGGTGGACCCTTTACAATGCTGATTTTCCTTAAGAGAGGTAAACCATGTAAATAAATACTGCTTTCTTCCAAGAGTTGATAGGGAGGATTGTCATGGGAGATGTTCTCAATTAAAGTTATCGAGAAAAGGTATTTGCTGGTTTTTTCATATAACTTCACTGCCTATTATTTCTGTGGACATTCACTCCAGCCTCAGAGACTAACTAAGAGAATACAGCCTCCTCTTGGGAATCTTTATCATCTCAGAGACATTCTTTGAAAAGAGTCTTTGCTAAGTATGAAAATTTTCCTTTGTTCAAGAAATTAGAAATTTAGGGATGGCAGCCCCATCTGCAGTAGCCAATAATTAAAAACAAAGAGAATGTCTATTAACAACAGTTGAATAAGCTGTGTCATATTCATGTCATGAAATATGGGGCAGTCATAGAAAATGACTTGGAGAGGGGCACCTGGGTGGCTTAGTTGGTTAATCATCCAACTTGGGCTCAGGTCAAGATCTCACAGTTCCTGCATTTGAGACCTGCATCAGGCTGTCTGCTGTCAGCACAGAGCCTGCTTCAGTCCCTGTCTTCCCTCTCTCTCTGCCCCTCCCCCACTTGTGCTCTGTCTCTCAAAATTAAATGTTAAAAAATTAAAAAAAAAAGAGAGAGAATGACCTGGGGACTTTCCTAAATAAAGATTTCATGGAATAAGAAAAGCAATACTGCAAAAGAGTGCGTCATGTGATTCCATTTTTATAAAACAGAATGACAAAAGATAGCCTAGATTGGGAAGTGGCAGATGCCTAAGATCACCTGAGTCCAAAAAAAACAAAATGTAAAGGACAAACATTAGGGTGTTGTCATGTCTACCCAGTTGGGATGTGGATAGAATTGGAATGAGAGGTATTGATTCTGGGAAGAATGATGAAGTGCCTATGATAAAAAAAAAAAAAAAAAAAAAACCTGTCATGCATGGTAGAATCCCATATAAGTGAAACTTGACCTGCACAAGTGTGTGTGTGTGTGTGTGTGTGTGTGTGTGTGTGTGTGTGTGTGTGTTGTGGGTGCATATAGAGATTCGCGAACAAATGAACACCTACGAATTCATAGTGCTTAACACAAGGTAGCAGATTCCAGGTGTCCTTTGCTTTCTTTATTAAGTTTCTATATATTGTTAGATTTCTTTACATGAAGCATACATCATCTATATAATGAGGGAAAAGTAAAGCCTAATTGATCGTGGGGATAAAAATTACTCATTCAGGTTCAGTTCAACATATACTTACTGAGCATGCTATCATTTTTCTGTTGCTTTCACAGCACTTGCTTCACAGTCCCCAATTCCATCCTCAAGGCCAGGAATGGACCATGTCCCTGACCCTGCATTCTATGACACGTGTGTTTCTGTGACTCTCTTCTGTCTCCCTTTCCTGCTTTTAAGGATCCTTATGATGACACTGAGCCCAACCAGATAATGTAATATGATCTTCCTACTTTAAGGTCAACCAATTAACAATCTTAATTCTGTCTGCAACTTTAGTCCCCTTTTGCCAATGTTACGTAACATACTCACAGGTTTGGGGATTAGGAATCTTATGGGAGGAAATGTTATTCTGCTGACCACAGGCATCTCCTTCCTATGTGTTGGCACTGTGCTGAGTATCAAAAGTTTTTGAAGGCACACAAACTGAATACTCACTTGAAAGAAAAATTACACTAACAGCCAACACTCCCCTAAGGACTGAGTGTGTCATTCAAAGTATGAAGGCAAACGGATAGAATATTCACTTGAAAGAAAAATTACATCAATAACCCACATTCCCGAAGGGTTGAGTGTGTTCCAGGTATTGTTCAAAACATTGTATTTGCCCACTCACTGAAGAAACACCAAGTGTGTGCTCTGTGTTAGGCAGTGTTTTGGCACTGGGCATATGCCCCACGACATGGCGTGCATGGAAACCTCTGCACTCATGAAGCAGGCAGTAAACAAAACGAGTTTCCTTGTCAAGGGAATTATAGGAGATGGATATTTTACAACTCCCATTTGCAGATGAGGAAACTGAGGCAGAGAGACAATCATTTCCTTAATATTCTAGCAAGTGGTAAAGCTGGACTCTGAATCCAAGCAGTCTCTCTTCAGAGCCCAAAGTCCTTACTATTCTGTTATGATGTCTCCAGTAAGCTTTACTTTGCCCCGCAAAAATGGCCCCACCTAGAGTGGTCCCACTGGGACACTGCCACCAAGAAAATGTGCTGCAGAGACCCACTCAGACAAATTGCTAGATTGGTCAACTGGGAAAGATATTTAGAAGGCAAGATTTGGTATATTCAAGCCCCTCTGGTTACTCCACTCATTGACCTAAGCCAACCTCACCCACTTGACCTTACTTCCCCACTGCCCTTACTTTCGTCTACTTGTTGTTATCAGAGAATGGCAAACTCTGGGAGTTGGAAGAAATCTGAGAAAACTCCAAATCCCCTTTAAACTGAAAATGAGCTGGAGCCCGCAGTTGGTATCTTGCTTCTCCAACTGAGACTTAAGTCTGTTAAGCCACATATCACATTTTTAGTTCCTTTTCTCTTTAACCTTTTTGTCATTCCTATCTCTTCACCCCAAATCACAATCTGCATGACAGCCCTGAGCCTTGAAATTTCAATCAAATTCCTACACGATCCAGGCTTTGCAAAACCAAGATCGCAAGGGCAATTAACTTTGGCAAAATAAGGTCCATACCTCATTTCCTGAGAAACTCATAAACTTCATGTAATCCGAAATAATTGGACACCTATCAAGGGGGTTCCTATCATAATTCCCTTGAGAGATCATTATAATCTACCAGTTTGATTAATTCCCCAAGAATATAAATCTCAACTTCATCAGCTTAGTCTTCACCCTGCTGTGCAAAGAAAAGCCTGAGCTGCTGGCAGTCTTTCAAGACACTCTTCAGGTTCTGCTTGCCTGTGGGAAATTCTTTTCACACCTTGAGAGTCTTTTCCCTTGACTTTGGCCCCTGAAGAACCTCAGTCCATGTAGGCACAGCACCTCCATATTTAATTCCCTTCATTGAGAGATCTCAATGATACCCATCTACTTGGTATCTCCAATGTTGTGAAAGAATGTGTATTGGTGTAACACGTGTTTTATTCTTGTGGGTTTTGTTAAAAGCCATGAAAACATCATCCACACCACGGTACAAGAAAACAAGCCAGTTTAGGGCTCTGTTGTCCAGAAAAGGAATAGACATGGGTCCAAAACTGGTAAAAGATACGTAGGTACATAGCGCCATCTTGGCTTGATGCTCAGATGTCTCAGATGGCCCATTTCCATGGGTTCCTCAAGGTTTCTCACAAGTCAAGGCTTCTGTGTTGCTTCTAGACCATGTGAATATTTTGCTACTATTCTTCACTTGCCTTTCACCTTCCTCATAGCTCCAAGGTAAGAACTGACCATATTCCAAGTCTTCATCCAATGGCTGCAACATGAGCTCAAAGCCTCTCTCCTGTTCAAAATGCTTTTTTTTTATTATTTCGGGGGTCTGGGAAGGAAATGTGTGTTTTTATTTCTTTCAGCTATTACACCAACCCCACCGTAATCTCTTCTTCATCAAACAATTTAAACTAATATTAGGAAAGGAAATTTGGGGACATCAGCCCTTTTTCCCAGGACCAATCCTTAAAATGGAAAGCAAAAACTCTCTTATTCCTTTGTCTTTCTTGTCTCTGACAAATTATCTGTTGTTGTTTTTTTCCCAAGGGCTATCAGAAATTCTTTTTAGTTTGCATACAAGGAAACTTCTCGAAAAGCAGTGATGCTAGTTTCCTGGACACCAGATCTGACATGTGCCGTTAGACGTCGGTTTTCCACACTATATTTTAAAGAAATTATTATATCATTACCCATGATTTATTTCACTCAAAGGGGCCTCCCAGGCATTGTTAAGAAAAACTTGCCTGAGCCAACTTTTAAAAGTCATAACACCCTTCTAGTATTTACTCAGGGACATTTCATCTATTCTTTCCCTGAAACAAGATCACATTGCTTTCCTTTCATGCTTAATAGCCCAACACAAATCACTACCCAGTGTTAAGGCTAACAAGCCCAGCAAAGGCCATGCATTCCACAGCCAGACTCAGCCAAGGTACATCTGCCACAGCAAAAAGAAAAAAAAAGGGGGTGGGGGGAGGGGGTTCAGAATTGAAAACATCTGTTGGTCCCATCTGCTGGTCCCGACCAAATCATACTTTGAAATGAATGATTAAAACTGTTTCATCAACTATAGGCACTAGAGATGATATTTATAGGCATATTATCACTTCTGTATGGCTTCATTAAACATCTTGATTTCACTGAAAAGTGCCTAGTCCCTAGGATCCCAATGATGTGTTATTATCCCCAGATACTTAAGCATTGCTAACAGTCAAACAAAAGGTAAAATGCTCTTTTTCAATGATGTTGAAAAGGAAACTGCAGGTAACTTGTTAGTGGGGAAGAAAAGAAAAGAAAACAGAAGATGACTGGGTATTGATGGCTTGCTTACAAAACACATCAGGGCTTTTTTTTTTTTCTTTTTTCAGTTTTACCATACACAGATCTGCTGCTTTGGGTGTAATTTATGATACTTTGGACAAGTTAATAGCCTGCTTTTGCTGTCGACTTTTGCTTTGATGCACCTCTCAATTGACTCATTGATTTCTGGATTCTAGAGCAGGCAGCAACACGCTAGGAAAATACCAAGGTTGGTAGCGCTGGATAAATTAGTTTATGACACTCTATTGTGGCCATCGGGATTCTGAGCAAAACTGCAAAAGTACAAGTTTGGGTTTCTGATTTCAGTTTGTTTCTTCAACCAGTTTCCCAGCAGAAGCACATAAATATTCAATGCAGGACAGGTCTTATGTACAGACCCTGTAACTGCAGGATGTTCAGGATCCATTGCTCCAGACACCAAATGACAGAACTCCCCGACCCCCCAAATGTGAGCACACACCCCCACACACGCATGCGCTCGGTCACACCACTCATCTCCAAACTCCCAGGTACCGTGGGCTTTCTGCTGCCTTGAAGCTTGTCCACAGTACCCACTTGAAGTAGTCTATTCTCCCAGATTTTTCCTCTCTCATCCATGCCCCTTCACCTCAAAAAACCCCTAAATCCCAGTAAAATGCCTCAGGACAAACAGTTCAATACAACCTTTGTTGAATTAAGGATTAATAACTGTTCTTATCCTGGCCATTGGTAAAGATAAAAGCAATTTAATGATCCAATTAAAGTAATTAACAGTATAGTCTCAATGACTAATAGACTTAATCTTTTCAAGGGTAATTGTACTTAAAGAAGGAAAAATATCCCCGCCCATTGTCTCTATTCTACCTTCCCTCACACAAAGCAGTCATGAACCCAAGACTCCATTTACAAGGGATTGGTGACCCAGCACAGGTACAGTGGAAACGCTGGAGAACTCTCTGACAATGAAAAATAAATAACCATAGCAATCTTGTTCCTCCTGCATCACTGAGAAAATCGGAGCCAGACCAGTGACATTATTTTCCCATTCTCAAAGAGCAAGGCAAAGTCAAAACTAAAGGAGAAGAAATTTCAAGTTGTTCTCAAAACTCCTGGGTCTTTCTCACTTTCCTTGAGACAAGCTAACCAGAATCCCAAGACAACACACCTTTTCTTGCAAATGTACTGAGGTTCGATTTTATTAGGCAACTGAAGAAAAATATCATTTATTCAAGTTTTATTAAATGCAGTCCCTCCTCCCATAAAAATTATAATAAAGTTCAAAGCCCAAGGATATAGCAAATAATATTGCCCTTGGGAACTAGAACATAAAATTTTGAAGGGAAAAAAAAAGGCTTGACTTTCATTTTATAAAAAGCAATGGTCAGAGCTTTCCCCTGTGAAACTGCATTGCTGTCTTCAGTATTACTTCACAAATAGAGAAAACATTAGGGCTTCCAAGATGATTTGAATTATCTTTCTTTTTCCCCCTGGAGAGTCTCCGTACTATCATTAAGATGCATGATTTAGTTGCAAATAAAGAAACCCAGTATGTTCTCTAAGCGACTTCCCATCTGTCCCTTAGCATAGGCATTTTGCAGATGTCACTAACAGTCACTGAGTGCAAAGAGAGACTGTAGTGGAAGGGAACCACAACAGGAGGTAAGTATCCCACTGTTGTTTCTCTCATAGATGTCTTTCATTCTGGTGTCATTCATCATGCACTCTAGTGTACGCAGCCTTCTAAAGAGTTAAACCCTATAGTACAAGAACAGAAGGCAGATTATGCTGCTATTCCTGAAAAACTTGCTCCAGAAAGAAGTATCAGAGCTCCCCCTTGGAGCTGGTCCATGATACAAACCCATTCATACTTAACAGAAGCCCAGGGACTCTTACCCTTTGAGGAAAAAAAAAAATCCATCTTAAAAGTTCAGTGCTATCCCTGAAAACACCTTTGTAAAAATTACTTCGTATAATTATCTCTCTAAATGTGGCAACGTTGTCTTATAACTGGGAGACTTCTATAAATCATCTGTTGAACAAAGAAATTACAGTTTACCAGATAATTAAAATGTCACTTAGTGGAGGGGCGCCTGGGTGGCTCAGTCGGTTAAGCATCTGGCTTTGGCTCGGGTCATGATCTCACAGTCAGTGGGGCTTGAGCCCTGTGTTGGGCTCTGTGCTGACAGCTCAGAGCCTGGAGTCTGCTTCTGATTCTGTGTCTCCCTCTCTCTCTGCCCCTCCCCTGCTCACTCTCTGTCTCTCTCCCTCAAAAATAAAATAAAGACATAAAAAAATTTTTTAATGTTACATAGCGGAGCTTTAGTGTAGATGGTGAGGAAAGGTCCATGTACCACATTGGAATTGGTTCCTTGTTATTGCTTTCCATGCATATACATGTATACATGTGTGTGAGAGAGAAATGTTTCATTTCCTTTTGTGTTTTATCCTGTCAGAAAAAGCCACAAAAAGGAGACATGGAATCATTTTCTCATTTTCCTATGTCTATCCTAAGCCATCAAGGCCTATATTTTACAATGTTTTAAAATATATTTTAAAATATACCTATATCTTGCACCCGGGTGGCTCAGTTGGTTAAGTGTCCAACTCTTGATTTCAGCCCATGTCGTGGTGTCACAGTCATGGGATCGAGCCCCACATCAGGCTCTGCACTGACAGCACGGAGCCTGCTTGGGATTTTCTGTCTCCTTCTCTCTCTGCCCCTCCCCTGCTCATGATCACTCTCTCATTCTCTCTCTCTCCAAATAAACATTTTAAAATAAATAACATGTTTTAAAATATATCTTGCATCAATTTAGAAATACCAAAAACGTATAAATAATTATATGATGAGCATGAAGGTATCCACCACCCAGAGTGAGAAATAAGGCAATGCCAACAGAGGAGAGGCCCCAAAGATTCTCTTAGGAAGCGTAGACATAGATAGGGGGTAAATGTCTATGTAACACATTAGAATTGTCTCCTTGTTATTATTTTTCACGAGTACATGTGCCCAGTAGTTAACCACTGTCTTAAATTTGGTATTTATTATTCCAGTGTATTTCTTTCCCTTTTAGTATCCATGTTACCCAGGCATGTCTCTAAACCACATGTATGTGCAGAACTAGAATGGATCATGCTAACTGAAATAAGTCAGAGAAAGACAAATAGCATATGATTTTACTCATAGGTGGAATTTAAGAAACAAAACAGATGAAATTAGGGGAAGGGAAGGAAAAAATAAGCTAAAAAGAGAGAGGGGGGTAAACCACAGAGACTCCTAAATACAGAGAACTGAGGGGTGCTGGGAGACAGACAGGTGGGGGATGGGCTAGACAGGGGATGGGCATCAAGGAGGGCACTTGTAGGGATTCGCACTGGGTGTTATGCTGAAGTGACGAATTGCTGGGTTCCACTCCTGAAACCAATACTACGCTGTATGTTAACTAAGTTGAATTTAAATAAATAAATTTAAAACATAAAGTGAAAACAAAGCTACATGTATATGGCCTGATTTTGCCATATGATACAGTGCACCATAGGGTTTTTTCTCTTCCTTGTCTTTGGATGCTCTGCGCCATATCATGAGCTCTATCCTGGTATTTTCTTTCCATGGAATAATTACATAATAGTGAAAGACAAAGAAGCCTAAATGATTTGCTACATTTGTTCTTCATCTGCAGGCTCATTACCTACCACTGCCTTATTTTAGCCTCTCTGCACTTCATACTTGGATCATTATCACAGACTTCCGCCAGCCTTCCTGCTTCTAATAACTCCCAACACTAAAAAATGTTCATTACCCCACCAGACATGCACCTCCAAACACCCAGATGCTACTTTGAGCAAAACTATGCAGGGGATCCCTGTTCTCCACCACATCGGGTCCAAGCTCCCTTGTCTAACTTGTAAAATGGCCACGTCCTTCAGCTCATTGTGGGGAGCCACCTGCACCTTCGGGGAGCAGTTCTCACACACATAGATGGTTTCCTGCCTCGCCCAGCTGCAGCCCTTTCTCTTGGAAGGCTCTGGACACAGGTACAAGCTCAGCCCATGGGGGGGTCAAGCCAGAAATGCCAGGGAGCTGTGACTGCTCTAGGTAATAGGAGGGACAGAAGTTACGGGATGAACACCCGGCTTCCTTACCCAACAGGAAGTCATTGTGAAAGATGTCCGCATACGAAAGAAAGAATGGTGTCCCAGTGGTCCACTGTAACCCATTCACTAACCTACCCTTTATTGGCTTTCCTCCCTTCCAAACTCGCCCAACCACTCTCCCCATGTGCCTGCTGGGTTCACCTCCCACATAAGTTACTGGCACCCGAGCCCTTGCCTTAGAGTCTGCCTTTTAGACAAGTGCTACAAGAACTGGCCCTAGGTAGTGACCTCCAGGATGAGATTCTGGAATGGGATCACTTACCAGTCAAATGGCAAGAAGATCCTATTGCTGATAGTCAGTGGGTTGTGATCTGCTTGGCCAGCCGTAGCCTCACAACTTTTAACATGTTCATCTGTGTGGATTGGAGCCAGTCCATAGGGAGAACACTGGCTTATGCGTTTCCTCTACTACTGGAAAGATGTGAGGATAGTAATAATTATAAAGAGGTGGGTAGCTTCTGTTAAATGTCCTGGAAGCCTCAAAGCAAGAGAATGACATGCTGGGACAGCCAGCCATCAATGCAGGGCAAGCTGTTGGAGCCAGAACAACTACGGGCTTTGGAGAAACCTACATACCCTGCAGCCAACAAGCAAACTGGGCTGAAAATCAGGTCCAAGCTTTGATCTTAATAGTGGTAGAGCTACAAAGGAGTCTGAATTCACAGTTCAAATGTCTCCTATGTAAAACCTAGGGCCGAAAAAAGGTAGCAGTAAGACCCTGAGACATGGGATAGGGAATTTGGGGTGGTAGATGCCTTCAGAAACATTGAAGGTCCTAAGAACTCCCTAGGTATTTAGAAGCAGCCTCTTGCCCTGGCTAATAAGGAATGGCATCCTGTATCCTAAAAACTGTCATCTAAGAAAGATGTTTGGCCACTCACTCAGGATACTTCCCTGGCCCTTCTAATTGTTTCTAGACCAATAACTAGGGTCACTTCTCGGCATTGCTCAAGTAGGAGAAGTACATTTACTACTATGGGAGGAAACGGATTGTTACCAAAATAGTTGAAGGATATGGCTTCTCTTGCAGTAACCAGAAGGAATTATCTGGAAATATATATTGAGGATCCAGGACCGGAGGGTGGGAGTACATAGCCAAAATACAAGCCTGGATAGGAATTTACCACTAAAGGGACACTCTCCCACATCTTAAGATTTAACATCTTGACAGATACCTGGAACATGTAATACATTGCTGCAATGGTTCTTTGAAGCTTAAAAAAAAGAGTCTAGTAAATTAGGTGGGGATGCCAACCTGTCTTGGCAAGGTACCAAGAAGGAGCTCCAAAAGCCCAGTTTTTAGCATCAGCTTAAACCTGACATCCTGAGTGTTGGGGCATTCACAGCTGGTATAGACACTGGTATTATTATGATACTTCTTAGTATATGGTGCTATGTCCCTGGAATACTGCTGTGGATCCAAAGCTATTGTTGACAATATTAGGAAATTAAAACTGAGAGATGTATAAAATATTTCTTGATTTGTTAAAATTAAACCCATTCTGGGGCATCTGGGTGGCTCAATCAGTTAGGCATCCAACTCTTGATTTCGGCTCAGGTCATGATCTCACGGTTCATGAGTTTGAGCTCGGGCTCCATGCTGCTTGGATTCTCTCTCCCCGCTGCTCTCTCTGGCTCTCTCAGAATAAATGAGTAAACTTAAAAAAAGTTAAACCCATTCCATGTTAGCATAAAAAATGTATTTTATTAATAATAACTGTATTTCCCCAAAGAAATTTTAGTGAGAAGTGTGGAAATGTTTTACATTTTATAAATCCTTTTGGTGTCTTGTATTATTAAAGACTTTTGGGTTCTCATATCTACTTCTGCTTTTATATCTCTGCTATGATATGTTGTTTTTGGTTGAAGTATTTTTAAAAATGGAGACTCACACAGATATGTAGTTGGAAAATGAATATTTTTTAATGTTTTTTAAAATTTATTTTTGAGAGAGAGAGAGAGAGAGAGAGACAGAGCATGAGCAGGGGAGAGGCAGAAAGACAGAGACAAAATCCAAAGTAGGTTCCAGGCTCTGAGCTGTCAGCACCTGGGGCTCAAATTCACAAACCTAAAATTCATGACCTGAGCCAAAGTCAGTAGCTTAACTGACTGAGCCACCCAGGTGCTCCAGAAAAGGAGTGTGTGTGTGTGTGTGTGTGTGTGTGTGTGTGTGTGTGTGTGTGTGTGTATATGTATATATATGTATATATATATATAACGTATATGTGTGTGTGTGTGTGTGTGTGTGTGTGTGTGTGTATTTGGGGGGAAGTATTTTAATGGCCTTTTCATATCATTGTACAAATACTTCTTCAACACTACATCAAAGCTTAGTAACTTGTAGTTTCTTAAAGTTAGTTGCAATGTGATATCTGAAACCATATCAATGAACTCTCTGTACTTTGCTTCATTAAAGTACATCAGTCTACCTTTCACTTTGAATGGATGTTTCACCCGTGTATAATTTCGCACAATCAAGCATTGGTCATTTGGAAAATACTAGTTCACTAAGTCTTGCAGATCTCCCAAATGTTCACATATTTTCATTATGCAATATCAAAAATAACACTTGTTCGTATCCCTTTTAATCTCATCAGAAAACTCTTTAATTACTGAGAGACAATTAGGATCATGGTAGCACATATTTGTCCTCCAAAGATTCAAAGTTTTGCATGAAGCTTAAATTTTATCACCAGCCAAAAAGTACTATCAGTTGGTTGCCTTCACATTGACAGGCTGGTTTCATTTATCATCAAAAAAGTACCTGTCAAAAATCCAAACATAAATACCTATAGTTTGCCTGCACTTCACAACAAAAAGCAACTAGTTCAGTTTGCAACTCAGCTGTGGAAGGTTTTCTCCTCAAGATGGTCATCGGACGTTGTGGGCAACAGAGGGCTCAGTGGGTACTTCTCATTTCATCACACAGGACATCAAGAAAACACGTCCTCACTGCCTTGGTTTATGCCCAGGCACCAGCAGTTTTCCACCCCTGCCTTTTTACCATCAGTCCAAATTTCAACACAGTGGAAAAGACAATGTCTTAGGATTATTATGAAAATAGCTTTGACCTCATGAACCCCTGAAAGGGTCTTAGGGGACCTCTAAGGGTTCACGGACCACAGTTTGAAAGCTACTTCTCTATTAAAAGGAAACAAATAACAAGAAGGGGGAAAGATTCCATGGCAGTGATGTCGTAGTGGAAAGATGTAAGGGAACGCTTTTCAGAATTGTAATCCCAAAACACATTTGGGTCCAATGCTGTCCACAATTACCAGCTGAGTAACCTTGGGACTTAAGCTGTCTAATCTTTGGTGGAGACAACCATACCTTCTCGACAAGTGGCAAAAATGTACCATACTACAGGGGGACCTGGGCCGCTCAATCAGCTAAGTGTTCAATGCTTGATATGGACTCAGGTCAGAATCTCATGGTTGTGAGATTGAGCCCCACATCAGGCTCTGTGCTGAGCATGGAGCCTACTTGGGAGTCTCTCTCTTGCTCTCTCTCTCTCTCTCTGCCTCACCTCCTCTTGTACTCTCTCTCTCAAAATAAATAAATAAATTAAAGAAATAGTAATACACACACATACACACAAACACACACACACATACACACACACTGTATGATAGCCTGTTGGTAGCAAGAGAAAGAGATTTACAGTATACTTCAAAATGTCAAAGGGTATCAGGCAACAAAATTGAGATTCCAAGAACTCAATTCTGGCTGTTTCCTTCCATCCA
This sequence comes from Suricata suricatta, assembly GCF_006229205.1. NCBI lineage: Eukaryota > Metazoa > Chordata > Mammalia > Carnivora > Herpestidae > Suricata > Suricata suricatta. The sequence continues at coordinate 48,297,093 of NC_043716.1, read as the reverse complement.
AGAAAAGGAGAATGATTTAAAATTCTCACACAGCCCTATACTTAGAAGTACTCAAATGCCTTTTAAGGTTGTCCAAGGTTGGCCGTTACTATCAGAGGAGACTGGCTAAAAATGGTGTTGCCAGAAAAAAATAAACTCAATTTATTTTGGCTACATGCCACACAATAACCATGTTGTTGGTGCCATTACTGATCACAGCAAGCCACTTTCTGCCCCATAACACGGTCCCTTATTTTAACTTCTTCACAGACCCTTCCAACTTATCAGTACTATAATTACTTTGTTTTATGATCCAGTAAAAGATCTCTAAAAGTGTTTCTTAGATTTTTTGAGGCCAAATAAAGAATATAAATATCACAATTTAAATACACGTTATATGAAAATAATGAAAACAAAAGAAAGATTATTCATTTTCCTGTCATTATAAAAATAATTTTAAGGTTTATTTATTTTTGAGTGTGGGGGGAAGGAGAGGGGCAGAGAGAGACAGAGACACAGAATCCGAAGCAGGCTCCAGGCTCTGAGCTGTCAGCACAGAGCCCGATGTGGGGCTCGAATTCATGAGCCATGAGATCATGACCTGAGCTGCAATCAGGTGCTTAACTGACTGAGCCACCCAGGCACACTTCCTATCATGTTTTGATGAAAGAACAAACATGAGAAGTGAAAATATCCTCCCTCCCTGTATGAGTCCCCAGAGGCAGAGGATGAGGAGGACTTAATAGTTTGAGACAACCTACTCAATGTTACCGTAGCTACAATAGACACAGATATATCTATGCATATACTGAACTTTTAAAATGGAGCAGCAATGGGGCACCCGGGTGGCTCAGTTGGTTAAGCATCTAACTTCAACTCAGGTCATGACCTCCCAGATCGTGGGTTCCAGCCCTGCATCCGGCTCTGTGCTGACAGCTCAGAGCCTGGAGTCTGCCTCAGAATCTATGTCTCCCTCTCTCTCTGCCCCTCCCCCACTCAGACTCTGTCCCTCTCTGTCTCTCAAAAATGAATAAATGTTTTCAAAAAGTTTTTAAATAGAGCAACAACACAAAGGTTATTTTATAGCTTTAGTTAAGTCCAGCTCTCCTTTTTCCCACCTAACAATTTCATGGATGTACTTCCAAGTCTGCATACATAAATCTCCCTCGCCCTAAGATTCAACTGTTTCCCAATTGAAAATATTTTCTTTGGGGTGAAAAGAAGAGAAAGAGAGAGAGAGAGAAGGAGGAAGAGGGAAAGAGAGATTTAAAACAATAATGCTACGATAATATTTACTACATAACATATCTCATGTCATCGCTAAATACATACATATATTACTACTTAGCTTTGCCAGTGAGGAATGTGAGACACAGAGGGGCTAGGTATTAAGTGGTAGTGTCGGGATAAATCTTAGGCAGTCTGTTTCTAGAACCTTGAAGATCACTCTCTATGCCTCTCTACCCCTGAACAAGAAAGTAATCAATGTATCAGATACAGGGGACAGAACTTGCATCATATCTGACTTAAAAAGAGAAAACATGTTTCCTTTAACTTCTTCACAGAGCCTTCCAATTTATTAGTAATATAATTACTTTGTTTTATGGTCCAGTAAAAGATCTCTAAAAGTGTTTCTTAGATTTTTCGAGATCCAATAAAGAATACAAATATCGAAATTTAAATGCATGTTATAGGAAAATAGTGAAAACAAATGAAAGATTACTCATTTTCTACCAATTTTTAAATTTTTTAAAGTTTATTTATTTATGAGAGAGAGAGCACAGGGGAGGGACAGAGAGAGATGGAGACATAGAATGGGCCTGGGTGGCTCCGTCGGCTGGGCGGCTGAGTTTGGCTCAGGTCATGATCTCAATGTTCTTGAGTTCGAGCCCCATTTCAGGCTCTGTGCTGATAGTTCAGAGCCTGGGACCTGCTTCAGATCCTGTGTCTCTGTCTCTGTCTGTCCCTCTCCTACTCATGTTCTGTCTCTTTCTCTCTCTCTCTCTCAAAAATAAACATTAAATAATAATAATAATAAATAATGAAAAAGAGAAAACACTTAAGGTGTATTTTGCCAAACACTTTCAGAACCTACAAGTTTTTTTCAGGGATACGGATCTTCAATGGTACATAGTCTTAACGAATACTGTTCTGGAAAATCCGTGTGCTGTAAATTGAATACTTGATGCCTATTCAAGTGTTTGCTCCTCACCTTCCCTTAGAGCCTCCTGAAAGGACACCATTCAGGGCTCTTTCTCTGAACTTTGAACTTGGATTGGGAAGTTCAAGCTGGAAAACCAAGACAATTCAGGAAAACCTAGAAACTGCATTGCTCAGAACATCAGCACTATCCTGAGGTTTACAACACTCTCCCTGAGAATGGCCACCTCCCACCAAGCCCAAGGTCTCAATTTGAGATGTCATAAATTGAAAACAGAGAAATGGTTCCCTCTTCTCTCTATTCCTCAAAACTTGGCCCCTGGGAGATCTCTGGGGTCGGAATAGAGAAGCTCCACTGGATATATGTGAATTTAGTGTTTCTTGGGAACCAAGATTACGTGTTTCATTAGTGTCCAGGCACACTGATGCCCTGCTGGGGAAAAAGTCGAAATATTTTTTTTCTCCGTGAACCATGACGGTTACTGTCCTCTGAATACCCCATTCTTTATGGAAAAGGAGACATAACTAAGAGGAAGACAAAGAATGAAATGAAGACAGAAGTGGAAACGACTAGGAAGATAGATGGAGGAGAAAGAGGAGAGGTGTGAAGTGTGATCAAAGAACAGGAAGGTGTAGGAAGCAGGTAGGGTTCCCTGCCCGCATTCATTTCTCCCCTTTTCCTGGTCATCCAGGGAACTAATCAGCCTCACCCCCATCTCAGCCGTGATTCCAAAGCGGGTCAGCTGGCCCGGCTGAGGAGTCCATCATAGTGGTATCATTTTCCTTGTGGACAGAATTTAGGAGTGAGCCTGTGACCCCTTTCCACTCAGGGAGGCTCTGAAAGTGGTCTCTGCGTCGGAGCTCCTGCAAAATGTGTCTTGAATGTTAAAGAAACGCAGGATGAAATGGCCCCTTCTCTGCCTCTGGCTCTCATCACATCTGGAGCCGCTGCTCTGAGCTGCTGCTGCCATCCTCCAACCACAAGGAAAACTCACTGTAGAAAGCACCCTCCGCTGGCGGGGACAGGAATGGAGAGACGGAAGGACACTGGGTTCTAAACTTAGTCATGTTTTCCTGCGGCGATAAACAACTCCAATGTGTTAGCGGCTTAAAAGCAACACATATTTATTTCCCTTTGTCATACGAGGGCTGTGGGACTTCCGGTCACCCCCAAGTGCCTTGGTCCAGCTCCAGGCTGAGGAGAAGCCGCGACTGAGACCTGCTGTTCTCCTGGCAGGAAGCAGGAACCCGCCAAGAAAACGATAGTCAAGCCACCTCTTTACAATTTCCGCGGGGCCTGTTGTGTCACCAAGGCCAGAGCGTGGTGTGGGCTGAGCACAAAGTCAGGAGGAAGTGGTGTAGTTGGGGGGGGGGGAGCATCTGCTGCCCATTGGAGTAGAGGGTAAGTCATGTGAACATGGGCAGCGATATTTAATCCTGTTACAGGGAACGGATATTTGGAAACAAAAACCCAAATCAGCCAAAATCCTTGGTGACATTACTGAGCCACTAATAAAAAGACTCCCGGGACCCTGTTTCCTGGATTTCCACTACTCTGAGCTAATATACTTCATTATGGCTTGAGTTTGAATTTCCTAGGACTTGCCCATTTTAGGAAAGGACGTCTTGGGGCACCTGGGTGGCTCAGTCAGCTAAGCAACTGGCTTCGGCTCAGGTCATGATCTTGCGGTTTGTGGGTTCGAGTCCTGCATCAGACTCTGTGCTGACAGTTAGCTCAGAGCCTGGAGCCTGCTTCAGATTCTGTGCGTCCCTCTCTCTCTGCCCCTCCCCTGCTCATGTTTTGTCTCTCGGTCTCTCAAAAATAAACAAACATCAAAGAAAAAAAAAAAGAAAGAAAGACAAAGGAAAGGACATCTTGACCTGTACAGAGAAAATGCCCAGTGATTTTGTCCGATTCACAAGGAGAAATCACCAACTCCCCTTCCTAAACAGTTTAACACTCTTCTCTCCAACTGTGAAAACCGGAACACAGCTTCCCATAATGTCAGAATAGCTCTAAGCCTAGACGGTCAAGGACAATTACTACCAAGAGTTTCAAAGAGTGTGATGAAGGGCTGCCTGAGTTTCTGGACGTTTTGTTCTCACTTTTGTTATATACATGTATGCACACCATGAGTCTAAAAAAGAAAAGAACTCAAATGGATATTGTTTTTCTTTACCAGTTCAATCAGCTCGTACAAGAAGAAAACATAGCTATTTATATCTTCAACTTATTCTTTTATTTCAGTTCTAATGTGATCCGGTATGGTCAGTCTGCCAGACCAAAAAATAATAATAATTTTAAAAACATATATAGTAATGTATATATTTGTGTATATATATATGTGTGTGTGTGTGTGTATATATATATATATATATACACACACACACACACACATCTATTTCAATGATAAAATACACCCATAATAGGGAGTTTGGGAAGAGAGGCACACCATAAGTCTCTGCTACAACCTAGGATGACCTTGTAAGAACTTTTACTGAACTCAGTGAAAGAAAAAAAATTAATGAAAACCTTCAAACCTTACAAGAGAACAGAATGGAGGGGATCACAACAATCATCTTTTGTGTTTTTTTTTTTGTTTTATTATTTTTTTCTTTCCTTTCCTTTTCCTCTGTGACCACAGAGGTGACTAGACAATCCATCCCCCCTCCCCGAAGTGATATCCAAACAGAAAATCCTCCAATACATATCCTAAAATCACAGAGCATGCAATTCCGCATCAGCTCCAGGAAAGCAGTATCTTTGCTTAGGATATGGAAATTTGGAAGCTCATTGCTATAATCTGTGGTTATGATTTCAAGTTCCCCCAGTGATGCCGGGAATCAAACCACAGACTCCCAGGGCTAGGAGCCTTTATTGTAATCCAATAAAACCTTAACAACCAGTCTTCTTTTTTATGATAAATTAAGGGCCTCATTTGCTTTGAAGCAGCCCCTCTGCCCTGGAGTTTACCTCGCTGTGGAAACAGTCCTAGAGAAACACTGAATTCAGATGAGGTGAAGATGGTGAGGGAAAAAGCCCATAGTCCCCTACCTTGGTTTCACGGATTCAGAAACTTCAAAACAAACAGAAGGCTCTCTGTTTCAAAAGAGCCGGTCTCAGGATAGTCCCTGCTGAGAGCTCTGACAACATTTTACCGACCATGACCTCTGAACTTTGCACCTCGGTCCCAGAATGTCACCTTGAACTCATAAATGTGACATCTGGGGCTGAGGCCTCGTGTGCTAGCACCCACTTCGAAATTAGTTTTACTTTATGTCTGCTAATTCGAAATTTTACTCATAATCTCAAATTCTGCCCAAACTGCCAGTATTTTTTTTGCTACGCCACCTTTGGGAACAAATTCCAAATTCAGAACAAACTTAAAGCAAAGGCCGTATTTATCTCTCTGCCATAATTAATTGCTGAGATCCAAGGCTATGTGATATCAAACTAACTCAATACCTACCTGTGTGTATTTCAAGGATTACAGAGGCTGGCCCAGAAAGGAAAGTTCCAATCCTGGCAGTGGCCCTCAAATTAAACATCCATTTCCGGAGTGTTTATTGAAATATGCCCTAATGATATGGAAAGTGAAGGTCAAGGGACATGGAAGGAAGAGCCAGAAAAATGGGGCATCCTGGCTAGCACGGAACTCAATTTTCTATGTTCAAAGATCAGGAAAGGCCGTGAGAAATCCAGCTCTCGGGATAAGCTGCAAAGAAAGACTACAGATCCTAAGTGAAGATGCTTATTCCAAGCACCACATCACCAAACGGAGACTTCATTGCTGTATCAGTTCCCCCAAAAATGGAATCTTAGACCAGCCCATCAGGAAACACCCCATCTGCACTAATTAGGTCATTTGTCTGACTGACCCCTGCCATAACCCTAAAAGAAAATAATTCTGCAATAACATTTTTTCCTTTGCCTAGTATAATTCCCTTGTTCCTACTCCCTTCTGCCTATAAAAGTCTCATTTTGTACAATGCCTCAGAGCTTCTATCTGCTAGATTGGATGCTGCCTAATTTGAATCAATTTTTGAGCAGATTAACACTTAAAAATTTTAATATGCCTCAGTTTATCTTCTAAGAGAACCCAATCCAGTCCCTCCTTCCCTAACGGGTAGGTACTACAACAAAATGAAGAGTAAGGAATATGGAAGAGAACAGGATGAATGCAATACATATATATGTATATATATACATATATATGTATATATATATGTGTGTGTGTATATGTGTGTGTGTGTGTGTGTGTGTGTGTATACATACATATACACACACACAAAGATCAGGAAACATATATATATATGTTTATATTTAAAGACCCGGAAATGCTTGTATGTATGTGCAGATTTTCCATGCCTAGTTTATTCTGAATTTCACCATGATTTTCAAGAAATAGGAAAAGGAGAAACGAGGAAAAAATGGATTTACCCAAGTTGTAAAATTTTAGATACAGAATGCTTAAAAATTAGTGGTTTGAAGGAGGTTTATATTGGTTTATATTTTTCCTTTCCAGTATTCCCCCCCCACACCCTCCCCCTAATCCCAAAGATAATAATGACATTGTGCATTCCAAGGGGGGGTAGCATTTGAAGGTAGTTGATGACTTCAGTCAACGATTTCCCCCTCTCCAAAGGAAATAATGGGTTTTGTAATTCCAGATGTTCTTTTTACACGCATCAGCAGTCATATGATTTCTCAGTGAGTAGTAAATTGACCATTAATACTGATTCTTTGGCAAATTGGAGGTGTTAATGTACTAACCCAGAGCACCATATTTTCGCTTTTAAGATGTATTTACAATTAACAGCTTTTCATGCTCTCCCTGGGGTTCTAATTTAATTAGCAGTTGACACGTCAAGAGCTCATTTCATTGAAATAGGAATTCCGTTTGGAAATAGCATATTTTCTTCGTTTTATCGACCCATCAATATTTGCTCAACTGAGACACCATCTGATTTCAGTGTATCTGTCCTACCGATTCTACTCCAGACCCTTCTGTTTAATGCCTGTTAATGTCAATTAATGGATAATGAATCATGGTCATCTCATCATGTCACCCTTCCCACATCTTATTCTGGTCCTGCCTTCTCTTTCAGAAATGTAATTCATCAATGCCGTACATTTATGTAGCTTAACAAGCCAAGAGTGCTACAGAATTTATTTTATTTTTTTGAACTGTTTGTAAACAAGTTGCATCAGTTTGTATCTCTTAAAACTAAAGACATTCTAGATAAGGACAATATAGCCATCAACATCAGGAAGTTAGCATTGACCCAATAATTGCTTTCCTTTATATAACTGGAATTTTTCTGATCAGTGAATAATTTCTTTTTTTTTTTTTTTTTTTTTTAGAGACAGCATGAGCAGAGGAGGGTCAGAGAGAGAGGGAGACACAGAATGGGAAGCAGGCTCCAGGCTCTGAGCTAGCTGTCAGCACAGAGCCCAACGCGGGGCTCCATCCCACAAACCGTGAGATCATGACTTGAGGCAAAGCCGGACGTTCAACCGACTGAGCCACCCAGGTGCCCCTAATGTCCTTTTTAAAATTCTAGTTAATTTATTTTTTGTTTAATTTACATCCAAGTTAGTTAGCATAGGGTGCAACAATGATTTCAGGAGTAGATTCCTTAATGCCCCTTAACCATTTAGCCCATCCCCCCTCCCACAACCCCTCCAGTAACCCTCTGTTTGTTCTCCATATTTAAGAGTCTCTTATGTTTTTGCCCCTTCTCTGTTTTTATATTGTCTTTGCTTCCTTTGCCTTATGTTCATCTGTTTTGTATCTTAAAGTTCTCACAGGATTGAAATCCTATGGTATTTGTCTTTGACTAATTTCACTTAGCATAATATCCTCTAGTTCCATTCAGATTTCATACAGAATTTATTTTAAAAATTAACAGTTTTCATCTCCCACACACCCTACTCCTCTTCCCCAGAAGTGACTACCCTCCACTTTCTTAGAGGATTCTTTTGGCATTTCCTCTCCAATCTCTAAGTAACAATACTACTGTTTCTTAGTTTTTTCCATTTTAGAATAGCACCTGTTGACTTCTCATAAAACCTGAGGACCTAATTCTTACACCACCCCTAAACCTTCTATCCACACATCCTTACCCTCTCTGCAGTCTCCAAGTGTAATTATATGAAATGTAATTACATAGATTAGTGCTTACTGCTGTCCTGGGTACAATGCAAATATTATTAGAAACTGAGCCATGCCATATAATTCAGACACAGCCTCTTTCCTGTGTAACTTTTGCTTATCACGGAGCTGATACTTATTTTGTTTGACTTGTTTTGTTTTTATTGCTGGTGCCTATTTCTCTTTCAGACGGAGAAGTTCTCAATCAGAAGTAATTCTTACCCCATGACATGTTGGGTGTTCTATCATTTTCGGTTGCTTAGAGACTCTCCCCCCAGAATCCTTTTTTCTCCAGTTGCAATTGAGACTAGTTGCCCTCTTAGGCTTAATGCTTCTTTCTCAGCTTTGCATCTTCCTTCACCATCTTCCTGGAGATTCCTTTGACCCTCTGCCCCTCTCACCCTGTATTGCATGCATCCTGCTCTCTTCCGTATTCTTTACTCTTTCGTTTTCTTGGAGTACCAGTACCTCCAGTGGATACATATTATTTATTGAATTGAGTTTCAGCTTTGGTTTACCTATCTTACTTTGAACCTTAAGAGCAGGAATATTATTCTGAATGTTGAATGAAAGAAAGAAAAATAACAGTAAATATGAGATGTTCTAGGTCGATCCATGGGACTAGAATTATGCATGGCTGAAAGAGTAAATCCAATCTATCATAGCCAGTCCACACAACTCCAATGTGAAAAGCAAGTTCTAAATAGGAATTTTTGGGGTGCCTGGGGCCTAGTCAGTTAAACTTCCAACTCTTTTTTTTAATGTTTATTTATGTTTGAGAGAGAGAGACATAGCATGAGTGAAAAAGGGGCAGAGAAAGAGAGGGAGACACAGAATCCAAAACAGTCTCCAGGCTCTGAGCTGTCACCACAGAGCCCAACGCGGGGCTCAAACTCAGAAACAGTGAGATCATGGCCTAACCAGAAGTTGGACACTCAACCAACTGAGCCACCCAGGTGCCCCAAGCTTCCAACTCTTGATTTAGGCTCAGGTCATGATCTCACAGTTTGGCTCATGAGTTTGAACCTGCATTGACAGGGCAGATCATGTCTGGAATTCTCTCTCTCCCTCTCTCTGCCCCTCCCCTACTCACCCACATGTACTCTACCCCCCTTCTCAAAAACAAATAAATAGACCTTAATAAGTAAATAGGAGTCCTTGTCATTGATGGAATAATGTTCACAGCAGCCACAAAAACTCAGACTCACTGCATTTATTTTCCATCATAGCTAATTAATTATCTTACTGAAGATACAGAAACAGCCAGAAGAGCAGATTTTGTTTTGGAAAGTTGTGCCTAAACATCCATTCTTAATCAAAAAAACCATGAAACATGATCCAGACAATAAATTGAAAGAAAAGTACCCGCAACTGTTGGTTTTACTGAGTAAATCCTTTGACTAGACCAATTATGAATGCAACCACAGATATAGAAAAACATGATTATAAATCACTCATTTTTAAACAAAGGCAATTATGCTTTAAGTCAAGCCATATCTTTTCTATGGATACAATGTCTTATATAAAGAAAGTCTTAGCATTGATGTTAAACTTGAACATTAACACTGGAGTTAAAACAAATATTTTTGGGGAGCACCTGAGTGGCTCAATTGGTTGAGCATCCAACTCTTGATTTTGTAAGGCTAAACCAAACAGATGCCATGACAGGCTTTAAGTTTCCCCTCTGAACTAGAAGGCCTAAGTTTCAGTTTCCCCAAAACTATCAGGCAGTTACACATTGCTTAGAGCAGGAGAGACCACTTTGCGGTATCCAATCAGGAAAGGCCAGCTACCTCTCCCCACATTCCTTAAGGTGAGGCCTGCAGATAGGAACTTTAGATAGGACCCTGTTACCTAATGTTAAAGTTAACCCGTTAGTCACCAAACAAGACCCCAGGCTTGCTCTGTAATTGGTTAATTTCAAAACTATCCTAAATATTGTGATTGGGTCCTGCCAAAAGTAATGAACGCTCTGAACTATGTGTATGGTTAAAGTTGCTGCCAATACTGTTGTACCATTATGATTGGATCACTGTACCTATGTTACAATTTCTTGTAACTCCCCCTTCCCAAACCCCATATAAACCCTACTCAGCCCTTGTTCAGGACTCTCAGCACAGATCCACTGTGCAGGTGAAGTCTGTGAGCCTGAGCTTATAAGCCTGCAATAAAGCCCTTTGCCTTTGCATGCGTGCCTCGGTCTCCCTGGTGGTCTCTGGCCGTTGAGGATACAATTTCATTCAGGTCATGATCCCAGTGACCTGATATATGTAGTGAGATTGGGCCCCATGTCTGTCTCCATGCTCAGCACACTTAAGATTCTCTTTCTCTCCCACTGTTCCTCTCCCCCAATTGTGGGCTCATGCTTGCTCGCTCGCTCTCTCTCTCTCTCTCTCTCTCTCTCTCTCTCAAAATATGTATATAACAATGGAATACTACTTGGCAATGAGAAAGAATGAAATCCTGTCATTGGCAGCAATGTGGATTGAACTGGAGGGTATTATGCTAAGTGAAATAAATCAGTCAGAGAAAGATAGATACCACATGTTTTCACTCACATGTGGATCTTCAGAAACTTAACAGAAGACCATGGGGAAGAGAAGGGGAAAAAAGTTACAAACAGAGAGGGAGGCAAACCATAAGAAACTCTCAAATACAGAGGACAAACTGAGGGTTGATGGGGGGTTGGGGAGAGGGGAAAGTGGGTGATGGACACTGAGGAGGGCACTTGTTGGGATGAGCATGGGGTGTTGTATGGAAGCCAATTTGACAATAAATTATATTTTTAAATAATAAAAATAATAAATAGAAAAATATGTATATATTGTCTATGCTTATATATCATTTTTATTTTTAAAAATCATATTGGTATAATTTTTCATATATATCAGTGCAGATGTTCATTTGATCTAATTTATAAAGTTATGCAACCCCCAAATAAATACTATCAGATTTTTCTTTAGAACCAGACTTATATTAGCTGATTATTAAGGATATTAGGAAAAACCAAATAGGCAAGAATAATAAAGAATACCACGAAAAGGAGAGGCTATGAGGTAGTGAGGGCAGAAATTTAGCCCTACCAATAATGAAACGTATCACAAAGGCTCTAGAATTGAAACAGTATAGCTTCAGTACTTAAATTGTCAGAGAATAATGGAACATATTAGAAAATCCAAAAATGGACCCAATCACAGATGCTGAATTAATATACAATAAAAGCAGCCTATCACAACATTGGGTAAAAGATAGACTTCTTAATGAGTTATATTAGGCTAACTAGTTAGCATATGGGAAAAATAAAAAAGAATTCCTCCCTCACATCATACTCTACAATCAATTCCAGATGAATAAGATACTTAAATGTAAAATTTTTAATCTGTAATTTGAGACCTGAATTCCTCTACAACCTGAAAGGAAGGGATTCCTAACTATGACTCAAGTTCAGAAGTAATAAACAATTAGATACATAAATATAATAACATAAAAATTTAAATAAAACTTTTACGTGACAAAAGATTACCAAAATAAACAAAAAGACTAACGACCAATTAGAAAAATAGCTTCATTTTTATCATAAAGCTTAAAAATCTTTAATGTAAAGAATTTCTAAATACAGTGAGTGGTTAGTAAGCTGCTAATCTCTCAATAGGAAAATGGGTAAGACTAGTGAGAAGAAAGTTCACAGAAAGAGAAAAGGAAAAAACTCAACCATGATGAGAGAAATATGAATTAAAGCTAAACGGAGCCATTTTTTCTCACATTTTTTTCAATAGCTAAAAGTTTGAAAACACACCCTACCGACAAGTTATGAAGACAAACAGGGTCTCTCTGTTACTAGAGAGGATGGAAAAGGAGTTGGGGGGGGTGGTAATTTGGCAAAATATAACAAAGTTTTATATACATGTATCATGTCATCCATAGATCCAACCTCTGGATTCTATCACAAAGCTACATTTAAATAGTCCAAATGAGGTGCCTGAGTGGCTCAGTCGGTTAAGTGTCCGACTTCGGCTCAGGTCATGATCTCAGGGTCAGTGAGTTTGAGCCCCACATTGGACTCTGTGCTAAGGCTCAGAGCCCGGAGGCTGCTTCAGATTCTGTGTCTCCTCCCCCACTCACACTCTGTATCTCTCTGTCTCTCAAAAATGAATAAACATTAAAAAAAATTTTAAACAGTCCAAACAGTATAAGCACCAAGCTATATACCCCAATACTTGGTGGTAGTAGTAGTATGAAAACACAAGTAACAACCCATATGTCCATTAGAAGTCTGACTGACTAACCGATAAGACATCCACACAATGGAGAAGCATGCATTTTGAAAAAGGGATGAGAAGCCTCTCTCTGTTCTACCATAGCATGACCCTGAGAATATATATTATAATATATATACTATGAAATAGAGAGAGATGAAGAACCGTTACAATATTGTTAAGGCGCTACTATCCATCAAAGAGAGGTAGATATAGGAATATATTTAAGTATCTGCTTATATTTTAAAACAAAGAGTAAAATAATAAACTTCAGTATTTTTAAAAAGCCTACCCATAGTGACAGAGAAGGAAAAGGAAAGAATTCAGTGGATGGACCGAGGACAGAAGTTAGCCTTGCCTGAGACCACTTAATTCTGGATATTTGAAACTATGTAAATGTTTTACATAATCATCTAACCTCATTCTTGTTTTTTAAATTCAGTGTCAAAAATTAAAATTAAGGGAATGGTCCTAAACATGCATCTAATTGATGGCACGGCCACACATGGTAGAACTAAATAATCCTATGCAACTTTCTTTTTAATGTTTTATTTATTTTTGATACAGAGAGAGACAGAGCAGGAGAGGGGGAGGAGCAGAGTGAGAGGGAGACAGAGAATCGGAAGCAGGTTCCAGACTCTGAGCTGTTAGCACAGAGCCCGATGTGGGGCTCGAACCCACAAATGTGAGATCATGACCTGGGCCGAAGTCAGAGGCTTAACCGACTGAACCATCCAGGCGCCCCTACGCAACTTTAAAATACAATAATACGTCTGCACATTCCTGAAAGGCAAAGAAAAAATATATACTCAAATAATGCTAAGGACAAAGAAAACTACCTCCCAAAAGCCATATACTTTCTTCCATAATCATACTGTCAGCAGTAGTGTTGGTATTGTTACACTCAGACTGTTGGGAGTACATTAAGGCATAAAGAGTTGAGTATCATGTGATACTCTGATCCTGTAATTCCTGCTCTTACTGAGACTTGGAATTCCTGGAACAGGAGAAAGAAGATAGAGATGTGGAATCAAAGTAGATCAAGTAAAAACCTCAAGTGGCCCTGCATTTGAGCTGAAACTATCCCAAAAAATCATCATTTTTTTAATCCTTGTAAACTTATCAATATACCTGCCAGTATCATCCATGGAGAAGGCCATCACAGTAGCAGTGATGGGCCTTACAGACTAGACTGTGGTGTCCTGATGTTTGTTCCCACTAGTAAGAACCGGCGCTTCACAGAGAAATGGCTGTTTACAGATGAATAAGAAATGCAGAGATGAGGCTGGGGTCCCACCACCCAACACAGACCCTACCAAAGACTACATGTATCTTAGAAAAAAAGTGAGGAGCCAGTCGGAATAAACACCCATTGGATAACGTGAGATAATTTGGACATTATTGGACTAAAGGGGCATGTCTCATGTATATATGTACATATGTGTACATGTATGCATGCATAGTCTATGATATCAAAATACCCCCAAAATCATCCCACAAAGGATCACTGTTGAAGGATGCTCACCAACTCATTATTCTAAAAACTGGTAAATACAGAGAGAAAATCAAGCATGTGTCTTGATTTTCCTATACAAATTGTACCGTGTGGGAGAAAAGTTGTACATGAGGAGGCATTTCTTTTTATTGAAGTTATTGGTTAATAAGTAAAAAAGTTGTTAGAATAAGACCATAACAATTTGAGAAAGCTTAATTAATGGATCTAGGTGGCTAAAGAAACCTTCTGCAAACATCACAAAAAGAGAGAAGACAGGCCTCCTTTTGTTTTTGTTTTTGTTGTTTTTGGGTTTTTTTGGGTTTTTTTTGACAGGCCTCCTTTCGGAAGAAACTAAACTATCTGTAAACCTTCTTTGCCCCACCCACAATGACTGTCAGATTTGTCTTTTTAAGTCTCCAAATATACCTGGCCGTTTCTAGGAAAGTCAGAGGGCAGAGTCACATGGGATGTATTTAGCAAAATCCAGACTCTGGACAAATGACCCAGTTTATTCAATGAAGAAACTGCAACATGTGAGAGAAAGTAAAAAAGAGAAAGATGATCTATAAAAGTTATATGTAATATATGAAATTATTTGGATCCCAATTCAAATAAATAATGTTTTTAAAAATTAAAAATACACACAAACAGGAGCACCTGCGTGGCTCAGTTGGTTGAGCATCCAACTCTTGATTTTGGCTCAGGTCATGATCTCAGGGTTGTGGGGTTGAAACCCACATCAGGGTCTGTGCTGAGCATGGAGTCTGCTTAGGATTCTCTCTCTGTCTCCCTGTGCTTTTCCCCCTTCTTCTCACTCTCTCTAAAAAAAAAAAAAAGAAAAAGAAAAGTAAAGTAAAAAAAAAATTATTCCTGAGTTAAAATTCTGTGATTCTACAAATTTATCTTTTAAAACAAATGCACATAAACACCCATAAATTTTATGAGACATTTGGAAATTTGAACACATTTTTATGAATATCTTATAATACCATGGTACTTATGATAGTAAGAAACTGTTTTATTATTTTTAAGGACTATAATGGCATTGTGGCATTTTATTTCCTTAAGAATTCTTCTTTTTTACTGATGCATATGGAAATATTATAGATAAAATATTATGATATCTATGATTATTTTCAAAATAACATGAGAGGGGGAAATTCATAGGCATGTAGATAAAACAAGTGTGGCCATGATTGCTCATTGTTGAAGGTAGGAAATGAGTCCTAGGCAGATCCCTACACTGGTTGTTCCTTTTACATATGTTTAAGATGACCTGTAATTAGAAATGAGGAGGGGGGAGGTTTTGCATATAAAACATTTAGACAGCACCTAAAACAAAGGAAGCATTCAATTAGTTATTACTAATTAGTTACTAATATTATTTTGTTACTTTACAACTTAGACTCCACAAGGTTAGTTTTCTCAAAGATATTTATTTTCTTTTTAAGTAATGTATACATATATGTAGACATAAGTCATTAATATTATTTTTTAAGTTTATTTATTTTGAGAAACAGTGCACACATGAGCAGGAGTGGGGCAGAGAAAGAGGGAGAGAAAGAGAATCCCAAGCAGGCTCCACGCTGTCAGCACAGAGCCCAAAGCAGGGCTCAATCTCATGAACCATGAGATCATGACATGAGCTGAAATCAAGAATCAGAGGCCTAACTGACTGAGGCACTCAGGCATGCCTCATTACTAGCACCCCATGTTACATGTAATGGAAGGTATGGGCCACTGAATTCAAGACTAGGCAGCTACTTCATACAGTTGCCTTTGTGAAAATACTTTTTAAAATTTATGTACTAAAATATCACGTATTTTTAGAAACACTACAATAAAAAGTGACTGATCAGTTTCATTATTTCTTTATAGTAAATTAACTTCATATTTCTTTTAATGATTATTTATTTTGAGAGAGAGATACAGATAGAGAGAGAGAATGAATAAGCAGGATCAGGGAAGAAAGAGAAGGAGAGAGAGAATCCCAAGTAAACTCCATGCTATCAGCACAGAGCCTGACACAGGACTCGATCTCACAAACCTTGAGATCATGTCCTGAGTCGAAATTAAGAGTCAGATGCTCAACTGACTGAATCACCCCAGACATCCCTAACTCCATATATTTAAAAATTACACCAGAAGCCGGGGCACCTGAGTGGCTCAGTTGATTAAGCATCTGACTTCAACTCAGATCATGATCTCATAGCTAATGAGTTTGAGACCCACGTCGGTCTCTGTGTTTGACAGCTCAAAGCCCAGAACCTGCTTCAGATTCTGTGTCTCCCTCTCTCCCTATCTCTCTCTCAAAAGTAAACATTAAAAACAATTTTAATCACACCATAAGAAATAGAAATGCTATCATTTGTTGTTCAATGATGTTCCCACTTCTTGATCTAGCTTTACTTCGTCCAAATCCAGCTGAAAATAAACAAGGTCAGCCCCATGCAGAGGCATAATGTCTCATATTTCTTTTATGTGCCCAACATTCCCCTTCATATGCTTTCTTTCCCATCATCTTGGTGATGATCCATCTCTCAAACTCAATCACCTAACAGCCTCCTCCTATCGTCTGTCCAGACACTATCAAAACAGACAAAATCTAATTGTTTTTTACTTCATGATTAGATATACCTTGATTCACACTAAATTAGACCAAAAATCTTGCTTCTGTCTGGATTTTACCTTTAAATGTGTTTTTTTTTTCTAACTTTGTAGCAGAATAAACTAAAACACATCTCTACTTTTAAAAAGGGGTGATTGGTGATCAGGAAAGATCTATTCAAACCAGGAACCCTCCACCCCAGGTAGCACAAAGTTCACCTTGAAGTCATCATATATCACGATGATAAGTTCAGAAAGGTACCAGTGGAGGTGACTTTCTAGGCAGAGAAAGGCAGACATAAGCAAACACCTACCGGTGGAACAACAGTGTGTGATTTGACCTTGAACAAGGTCACATTCTCCTGCTGTGGTGTTGAGAAACCTTCAGTACCATCACCTCTCCAGGTCACTTCTGTGGAGAGGTCCCCACATTCAGTATTTGAAGACCATTTTAGTCAAAGACAGTGAGATCGGTACATGACCACAATAACACTTTGCTGCAACTGAATGTAAACCTCAGAAACCATCCAGTCACAGTTAAGGGCTTGGCCCTGCATTAATCCAAACCTACAGCTTCTATTTTCAGACTACTTAGTTTTCTTTTCTGCCAAAAAAGCTAAGATGAAGGAGTAATAGAATGGGGGGAGGGTGGGAATGAAGAGTGGAAAGCCTTTTCCTTGAACAATTCTCAACTGAAAATTGTGAATCAAGTTTTCAAAACTTTTGTATGTCCTAAAGAAACTGCAGTGTGACATCTCATTTCAGACTGCTTCTAATATTCAACCTCTTTATCCCAAATATTCAAATTTCATTAAAAAGAACAATTCCAAAATCCAAGATTCTCCAATTAATGTGCACCTTAAATTATTAGATAATAGGAACCTTGAATACAGACTCTTTTCTCATTAAATTTTCTCAGCTTTTGTACTCCCTTTCACAGTGTGTAATTTGAATTTATCATTTCTATGGAAAAGTTAATGTTCTACTGAGATAAAAACTCATCTAATTTTTGCAGGCAAGGACATTAAGGCAAGCACTTACATTCCGTCAAAAAGAAATAAAACTTTTACAATAGGCATTAGCAGGAACACAGTGAAAAACCAGCTGCATGAAACTAATCCCTACTCTAGAAAGAATAAGGATAACTGGAGTTTGGTATAGGAATCACATGGAAACGAGGTCAGGCCACGTTTAGGAGAGCAACCATTTTTAAGGGTATTCTTGAAATCTGTTGGTTGTATTAGAAGAGTAGTGCTTGTCTGGTCTTCTTTGTCCAAGATGGAAATCCACAGACCCCACAGCCTAGGGGTCTTTATACAGACATGACACTCTTTCTTATACTCGTCCCCACCCCACACCAATATGCAGTGTTTCTGGACTTCCAAGCCGGCCAGTTTTCTTGGTGGAATGAAAGCATCATCCTAGCATCTCAGTTATTCAAGAAAAGTGAGAAACTCTAAATTCCTATGGTCTCATTGCTCCACACTGCAGCCTAGCTTTCTTCTCTCTCCTGAAAAACAACCATGTTTGAGGACAGAGATCTCCTGCATTCAGTGTCTCTCACATTTCCTTGGTGGCAGTTCCCAAACATTCAGGGTTCCGAGGTCAGTCCGTAGTGGACATGACGCCACATGACTTTCTCAAACTGTCCCTGGAAGCAGTGCCTGCTAATTCCCTGCTGAGGGGTCTACTGGTAGGGGCTTTCTCCAAGTGCTATTGAAAGCTCTGGACAAATTACATGATAATCTATCACCTGTCCACCTGCACTTACTGCTCCTACCTACTGTTCCTTGAGATAAATGTACAATTTCATGACCCTGCTGTTGGGCTATCATACTTCTTAATGAGGTCCTCATAGAGAGCTGCAAAATGAGGGTTGTCACTAGGAGTGGGGTCATCAATATGGCGGCACAAGTTGTTCCCAACTCCGTCCCACTCACAAGAAGACAGACGGGCAACTGTCCGCAGATATGACAACACTGTGAAAATCCCAGAGCCAGGGGGCGAGGCTGAAGCACCACCCCCTGGACTACAGAGACTGAGAGGCCCAGGTTATAAGAGTAAGAGGAACAGCTCCACGTTTCCTCCAGACCTGTCCCTTAGGCTGGCACAGCACTGCACTGGCAAGGACCCCCCTGAGCCTGCTGTTTCTCCAGTGGAAAAAAGAGAAGGGAAGGTGGACATCCAGTTCCTGCAGGATTTCAGGGTGTCACCCAGGTTGCCCCCTCAGGTCTAACCTCATGGGGATCACTGGGGGAATTGGCAGAGCCCAACCACTAAGGATCAGATAAAGACAGAGTAGGGGGCGTGAGGCTCACAACAACCAGTGCTCAGATCTTGGCAGAGGTCCTGCCTGCTTGCAGCAGTACCGGAACAGGTTTTTAATTACTAATAACATGAGGGGCAAGTATTCATACTACCCAAAGCCATTTATAGAGTCAACAAGCCCTATCAGAATACCAAAGGTGTTTTTCACATAAATAGAAAGAAACGATCCTAAAATTCATATGGAACCACGAAAGACCCCGAGTGGCCAAAGCAATCCCGTGAGAGAAGGACAAAGCTGGAGGCATCCCACTTCCTGATTTCAAGCTATACTACATGTCTACAGCGATCAAAACAGTATGCTTCTGGTATCAAAACAGACGCAGAGGCCAATGGAACAGAACAGACAGCCCAGAAATAAATCCCTGCATGTGTGGTCAATTAATGTGTGATGGAGGAGCCAAGAATATACATAGACAGATGAATAACCTCTTTAATAAATGATGTTGGGAAGGTATGCCGGGGTGGCTTGGTCGGTTAAGCGTCCTCCAACTTCAGCTCAGGTCACGAACTCATAGTCCATGGGTTCGAACCCCCACATCAGGCTCTGTGCTGACAGCTCAGAGCCTGGGGCCTGCTTGGGATTCTGTATCTCCCTTGCTCTCTGCCCCTCCCCCATTCATGCTCTGTCTCTCTCCATCTCTCAAAAATGAATGAACATTTAAAATTTTTTAAATAAATAAATTTTTTAAATGATGCTGGGAAAACTGGACCGCCACAATCAAAAGAGGAAACTAGATCCCTAGGTTATACCATATACAAAATCAACCCAAAATGAATTAAAGACTTAAAAATAAGACCTGAAGTCTTGACTTCTTAAAAAAATGAGAGGTAGGCTCCTAACATTGGTCTTGGCACTGAGATTTTTGGATATGACAACATAAGCCTAGGCAACAAAAACAAAAATCTACAAATGGTACTATATAAAACTAAAAATTTCTACACACACACACACACACACACACAAAACAATCCACAAAAGGAACAGCAAGCTTGGGAATGTGAGAAGAAATTTTCAAAGCGTATGTCTGATAAGGGATTAATATCTAAAATATAGAAGGAACTTCTACAACTCAGTAGCAAAACTAAAAATAAGAAAGGATATATTTTAAAAATGGACAAAGGACCTGAATAGACATTTTTTTTTCCAAAGAAGATCTAGAAATGGCCAACAGGTATGTGAAAAATGTGCTCATTATCTCTAATCGTCAAGGATAGAAAAATCAAAACCACAGTGTGATATCACTTCAGACCTGTTGGCATTATCTATTCTCAAATTACTGACAAAAGACGAAAAGTGCTGATGAGGACGTAGAGAAAAGCAACCCTCGAGCACAGTTGGTGGAAATGTAAATTGGTACAGCCGGCATGGAAAACAGTATGGTGGTTTCCCAAAAAATTAAAAATAGAATGACCATATGATCAGACAATTTCACTTCTGGGTATTTATCTATGAGAAGTGAAAACAGTACTTGAAGAGGTATCCGCACCCCATGTTTACTGTGGCATTATTTACAATAGCCACAGAATGGAAACAATCTGTCTGTGGGTGACTAGATCAAGAAGCCATGTGACGTGCACACATATACACACATCCCCTCACGTGCACACATGTGCATGATGGAATATTATTCAGCCATGAAAAAGAGGGAGATCTGGCCATTCGCAACATTAAGCCTGAGGGCATCATGCTAAGTAAAACAAGTCAGATAGAATGTCAAGTACTGTATCATCTCACTTACATGTGCAATCTAAAACACCAACCTCACAGAAACAGGAGACTGGTACTTGCCAGGGCAGGAGGTGAGGGAAGTGGATGACAGTCCTCCAAGGGCATGGACATCCAGTTCGAGATGAAGACGTTCGGGGGATGCAGTGTACAACATGGGACTATAGTCAGCACTACTGTGTTGCACACTTGGAAGGTTCCAGAAGAGTAGACCTTAGAAGATTTCATGACAAGTAAAAAGTAATAATTATGTGAGGTGAGGGGCACATTAACTAACCTTACTGTGATAATCATTTAACAATCTAAACATTCATCAAATCATCACAGTGTACACCTTAAACTTCCACAATATTATATTCTAGTTACATATCCATAAATCTGAGTGGCTCAGTCAGTTGAGCATCCAACTTTGGCTCAGGCCATGATCTTGCAGTTCATGGGTTCGAGCCCCACATTGGGCTCTGTACTGACAGCTTGGAGTCTAGAGCCTGCTTCACTTTGGATTCTGTATCTCCCTCTCTCTCTGCCCCTCCCTCACTCATGCTCTGCCTCCCTCTTTCTCTCAAAAATAAACATTAAAAAAAATCTTAGGGGCACCTGGGTGGCTTAGTCGGTTAAGCGTCCAACTTCAGCTCAGGAGGTGATTCATATGTACATAAAGTCTGAGAAACACTGGTCAAGGTGCTTCAGCAAGTGAATTTTTGTTTCTGTGTGTCCTACTCACTCAACTGTGAGACAAAGGAGTACATATCTCTCTTTAGAAATAGTCCATGCTTTTATCCACTAAATTTCCCAAGAGAAATGAACAATAAAGAATTTTTAACATCTATGACTTATACCTAAATGAAGCATTCCTTGACATTAATAAATGGCTTTCCAAGCAAACAAGGAAAGTAATGGCATTTGATGTCAGCTGATTTAATTTGCAAGTCACATCGCATTTATGCAAATAATGACAAATAGGCTTCCTGTCTTCCCCACCAAAAGTAACCTCGTGTCATACACGATTTCTGTCCCAGTCTCCTGAAAAATCTCATAATGAACCTTTTGTAAACTATTCTTAATGAGAGAAAGAACATCTAAAAATGACTTTTAAGTGCACCTGGGTGATTCAGTCAGTTAAGCATCCGACTTCAGCTCAGGTCATGATCTCCCTGTTTGTGGGTTCAAGCCCCATGTTGGGCTCTGTGCTGACAGCTCAGAGCCTGGAGCCTGCTTCATATTCTGTCTCCCTCTCTCTCTGCCTCTCCCTCCCCGTGTTTTCTCTCTCTCTCTTTCTCTTTCTCTCTTTCTTTCTCTCTCTCAAAAATAATACATAAACAAACAAACAAATAAAAATTAAACTAAAACAAAAATGACTTTTAAAATATTCTTCTGGAGCCATTTGTAGCATTGCAATCATTGTTCAATAAAAGCCAAAAAAAAATCTGTAAAGTTGACCCTACCCCAGCGTCTCCCACAACAATCATCTATGGTAAGAATAAACCAGCCTATAAACGCCCAACTTCTCCTCAACCAGGCATCTTTAGGGAACAGGCCTGAAAAGCTGAAAGTCTAATAAGTACCGTGTGTGATTCTTAGCAACAAGGAATCTTGAGAAACTTGGTGAGCTATTCTGACACTTCAGAGAGCGTCAGGATGCACTTTGGTTAAAAAGGGCAGGTTTTTGGATCCTAGCCTGAGATCCCGATTCGGGGAATCGGTGGAGGAGCAAAGGACCTCATTTTAAACAAATCATCCAGGTGATGCTGGCAACATGCTACAGGATGTACCCCATGAGGTAGGGCATGGGGACACTACTCGACTGCAGATTTGGTCCTGTCCTGGACCCTGGGACCAAAGCTGTTTCCAGGCCATTGTACGGGATCATATTCCCAATGGTTACGGTTCAGACCTTTACAGCCCAATTTAACACAAAATGTGTTCTTGCCTCAATGACGTTGCCAACTAGTTCCCTGTAATTTTCCTATCAACAATAGAACTCCCTACCAGTGGTTTAATTCCTCGGTAGTTAAGGTTCCTGTCCTCAAAGCCCAAATTACCCTTGATAGGTAATGGAAAAATTCTTCATGCTCTGTCTAATGCCAGCTTCTGGAGCAGACCTTTGCTGCCTACCTGCCCCTTCTCCTGGGGATCCCTGTCAATTTCAGGGATCTTTTCTTTGTCTCACTGATCCATGGTTTTCCTAATTAAATTTTAGCCATGAAACCCTTCCTTTCAAGAAAAACCTTAGATAGAACTCTAACAAAATGCGAATACAACAAAGCTCTGTGACAGATGGTGGGGGCAAAGGGAAGTGGAAGCAGAACCCAACTAGCCAGCGCTCCCACTGTCCAATGCACACACGCACACACACACATGCGCACACACATGCATGCATTCACACACACTCATAAGCACATTCACTCACTCATACAACACATTCATTCATTTGAACACACAAACCATTCACTCACGTTTACACCACACCCTCATGTGCCCACCTCTGTTTGTTCATGTTTGTACACATTCACATGCAGAGCCCCATTTATACACATGTACTCACGGGCACACATCCCATTCACCACATTTTACATACACACACACACACACACACACATACAGACTCTTGACCATGAGGCAGCTCTACAAAACCCTGCCATTCTCTGCAAGACGCTCTGAATATCTCTACCCTGGGTCATGGGTTCAATTTTTTGGCTATAGCACTGGGGACTGCCTTCCTAGGCTTCAGGGTCTTACCTTAAATCTACCTCCGAGAGTCCCAGATTGCCTCTTCATAAAAAATAATTACTGACAGTCACTCCCATGTTCATATTTTCAACACTAACTTCATCTACGGGTAGGGTTAAAATTCCTGTCCAGACATTTTTAAGTCTGGTCGATTCACGCACTTACCAAGCTTGCATTTCTACATTCCCTGAAAAAAATTAATGAATAAATCAGCATTAGAAATGATTATGTGCCACCGAACTACCAAAGTATTTCATGTTTTAGTACTATGGTTAGTGATACTGCTTTTAAATTTATTATTTTTGAACGCTGGTATATTGAAATATAATTGATTTTCGCTTATTGGCTTCATGTTCTACAAACTTGCGAAGCTTATTTCAATAACTTTTTGGAGATTCACCAGAGTTTTATTTTTTTTTTAATATTTATTTATTTTTGAGAGAGAGACAGAGACAGAGTGTGAGCAGCAGAGGGGCAGAGAGAGGGCAAGATACAGAAACTGAAACAGGCTTCAGACTCTGAGCTGGTAACACAGAGTCCAATGTGGGGCTCGAACCCATAGACCATGAGAACATGACCTGAGTCAAAGTCAGACGCTTAACTGACTAAGCCACCCAGGCACCCCTCACTGGAGTTTTCTAAATAGGCCATGTGATCTTCAAATATTAACACTTTTTTTTTCATTTCTTCCATTCTAATTTACATGCCTTTTATTTCTTGGGCTTACACAATCACACTGGCCACAATCTTCAACAGAAGGTGAAATAGGAGCAGCGACGGTGCTGGACCTCCTGGCCATGTCCCCAATCTTAGTGGGAGCATAGACTCTCTTCATTCAGTATGATGTGGACTGGAGGTCTTTTTGTAGATGCCCATTATCAGGTTAAAGAAGCCCCCATTCTTGCCCTAATTTATGAGAGTTTTTACCATTGAATAGTTGCCAAATATTACCAAAAAAAGTCATTTTTCTTTCTTCTTTAGTCTGTTGATATGGTAAATTTCACTGGTTGACCTTTGAAGAGACTTCGAATCTTAGTTCAGTTCTCGAAGCCTTTGCTATGTGCCCTTGGGTCTATGTCACAAAAATTCTGCTCAGAAGTGAGCTTTGGACTTCAGTGCATTCAGACCCCAAATGGGGGGGGGGCCCTCTGTGCCACCCATCTTCTCTCTGGGGTACCCCCACAATCTCACAGGCCTCTTTTCCACCTTGTTGCAGCCAGCAACACAGGGCCTCTCTCTGAGTTTTAGCCACACGGGAAGTGTCATGCTTCTCTGTGACTGGGGTTTGCCCTCAGAGCAAGACAAAAGAGAACAAGAAGGAAGTACACAAGGACTCTCCACATGATTAGGATGATAGGCGCATCTTTCTTTAGTCCTTCTGGGTAGATAGATGGGAATGCTCCTGGAGTTTTCACCTCCCTTGCCACTGCTGGGCAGTTCGGGGCCATAACAGAAAAGAATAAAAACTAGAAAACACAATTCCTATGGGTCAGCTCCTCAGTGTCTGACTTGATTCCACAACCTCTTTATTTTTGCTTACTATGAAGTTACTTCAAGCAATTGGTTGTTATTTCAACCCAAATATTTTCAAATGTAACCGGCACAGGAGACAGGTTTACATTATTCCATTTGGGACAGAACCAGAACCCAGAAGAATCTATACACAAAACTTGATAACTTAGTCATGCACGAAGTACCAGGTAATTATCTGCCTTAACACATTTCTAGAGCTAAATAATGATGACCTTGGGCCACGATATTATTAAATATTTTTAATGTGATGGATATTATATATAGCTTTCAGGAGACAATAGAAGAACTTACTAGAAGATATTTCCAGCATGGTTTTGGTAATGCTCAAATATCTAAATTATTTTTCAAAAGGTTTCTGGGGTGGGGGACAACCTAAAATGGACTGTGCCTTGAGTCCTCTCTTATACCCTAATTTCACAATGTGTGTTTTGAAGGAAACCAAATCCATCTACATCTAATCCCTTAAACTTCTGTCAACCCAGTTTTGCTTTGTAGAGTCATTTGATATTTCAGACGTTAGTGGACGGTTTTTTTCCCCCTGTAAAAACAGGAAGTGGTCATCTGCCAAATGTAAACTAACTTGAAAATTTTAAGAGGGTCACGTCAAGTTCATAACTTCAAATGCAAAAGTTCATGGGTACATTCTAAACTTGGTAACACTTGTTTATTTGCTTTCTTCAGTCCTAAAGATCACCTGGCATTAAATGAGTTCACAGAAATGAGAATTCGTCCATCTTGAAGGTATTCCTACATATCATTTTTTATAAAAGAAAGGGACCAGGGGCTGGGCACTGAGTAAAAAGCATAGGCAATTCTGTTAAATGTAAAAACTGAAACAATTTGAGCAAAATAAATCATTTAATATTAGACTATAACCCAAGGCTTAAAATAAATAACCATGAGTACATACTGATATAAATTAAGTTGTCGAATAGGTAACTAACAAGCAAATAGGGAATAATAGACCAATCTCTCACACAGAAGAATTACAAATGTTTTTGTGGATATTTCCCCCTCAAGGAGATGAGACATAACTCTTTACCCCATAAATATGAAATATACATGGGGACTTCTTCCTTCCAAAGAGTACAGGATAAAAAAGTAGGGGGTGGGGAATGAAGAGTAAGTTTACTGTAGAAAAACATGCTAAACATCACTTTACCCGGGCGACGAAGCTTAGCAGAAATAATGAGAAGTTGGGGCACCTGGGTGGCTTAGTTGGCTAAGCATCTGATTTTGTCTCAGGTCATGATCTATGGTTTCATAAGTTCAAGCCCCACATCAGGCTTCACGCTGACAGTGCCAAGCCTGCTTAAGATTCTCTCTCTCCCTCTCTCTGCCCTCCCCCAGTCCCAGTCATGCTGTCTCTCTCTCTCAAAAATATAACTCTTTGTAAAAAGAGAGAGAAAGAAATTGTGATAAGTCATGTTGAGAGCATATACCCTCGATATGATGTGATGAGAATGAGCCTTTACCTCTGTGGTCTTCTCCAAAATAATGCTGTATAGTAGACGCTACAGTATACTTCCCTCACCAGCACTCCTCAAAACTGTCAAGGACATCACAAACAAGAAAAGCCTAAAAGTAGTCACAGCCAAGAGGAGCCCAAGGAGATAGGACAACTAAATGTAACGTGGTGTCCTGGGTAGGATTCTAAAAAGGACTGTACATTAAAATCCAAAAAAATGTATGGGCTTTAGTTAGTCATAATGTATCAGTATTGGTTCACTGGTTGTGATATATGTACCATCCTAACATAAGCTGTTAATAATAGGGAAAACTGGCTCTGGGGTGTGTGGGAACCCTCTGGACTATCTTCACAATTTCTCTCTCTTTTTTTTAAATTTTTTTAATGTTTATTTATTTTGAGACAGAGAGAGAGAGAAGACAAGCACATGAGCAGGGGAGGGGCAGAGAGAGAGGGAGAGAGAGATAGAGAGAATCCCAAGGAGCCTCCACACAGTTAGCACAGAGTCCAATGTGGGGCTCGAACTCATGAACCCGGACATCAGGACTTGTGCTGAAATCAAGAGTCAACTGCTTAACTGACTGAACCACCCAGGTGCCCCCCAAACTCTGTTCTAAAATAAAAAGTTACTTCAAAAAGAAAATTCAAGGCTGAGCTCTCTTCTTGAACCACTCACTCTTCATCCGAAGTAAGAAATGTGTCAACCCATTTTCAATGGGTAAAAAGCAAACTGAAAACAACGCTTCCAAAACATCCCTTTTGATCAGTATAAAATTGGCATATGGTGAGCTAATTTACTGTGATGCAAACATGTGTTTTGTTTATTCTGTATTTCTCCCTACAAGAAAACAGTCAAACTTTAGTGTTCCCTCGTCTGGAGAGAATTTCTGAAGATGTCTGAAGATGACATCACTTGTTGGCTTATGTTTTCAAAATCCTGACTCTCTGGGTACATGATAGTATGTAATCCTCACATGGGGGAGAGAAGAGAGGGAGCCATGGAGAAGATGGGGAACAGGAGTAAAAGGAGGTAAAAGCATGGGTCCCCAAATCCAGGTAGAGTCCAGAGACCTCCTCAATGCCAATTTCATAAAGCATAGGAAATCATATTTCACAAAAAATATTAACAGTAAATTCAATGCAGCATTAAATAGATAACAGAAAAAACCCACAAGACTGGCATCTAACACTCTAAGATCAGCAGAAGATAACTAATGCCCCAGAAACTTCTCAAGGGGGTTTAAACATAAGATTAGGATCTGAGCAGATCTACGTCAGCTATTTAAGAATGCAAAAAAAAAAAAAAAAAAAGAAACAACCAGAGACCTCAGCATCCTATGAATATTAGGGACTCTAAGCCTGTTTTCTCTTAGCTTCCTGGAAAATTGCCAGACCTCAGCGGACAGAACGAATGGCCAGACCCAAAACACTAGAGGTCCCCCTCTTGGCAAAGATGGGGATGCCCAAACTAACAAGAAGCTGCAATACTCCCCCACCTACCCCCACTCCAGGTTAGCCCCTCAAAAATCTGTACTGCCTAATGCCAGTACAGATCATTCAATGCCCAAGGAGCCCCAGTTTTGATTGAGATTCAATTTCCTGCTAAACCAGCTGAGCTAGAAACTGGACAGTCAAATTTCTTCAAAATCAGAAAATCGTGTACTTTAGGAACAGAGCATAAGGAAGCTGTTACCTAAAGAGTATCAATCCCTGCTCTCTGAGGGGAGGAAGAAAAAGGTCTTCTATATACTGTACCAGGCAGAAGAAAGTGAAAGGGTCCTTGGAAGATGCTCCCAGCATGTATAAGTAATATAATAATAAATGGTTATAATAAAAATAACATGTGTTGAATTATTAATTGGGCATTGATTATATTCCAGAAATATGCCAGTATCTTGCATTTGCGATCTCAATTATTTCTACTGGATGGAAGCAGGGAGGTATGATTAGCCTCTCTGTCAGATGTGGGACATGAGTCCCCAAGAGGAAATGCAGCTTGCCTAGGATGACACCAATAATGACTAGAAGTAGAGCCAACCCTCAGCTGCAGAGATGGAGCACATTCGAAGCCCGCCCTCTCTTGATATCGAGCTTCACAGTTCTCTTCGACTTTTCCCAGGTCTGCCATTTTGTCCTGGGCTTGTCTTTCCTTTCCAGATTTGCCAACCTGGGCAAGATTAGCTTTGTATCGGTTGTATCTCCCTTGGACGAAAGCAAGATTTAGGCCACAAGATATTCCCTTTCATTTTTTAAATATTTTTTAATGTTTTCTATTTATTTTTGAGAGATAGAGACAGCGTGAGCAGGGGAGGGTCAGAGAGAGAGGGAGGCACAGAATCTGAAGCAGCTCCAGGCTCTGAGCTAGCTTTCAGCACAGAGCCCGACACGGGGCATGAACCCATGAACCGTGAGATCATGACTTGAGCCGAAGCTAGATGCTTAACTGACTGAGCCACCCAGGCACCCCTTCCCTTTCATTTTAAAAAATCAGAATTAGGGGCACCTGGATAGAGCAGGTGGTTAAGCATCAACTCCTGATTTCAGTTCAGGTCATGATCTCGCAGTCTGTGGAATAGGCCTCACATGGGACTCTGTGCTGACAGTGTGGAGCCTGCTTGGGAGTCTGTCTGTCTGTCTGTCTGTCTCTCTCTCTCTCTCTCTCTCTCCCCCCTGTCCCTCCTTCTCTCTAATTCTCTATAAACAAACAAACAAACAGTTTTTGGAGCATCTGGGCAGCTCGGTTGGTTAAGTGTCCACCTTTGGCTGAGGTTATGATCTTGGGGTTCACAAGTTCAAGCCCCACATCAGCCTGGAGCCTGCTTCAGATTCTGTGTCTCCCTCTCTCTCTCTGACCCTCCCTTGCTCGCACTATCTCTCTGTCTCTCTCAAAAATAAATAAAACATTAAAAAAAATTAAAAAAAGAAACTTCTGTGCACCTTAGACAGCTATCCATCCAAGCCAAGGGGAGAGGCAATCACCTCTGCATTTACCCTCTAACAGCCCCTAAGGGAGACACAACATCAACACGTTCCTCTATGGAAATGCAGACTCTACCAATACACAAGAATCCCATAAACTGAAAAGCTTTCTGATGTAAAATATCTCTCTTAAAAAGGAAAATATAAATGAAGCTCTTTAGGCATGATGACCTTACATATGTGACATTATTAGAACTGCTGCGGATGTTTAGTGAAAGTGTTTTTTTTTCTACTTCTTCCTGCAGACTTTTTTTTTTTACCCTTCTCTGCCAAAAAAGTTTACTCTTTTTATTTTCATTATTTTCCTTGTGTCAAGTGGAACTTTTTCATCCAAATTTCACTGCTCAGGCCCATATGTCTCTTCTTTCTTCTTTTTTCTATTTTTTTTTTTAAGATACCACATAACAAAAATGTTTCTCTTATATTAATTTTGTTACTCAGGCAAAGTAAACCATCACTCCTCGGTATGTCATATAAAAGCCAGAAGAGTAGTGACTCACTCATGCAGAGATTTTATTTAAAACATTTGCTCTGTGGTCAGAGTAGATTAAAGACAGATCAGGTTGCCCTCGCTGTGCTGGGTTAGTGAGAGTGAGAGATGTTGCCACTTGGTAGATAAACCGCACACAGCTCTATGACAATGACTTCCCTTGGTCCCCTGTGTCCCCTCCCAAGCCACCGGGACACTTGCATTCAGCTGATCCAGGTTTTCTGACCCAGAGAATGGGAAGGAGACTTGGGAGGTCAGACGTTTTCATTAGGTGACCAGAACTAAGATGGCTGACGGAAGAAGGCTTGGGTTTCCCAAAGGGACCCGAGCGACATGCTGGAAGGAAAGGAGCAAACTGGTGGAGATGGAAAGGGAAAATAAAGGGGAAGAAAGCAAGCAAGGGAGAGCATTATGACAAGTTTCCATTGTTCTTTTCCTGTGCCAGAGAGAGTCTGGAATTTTAAATGATTGCAAATTGAGCGGCTCATGGGTAATCGATTTGGTCTCCACCAGTAGGGGTCAGAAACCCCATGACATGCAAATAATATTTATACAATTGAAACAAGGAACAGATGAAGTCCATGGAAGAGAATGATCTCTGCTTTTTGATTTTTATAGAAAAGCACAGATTCCAACATCTGAGACAGACACTGTGAAAAAAATGGCCCAGGGAGGAAGCTGGTGCGGATGAATTTCCGTAACTGTCAGTGCTCTCCAGTCTACGTGATATTTAGCTGATATCCACCAACCAAATTAACTCATGAAGATCAAATAATTAACTGACTTCCTATGCATTCGAGGATCCATTTTCGAACTTAGACTTGTGCCAGAGGCACCTCTCTTCTTCTCACCTTCCGCCCTTTTTCATTCTTGCTTCAAAAAAAAAAAAAAAAAAAAACCTCAAAGCAAATCACTGATTTCTTCACACTTAAAACAGCTTTAGGGCTGCTGAAAGGGGAAATTGGCAATAAGACACAGAATCCGCGGGTCCCAAGATATCCCAGTGGTCATCGAGCTAGACCTCGGACTCAGGGAAGGATTCTTTCCTCTAATACCTGTTCACATATAAATATGTTCACCATAGAAAGCATGCCTGTGTATTTCCATTGATAAGAGAACCACTGTTTTCTGGAGAGTTCCATAGTTCATGTCTCTATGCATTATATACATATCTTTTAAACAAGCATTTGGAATAAAGTAATGAACAGGGAAATCCTAAAATAGCAATAATGGCAATTCAAGGCATTTAATTAGAATAATAGGAGAGTGGCTGCTTGGATCCTGAAGACTGGATGATCAAGGATGACCTCTCATAGGAGATAACATTGAAGTTCAGAGGAAAGAGCATTCTAAGCAGAAAGACCAGATCAAAGGAAGGTCTAAAGGGGTAATCAGCATGGCCTAGCAAAAGAAGAAGGGAAATAATGTACCAGGAAATTGGGGGGGGTTAGATCAAGGGTGCTGGAAGACATAGCTGGAATGGTGTGTGTGTAGAGACCATTCAATGTTGGGCTTTGCAGGCCATGATAAGGATTGTGAGTTCTAATTTAAATGCCATGTGAAGCTGGTGTTTAAATCTTTAAGCAATTTTCAACAGGGGACTTTAAAACAGTGTCCATGGATAGGGACACCTGGCTGGTTCAGTCCATCAAGCAGCCAACTTTTGATTCAGCTCAGGTTCTAATCTCACGAGTTCATGAGTTTGAGCCCTGTGTCACTATCAGTATAGGGCCTGCTTGGGATTCTCTCTCTTCACCACCCTCCCCCACCCCGTTCTCTATGTGCCTCTCTTTGCTCCCAGCCTATCTCTCCCAAAGATAAATAAATAAATAGATAAAATTTATTTAAAAAATTTTTTTAATGTTTTCATTTATTTTGGGGAGTGAGAGAGAGAAACAGAGAGACAGAGTGTGAGTGGGGGAGGGGCAGAGAGCGGGGGAAACACAGAATCCAAAGTGAAGCAGGCTCCAGGCTCTGAGCTGTCAGCACAGAGCATGACGCGGGGCTCAAACTCACAAACTGTGAGGTCATGACCTGGGCCGAAGTCCAGCACTTAACCGACTGAGTTACCCAGGTACCCTAAACAAACCTTTTTTTTTTAAAGCCTTTAAAACAACAACAACAACAAACTAGTGTTTATGTATAGAGAATGGAATCCACAGCAGCAAAAACAGAAGCCGGACCACCAATTACAAGGCCACTGAGGTCCAACAGAAAGGTTGTGATAGTGTAGATTGTGCTGGTAATCCTGGAGGTAGTAAGAAGCAGATCGATTTGGAGTATTTTTTGGGACTGGGGTAAACAAAGCTGGCTAGATTGTGTGGCTCAGGGTTGGGAGGAGTAAGAGAAAGAAGAATCACGTACAACCCCAAGAGATTTGATTTGAACAACTGAGCAGGTGATAGTATAACTTACTGATATGTGGGGAGAAGAAACAAAACAAAAAATGGAAGGCTGACCAGGTTTGCAAGCCGTGCAGGTAACCCATGATGTGTGCTTTGATCACATTCGGGTCAAAATGCCTGCCATGTAGAGAGTTGGCCCTTCACATCTGGAGTCCTGAGCAGAAGCCAGATGTTTGAGACATCTGCATTTTTAAAAATGTTTTTTATTTATTTTTGAGAGACAGAGACAGTGCAAGCAGGAGAGGGTCAGAGAAAGAGGGAGATACAGAATCTGAGCAGGCTCCAGGCTCTGAGATAGCTGTCAGCACAGAGCCTGATGTGGGGCTTGAACCCACAAACCATGAGATCATGACCTAAGCTGAAGCCAGACGCTTAACCAACTGAGCCACCCAGGCGCCCCGAGGCATCTGCATTTTGTAAGACAATTGCATTATCAGTAGGCTACTCCTAATATTGAAATGAAATGTTCTCCCCTATAACTATTACCTATTGGTCTTCATTCTGTCTTGAAGTTAGGATTCTGGGAAAGCTAATTACTTGCATGACAACCTTCCAAATACTTGAAAGAATAAAAACCACTATTCCCTACACATCTGGTCTATGCCAAGTGCTTGCATATAATTTCTTATTTGGACATTACAGGATGTACTGGGACATGTATTTGTGCCCCAACTTTAAAGAAAAGGAAACCAGAGCACAGAGAAGACCTCATTCAAGGTCACAGAGTTACAGAATAGAGGAACCGAGCATCAATTCAGGTCTGTGTCATTCCAAAGCTCATTATTACACTCTACCTCCCGCCCCAGATGAATAAACACTAGTGCCCTCAAGTGTTCCTCACACAGCAGGGCTTCCAGAATGCCTTACCATTCTGCAAGTCCTCTGGTAGCTTCCGACTTCAGCAAGATTTCTCATTAAATTTTGGTCCTTCCAATGAACACATTTGATCTGACCGAAGAGGAGTACACCCATCTTATGGCCAGATCTCTTCTTTGAATGATGCTGGACATTGCATTAGAGCGACCACATCACACTGTTGGCTCATCTAAAATCTGTGGTCAACTACTGTCTAGCCAGGGCGCCCACATCCTATACTTGTGCTATAATTTTTTTTTGCCTAAATTAAAAATGTCGAGATATTTGAAACCTGAGTCTTTTAATGAGCATATTAGTTTATTCCCTCCACTTTTGTTACACATGCAGGTCTGAGAAGTGACCCTTTTGTCTGTGTCCCATTCGCAGATTAAAGTGACATTTAAATTAAAGAACCAAAATGTTTAATATCATACACATAAGAGCTAAGATTTCTTGCTTTGGAAATTACTCCCAGGCTCAGCTTCCCCTTCTGTATGAAAGAAATCACAGCAGTAACAAGGAGTGAATGACACATTGCCTGTGAAAGTCTTAGCTGTGAGGTCATAATTATCTATTGCTCAAAATCTTGAAAGAGCATCTTATTTTAAGATGATGTTCACCCTTTGATATTAAGCCACTCTCTGATCTAACCACGGGACACGATGTTGAGAAAGTATACAGAAACCAAAATTAATATACAAAAATCAGTTTTTCCATTAAAAATAAAAACAAGAACAAAGGACTTCAATGTATCATGGAGAGTTGCAAGTGCCATGTAAGTGCCTACTGGTAGTCTGGAGTAAGTCACCACTAATGCACCTCCAGTCTACCCAGTCTTCACCAAGAAAAGGAGTTATCTTAGGAGCCCACAGGGAGATGATCTTGGGGAAGGAGAATAACTGTAGAAAGGCTCTAACACTCCCCAACTCCACCCAACCTCATAGTTCCAACTTATCCGTGCTCTGGGCACAGCCTATCCTTCTGTCTTAGCTAGAATTCCCCAGAAGCAGATCATGAGATGAGAGTTCAAGAGCAAGCTGTATCTTTGGAAGATGGTAGGAAACACCAGGGAAATGGAGACGTGAGCCAAAGAAAGAAAAGAAATAAAGGGTTATTAAGTTAGTTACCACTGAGTGTAAACAGCCCGGCTCCTGTTGGGGAACTCTGGAGTCCAGTGTTGAATTTGTGCCTCAGAGTCACACCACCCCAGTTAGTTAGTTATATCACTAAATCCCATCAGTCTCTGGATGAGAGTTGCTGGGCCAAGAGATTACTTTCCAAGCAACTTCCAGAATCCCTTGAGCACCAAGAAAGCTGCCAGACAGTTGGAAGGACTGTAATACAATAAACAGTAGAGCCTACAGGGATGCAAATGAACCACAAGCTGGTGAAGGTATCTCAAGGTCTCCAAGCTCTTTAATAATCTAGATGACCAGATGTATATCTCCTTGATAGGATGCATGGCCAACAAGAAGCAGGTAACATGAAAAAGGTAAACTCTGAAGAACACAAGAGCCAAAAACAAACAAACGAAACAAAACAGGCATAGGATTTGAACAGACTTTTTCCGAAGAAGATAAGCATATGAAAAGATGTTCAACATCTGGGGCACCTGGGTGGCTCTGTCAGTTAAGGGACCAAGTTGTGGTCATGATCCAGTGATTGGTGAGTTTGAGCCCCACATCAGGCTCCATGCTGGCAGTGCAAAGCCTGCTTGGGATTCTCTCTCTTTCCATTTCTCTATCTGCCCCTCACCTGCTCAGGTGCTGTCTCTCTCTCTCTCTCTCTCCCTCTATCTTTCTCTCTTTCCATAATAAATAAATAAACTTTAAAAAAAGATGCTCATCATCTTAACTTATTTGGAACATAAAAGTCAAAGGTGAGATACCACTTCATGCCCACGAAGATGGCTATTATCCAAAAAGCAAAAAATGGCGGGAAACAATAACAAGTGTTGGTGAGGATGTGGGAAAATTGGAGCCCTCATGCATTGCTGATAGGGATGGAAAAATTCAACCACTGTTGTACACAGGAAGTTTCTCAAAAAGTTAACATAGAGTTACCATATGATCCAGCAATTTCCCTCATAGGTAATAGACCTGAAAGAGCTGAAGTCAGGAATTCTGACATACTTGTCTACCAGAGGTGGAAACAAGTCAAGTGTCAACAAATAACTAGATTTTACAAGTGTGGTATGTGTATATATATATATACATACACACACACACACACACACACACACACACACACACACACAGGAGAACAGTACTCTGTTATGAAAAGGAAGGAAATTCTGACACCTGCTATAGCATGGATAAATGTTGAAAACATTATGCTAAGAGAAATATGCCAGACACCAAAGGACAAATATAGTATGATCACTCTTACATGAAGTACCAAAAAATAGGAGAATTCATAGAGGCAAAAAGTAAAACACAACTTACCAGAGTGTGGGGAAGTGGGGAGTGGGGATTTAGTGTTTAATGGGTCCAGAGTTTCTACCCGGGATGACAAAGATTCTGGAGAAGGATAGTAGTGATGGCTACCCAATATTGTGAAGGTACTTAATGCCACTGAATTTATACTTAGAAATGATTAAAATGGTAAATTTGTCATGTATATTTTGCCACAATAGAAAAGGTTAAAACAAGCCAATATTTTTTAAAAATTGAAGAATATTTTTTAATTTTTTTAACTTTATTTACTTATTTATTTAGAGAGTGAGCAAGTGGACGAGGGGCAGAGAGAAAGGGAAGGAGAATCCCAAGCAGGTGGACGTTCAACAAACTGAGCCACCCAGACCTCCCAAAGAATAATTTTTAAAAAGAGAGATTTGGAACAATTCTGTGTGTAAACACAGCACCTTGCACCCAGGAGCCCACATTAGTGGCCATGTTATTGAACACCAAATGCTTCAATGAATAAGCATGAGTTTGCAAAATATAGCTTTTCAAGTGTATGAACATTAAATTTTCATAAACCAACAACTCCTATAAGCCAGATTTCTCTTTCATTGTTATTATGAACCTGATAATAATATGATCATATCCTCTCAATGTTCTGTCACTCTGACATCACTGGCACATTCCTGCTCAAAATTAGCATGGACTCAAGTCCAGAGTAGCTCCTGACCTTTATTTCTTGCTAAACTATTTTTAATACGAATCTATTCCCAAAATTCTCATAAGGCAGTAATTTACCTACTATTCAACTTTCTATTTGGCCTCATCCCTCTCTCTTACCCCCTTCTTTTTTTTAATATTTATTTTTGAGAGAGTGAGTGAGGGGGTAGGGTGGGCAAAGGATCCAACCAGGCTCTGTGCAGAAAATGCAGAGACCAATGTGGAGCTAAAACTCACAAACCATGAGGTTCACAACCCATGAGACCATGAGCCGGAAGATCATGGCCTGAGTCAAAGTCAGACACTTATCCAACTGAGCCACCCAGGCGCCCCTCTTACCCCTTAATAAAACTGGTAAATATATTTTGTCCATTTTTTCTTTAGTTGAATATATTTTGCAATGAGCATAGGCTTTTTCCACAAAGATATTTCAATGGCAAAGTGTGGCCTTTACTCTTTGTTCTCAGTAGCATAAGCTTCTCCTTGCCAACCCTTCTTTCTTTTTTGTTGTGGGGGGGACGTTGCTGGTTTGTTTTGAAATAGAGACAGCAAGAGAGAGAGAGAGAGTGTGTGTGTATGAGTGGGAGAGGAGCAAAGAGAAAGATTGAAACTAAACCGTGAGTTCATGACCTGAGCCAAAATCAAGAATCGGACGCTTAACAGACTGACCCACCCAGCCGCCCTACGTGCCAACCTTTCTGACATGGACCTGAGTGTTCCTCTCAGGAGGCACAGCAAATAGAAGTAAGTCTATATTTGAAAGCCATCCTTTATTTGGAAAACACCAGTTATAGGACAGCCATTCACTTTAACAAATGCTTTTATGCTTACAAAAAGACGTTATCTAGGAAACAAAGTGGATCTATAAATGCTTGTTTGAAAAGATGTACCGAGTGACAAAGAGGAGATTGATCTGCATGCCTTCTTATAAATATAGCACCTCTGTTATAAAGACAATACATATTTATGCTAAAAATTCAGTTTACCGAGGTGTATGGTGAACAGAAATCTTCCCTTCCATCTCTCAGACTCGTATTTTCAGTCCCCAGAGATAATCACAAATTGTAGTTCCTGTGTTTATCATTTCAGACATTTCATACACATAGAGAAAGATATCTATGAGTCATATTTTTCATGCACCATAAATGCTGATTTGAAAAGGTTCTGAGTATGGAAAATAATTATACGAGTATATATACTATAATCTCATTTGTATAAAACATGATTATGCAAATGCATATTTTTATAGTTATATGTAAAACGCCTGAAAGAAGCTATATAAGATTCACATGTTGGAATCCCAAGGTGATGGTGTTAAGGAGGTGGGGCCTTTGGGAGGTGATTAGGTCATGAGGGAAGTCCCTATGAATGGGATTAACAACCTGATAAAAGATCCCAGGAAGGGTCCCTGCCCCATCTGCCTTTGGAGGACACAGCATGAAGTCTGTGACTGGGAAGAGGACCCTCACCAGCCCCAACCATGCTGGCATCCAAACTCCCAGCCTCCAGAACAGTCAGTCATCAATTTCTGGTGTTTATAAACCCCTTGCCCTTGGTATTTTGTGATAGCAGCTCAAATAAGCTAAAATACTGGGTCAGAAGTCAAACGCAGAGGCCAGAAGGGGTTTTCCATAGAGCAGGGCAAACAAAGACAACAGAAATAACCAGAATGCACCGGAACATGTATTATGTGCCACAAGATGCACTAATTTCAAATTAGTTTGCCCCCTATTTTCTCTTTGTTCATTCCAGCAAGGCAGCTTGAGGGATTTGGGTCCCTCTTACCAGAAGATATTTCCTGCCTGGTTCTTCCTTTTCTGGAATCCTTGATAAGATTATGCTAGAGGGTCTTCCTCTGGTGGGAATAGAGACAGAAGGCTGCGTGATTAAGCCAAGAAAAGGGAAATTCCCCTAAACTGAGCAAAAGTCCACCTTTCTTAGTCCAGTGAGTGGATGGACTTGGCCATGGCTAGCCAGGTGGCAGAACCTCAGAGGCACTGAGTGCAAGTGTTTTAGGCATGTTAGACCCAAGGCAGAGTCTCCCACCCTTGGCAAGGAGGCCAGTGCCCCAAAGTGGCACAGAAGCAGCAGAGGACAAGCTCTGAAGGGATCCAAAAGGCTGAGGTATGTTGGGGGTTAGCCAGTACTGACTGCTGATGGGAAGAAACTGTCTGCTTCACTTCTCCATGTCAACTGGATGCTGTGACCTTAGGGTCTTGGTGCAAGCCCAGTGAATTGAATGATGGGGGTAGGAGAAGGAAGAAGGAACAGGAAGGACAGAGAAGCCATCTCCATAATCATTGAGATATAATTTTCCTTAGGCAAGGAGAAAAATGAGGTCCAGAGTAATAGTTAAGTTGGGTTAAGGAAAATATTTCAGTATGAAATATCATGTACACTTGGATTTTTTTTATTAGACTAATGCAAGGAAATTAAGTACTAAAAACCAGAGAAAAGAAAAGGTACAAATACAGTAAAACCTTGGTTTGCAAGCATAATTCATTCTAGAAACATGCCTGTAATCCAAAGCTTTTGTATAGCAAAGCATATTTCAAGAACCAGTGGTTCAGTTGTGATCATGTGACATCCAGCATCACATACAACTCATATTACATGACATCACTCATTTATCAAGTTAAAATTTATTAGCAATGTTTGCTCATCTTGCAGAACACTCAAAGAATAAGTTACTCATATCCAAGGGTTTTACTGTATATGAAAAGCCTGAAAAATAGAGAATTTTAAAATATATGAAATGCTTCTGTTCATAGTACAATTGCATAGTGATGATGTTACTTTTCAGAGAGCCAGTCTTCAATGCATATGCTACTAAAACATACATATTGTTGTTGCCACTGCTTATCATTCCTTTGAATTAAAATAAATTTAATTCATTTAATTAAAATATTCCCTTCTTTAAATTATAATTTAATAAACAAACCTTAACTTTATCTAAGGTTTTATCTAAATTGTTATAAATAACTTTATCTAGAAATTTTATCACTAATTATCCTAATTTTACTACTTAAACTTGAATTAACCTTAGAAATTCTCTGTTCTTAGGGTGCCTGGGTGGCTCAGTCGGTTAAGCATCCAACTACGGCTCAGGTCATGGTCTCACAGTTCGTGGGTTCAAGCCCCATATCGAGCTCTGTGCTGACAGCTCAGAGACTGGAGCCTGCTTCGGATTCTGTGTCTCCCCTCTTTCTCTTCCCCTCCCCTGCTCATACTCTATCTCTATCAATAAATAAATTAAATAAATAAATAAATAAAAACATTTAAAAAAAGAAATTCCCTGTTTTTGGGTCACCTACATGGCTCAAGTCCATTAAGTGTCTGACTTCAGCTCAGGTCATGATCTAATGGTTTATGGGTTTGAGCCCTGCATTGGGGTTGTCAATGTCGATCCTGCCTGGGAATCTCTCTCTCTCTCTCTCCCTCTCTCTCTCTCTCTCTCTCTCTCTCTCTCTCTCTTTGTCTCACTCTCACTCTAACTCTCACTCTCACTCTTGCTCTCCCTCTGCCCCTCCTTTGTTCATGCTTTCCCACTATCTACTTCAAAATAAATAAGCTTAAAAAAAAAAAGGAATTCCCTGTTCTCATATCTTACCCAATACAAGCGTCCCCTCCTCAAACCCCCTTAAACAAATGATCAGTTTTCAAACATGAACTGTGCAATCCAAGACACATCTTTATTAAATGGATATAGTGATGCTCAGTCACAAGTGCCCCCTTCATTTCATGAGCTGTATGAAAAGACCAACAGTATAGACTCCATGTAGGAAATTTAGAATTAAATTAGAAACATGATTAGCAGGAATGACTTAAGAAGAGAAACAGAATGGGGGCGCCTGGGTGGCTCAGTCGGTTAAGCCTCTGACTTCGGCTCAGGTCAGATCTCACGTCCGTGGGTTCGAGCCCCGCATCAGGCTCTGTGCTGACAGCTAGTTCAGAGCCTGGAGCCTGCTTTCGGTTCTGTGTCTCCTCCTTTCTCTGACCCTCCCCCTCTCATGCTCTGTCTCTCTCTGTATCAAAAATAAATAAAACATTTAAAAAAAAAAAAGAAGAAGAGAAACAGAATGAATGATGGCAGAAAGAGAAAAGAAGGAGCTAAGAGACCCAGAATTCTTAAAATCCAGTTTGAAAGTAAAGAATGATAAGGCAAATGGCCATCTGAATCTTTTGTGGCTAAGAAAGATGTTTAGAAGAAGCTCTGGAGTTGAGGTGCAGAGATCTATCACTCACTCATGCCTGGTGATCCTAGCTCAATGCATAGCCTCTTTCCTTTCCTTTGTCTTAGACTGACAGCGTGGCTTCAGTCACGCTGGGTGCCTAATTCTGAACTTCCTGCCTAAACGTCGGAAATCTAGGATTAAACCTGAATGATGGTCAATGTCATATGTCAGCTTGGCTAGGCTTTGGGACTCAGGTGCTTAGTCAAACACAAACCTACATGTTGCTGGGAAGGTGCTTTTTAAATGGGGTTGACTTTAAATCAGAAGACTCTGAGCAAAGCCGTTTACCCTCCATAAGGTGGATGGACCTCATCCAATCAGTTAGAGACTTTAAGGGAAAAACTGAGATTCTAGAAGGGGAAGGAATTCTGCCTCCAGACTTCCTTTGGATTAAGACTATAGTATCAGCTGTTCCCTGGGTCACCAGCTTGGTAACCTACAGATTTCAAACTTAGGATAAAAATTATATCTATCTATTTGATACTATTAGTTTTATTCCTCTGGAGAACCCTGACCAATACAAACTGAAGCAGTTAAGCAATACTATAGCATTTAACAACATTTTCTTCCTTATCACTTATCAAAGATAGCCACTGCAGGGTGACTTGAATTCCCTTTGTCTTAGACTGTTTCCTTGCCAATCGTGGCTATGTCTATTCTGTGTAATTTTAAGTATCTGAATGCTGACTGACTGATGCTAGACATAGAGTCATTTTCCCAAAGCTAAAATGTGCTGATGAATGTCACTAGACGCTGAGAGCACACAGCATTCTATGGAAAGGCCTCTCCCAAGTGAAGATTTCCAAGTTTAGGATCAAGGTAGCAGACATGGCCTAACATCTTCCAAAACCCTTTTTGTACTGAGTGATGGGTGGTAGCCACAGTTGTAAAGTATTACAGTAGGACAGGCCTGTCTCTCTTGCATTAATCTTGTCCATCTATTTCATTTTTAGAGAGAGTGCTGTGTTCAGCCAACTACCATGCAATCAATTAAATCCCCAAAGATTATATGAGCAGGATGGCACTCTGACTGCTTCATTTCAATTACCCAGGACCCTAAATGTCCGTGACTAATGAGAAAGGGGATCCTGTTACCAAAGTTCCTATCTCAAGGAAATGAAAATGATTACTGGCTTGCATGCCTGTGGGTATTGCCCTATAGTAAAGCCAAGAATTTCAATTCCAAGTGGTCAAGTTATTCTGTAGGCTTCAAAGTTATGGTTTCTACATGGAATTAAAAAAAAAAAAAACACGAGGACAGTCCATCCAAGATTACAATTGCTAATCCCTAAATAAACAGTTCAAAGAGATGCTATGGTGCAGACTCAAAAGAGTCAATGCATGCAAGGGTATCTTGGGGTTTAGGT
Source organism: Suricata suricatta (assembly GCF_006229205.1). Classification (NCBI taxonomy): domain Eukaryota; kingdom Metazoa; phylum Chordata; class Mammalia; order Carnivora; family Herpestidae; genus Suricata; species Suricata suricatta. Next base: position 48,255,203 of record NC_043716.1, on the reverse strand, counting down.
TGGGATATGGAAAAAGGGCAGGGCTTATCTCAGTGGATGAATGTAATCAATGCAATAAAAAAAAAAACAGAGATGTGACCATAAATAGATCATGGATGATCAGGAATGAAACACACCAGTTTGATTTAAATAAAGAGACATGGAAGAAAAGAATAAAAGGTAAAAATGTAGAGTCTCAAATGCCCAACTTACCACCACAGGTTTTATTTTATGGGAGTAGTAGGATTATTAAAGTTTGTGATCTGTTTGTTGCCATGTGTATGGTCAATTGGAGCTTTGTTGCCAGTTCTTACTTCCTCCTTATAATAAAAGTATGTGTCCACATCCCTTTCTGCATAACTGTGCAGATGCCTCCTAGCAGAGAGGCGATTTTACTTTGGGCTTGGCCATGTGATTTGACTTGACCAATGAAATATTAACTACTATCAATAGTAGACACCTACAGAGATGTGCGATGTGCCCGCAGGGGTTGGTTTGTTTGCATGTTTTTCCATGGCCATGAGAAGAACACATACAAGGTAGCAGCTGATCCCAAATAATGAGCTAAATGGCTGCAACCTGAATTTAACACCTGTATAGAGTCAAGTGTAGACAATCCTAGCTGAGCCCAGCAAACCCATCCATGCCCCACAGGCTTGTGAGTATGAAACACATGTTTGTCATTGCAAGCCCCTGTGGCTTAGGGCTATTTGTTACACAGCATGACTACAGCAGCAACTGTCTAATAAAAGTGAAAAGTGCAATCTTGGAAAAGTCAGTACACATGAGGCCAGGGAATAAACAGAAAACAAGAAGACAATTTAGAGAATTATTACAGGTCCTCTAGAGATGTTTTTGCTCCTCTGACACAACAGTCTATGATGTTAAGGATGCAGTTGTTCCAAATGTCTGGCTTCTAGGATAATGGGAGACAGAGCAAATTCCCTATCTAATCCACCACACTGTGTACACATGGTATGAGCAAGAAACAAATCTTTACCCTTATAAGCCAGTAAGGTTTAGGGCCTGTTTGTTTTCTCTGCATAACTTAGACAATTCCAATACAGGAAAAAAGTTCCAGCAGCTTCCCAATGTCATGGACTTTTGTTCTTTCCCTCTTCCCATTTTTCCCCTTTCTGTGGACAGTAATATCTCCTTTTAATTTTTTTTAATGTTTTTTCACTTTTGAGAAGGAAAGAGAGACAGAGCATGAGCAGGTGAGGGGCAAAGAGAAAGGAAGACATAGAATCTGAAGCAGGCTCAACGTGGGGCTCAACCTCACAAACCATGTTAAGTGCCAGTCAGACACTTAACCAACTGAGCCACCCAGGTGCCCCTATGATACCTACTTTTAAAGTTTCAAGGTGACTATAGCAGGTCTAGGCCAGGACTGAGTCATATGCCCATGTCTGGGCTATAAGAAAAGACAGAAAAACAAGAACATTTGTCTTCTCAATACCCGTAGTGGGAAACGGACCCGACCAGCCATGAAGAAGGTAGGGGGAAGAGCTTTGAGCGAGTCCAGAGGTCTTCTGAATGTAGGAGGAGATACTTACTACCAGCATTTCAGACCTCATCCTATTGTTTACAGAGCACACACTCTCTGTCAGCTTCTCTTCATAGTTTATTGCTGTTCTTTCCTTCTATTTTACAGATGGCAAGCTGGGGCTCAGGGAAGCTAACTGGGGACCACAAAGCAAAAGCAACATGCCTAACTCAACCAGAGAGTAGGTTATAGAACACAAGTTAGAACCCATGCAGGCCCGCCTGTCTGTATCTGACCCCCTTTATCCAAATACCCTTCATGTCAAGATTTCTGCCTCCCCCCTCTTCCCACCATTCTTCAGTACTTCCAGACAGCCACTGATTGTGCTGCGTGATTTCTCTGTACTACAAGAGAGGCGTGGGACACAGACACAACAACAAAGCCCCTCCCTGGGGGTCTGAGCTAGCCAAAAAAACAAAACAAAACAAAAAGGCAAATGAAGATTTTTTTTTAAGTGCCAAAGTCGGCTCCAGTGAAGTGAGAGCCGGCCGTCCCATGACTTCTGACAGTCAGTGATGCTCAGATTCTGCTGGGCTCCTGAGTGAGCAAGCCAGGTCTGTTTGTAATTTTGCAGCTCACAGCATGCCTGTCACAGCTTTCCATTCATTTTCACTGATGCTTCTCTGGCCTTTTGGAGGCTTCACTGCTCTGAGAGCCAAGAGTCCTGGCCCCAGATTCTCAGAGGCCGGCGGCCCTCCCTATTGCACTGCCCACCTCCCCGTCTCCTCCTGTGCTTTCTCCAAAGAAAGGATATCTTGCTATGACTGGCGAGACAGCGAGCTGAAACACGCAGGGAGGTTGGACAGTAAATCTCTGCTGTTGCTCATCCCCCGACCATTATTTCTCCCTTAATCACCAGCATCCTGGACTCTTGCTCTTGGGACAGCGGTCTGTCTTGATCTCTCTGGGGGAGGCAACAGAGCAGCTGTGGTAGAACATGATGCTGCATTCATGGCATTGCACCCTCTCTTCGGATTCCCACATGGACGTGCTCCCTCCTGGGTGGCCTGTCATGCAGAGGGAAGGAGTCCCTCTTCCCAGAAAGGCAGCTGCACTTCCCGTCTGTCACATCTTGAGGAAGTGAAACACATCCCCTTTGCTGCAGACTCCTCTTATGTTTTTCAACTTTGGAAGCTGGTTCTCAGAGAAAGAGACCAGGATATTTTCTCCCCCCTTCTCCCCCCAACCGGGAATGTTGTTCTGTTATGGTCAAGTCAATGGACGGTTCACCCCTATGCCTTCTCCCCTCTGCCACTGAAGTTTTGAAAAGAGAGAAAGAGAGAGTCGGAGGACTCAAGCAGAAGGAGTCCGCAAGGGCTTTATGCCTGTGGGGGGCGGGGGTAGGAATTCTAAGACTGACCTTCAATGACCCTCATTTTTATACAATCCCCTCTACTGTTGAGGACAAAACTCAAGAACATGATAAGATAGCATGGTTATGTCAGGTTATATGGCCAGAGGGTGATTCTCTTGGTGGGCCTAGACTGATCAGTGTGGAAAAGCAGAAAACTGTCTCTTGCTGACAGCAGAAGGGAAGTCAGAGAGACTCGAAGCTCAAGGAGGAATCTATGTGAGAAATCCTACTGCCAACCTTGAGGGGGTAGGCTGTGATGTTTGTCGTAAGGGGGCTGGAAGAAAGCCCATGCCACAGAGCTGCAAGAGACCTCTAGGAGCTGAGAAAGGTCCCAGGTTGACAGCCAGCAAGGAAATGGGGACCCCCTGCCACTGTGTGAGAGCAGCAAGGGGGTGGATTTTGCCAACATGAATGAGTCTGGAAGTGGATTCCCCTGAAGTCTCCAGGTAAGAGCTCAAGCCACCTTTGCATTTGATCTTGTGTGACTCTGAGTACAGAACCCAGTCAGCCCACCCAACCTTCCGACCTACTGAACTATAAGGTGATAGATGGGTGTCGTTTCGTACTGTGCAGCTGTAGTCAAAGAAAACTAATGACGTCTGTTTTACCTATTTCTTAAAAATTGCACCTTCCTGTGTGCATCAGGTTGCAATTTCATGAGTAGGAGCTCTAGAACATGTGGCTTCTGCCCATCCATTATCTCTAGTATCCATTATGCATCATAGGTACAAAGTAAATATTTGTTGACTGAATAAGGCTGTACTTAACATAGTTTTTATAGGAAGATCGCCTAATAGCATCATGATCTTGAGTGAGTTTTTCAAGTTCTCCAAGGCATAAAAGACATATCTCATTTACAAAAAGGGGGTAAGAATGATACCCTATCTTATTTGATTAGCACTGCTATGTGACACAGCTGACTACTGCTCCTTTTAGGAATCCTCTGGTTCATTCGACAATACTACATTCTTCTGATCAGCCCCCTCCAGCCCTAGCCATTTCTTCCCCATCTCTTCTTAGAGATCTTCTCCCTCCATCTATTTCTTAAATAGTGGAGTTCTTCAGGGTTTGGCTCAAATGCCTTATATCATCTTCTTTCCATCCTTATAAGATTACTGCATAAATTTCCATGGCTTCAAATACCATGCACTATCACTTTTATCAAGATTATACCTGTAGGGGTGCCCGGGTGGCTCAGTTGGTCAAGCAACCGACTCTTGGTTTTGGCTCAGGTCATGATCTCATGATTTATGGTTCATGAGATCAGAGCCTTGCATTGGGCTCTATGCTGATGGCATGCTGCCTGTTTGGGATTCTCTTTCTCTCTCCCTATCTCTCTGCCCCTTCCCCACTTTTGTTCTCTCTCAAAATAAATAAATAAACATTAAAAAAAAGATCATATCTCTAAATCACCTCTCTGTAAAGTATCCCAAGCCCCAAATCCATATGTCTAACTATACAAAAGCTCCATTGGTGTCTTCTTGGTTTCTCAAACTAAAAACAGACCCATACCGAATTCATGACATTTCCTTCTTCAAATTACTCCCCCTCTAATGTTTTCCATCTCCAAAATGCCTTTGCCACTCACTCCTACTAGAAATCTGGCAGGTGTCACTGAAAATTTCTTCTCTGTCATTCACATTCAATCCAACATGGAAGTGTGTGTCAATCATAGTCTGAGAATGTTCTGCATCCATTCCCTTCCTTCCACCTCCACTGTTGCTATCATCCAAATCACCATATTTTGCTTGGACTACAACAACAGCATTGAAACAAGATCCCACATTCACTCTTGTTTCTCTAAACTCCACTCTCCATGTTGTATCCATGTGATCTTTATAAAGGCAAATTGAATGTGTCATGGCATAAATTAAAAATGTTAAAGCTTATATTGCCTTTAAGATAAATCATTACTAAAATTCATAATTAAGATATATTATAGATTACCTTTACTAAGTTGTTAACAATCATCAGTGATTTTTTTTTCTTTACTTTCAACATAAAAATAAATATTTACAGAAACCTCCCAACCCATGTCCTTCTGTTTGGAGGTGACTCTAAACATAGCTGAAAAGAAGTAGCTTCACTTTTCTACCTGGAAACCTTGTAGCTCTGGCCAGTGACCAGATGAAAGAGAGAGAGACAGAGAGAGAAAGAGAGAGAAAATGAGAGGGAGGAAGGGAGAGAGAGAAATGTCTGACATCTTAATAGTTCCCCATGAGGCGAGTAGTATTTCCCACAGTTAGGTTTCATGAATTTCTCTTGGTTCCTTATAATAAATTTCCTTTTGGTTAACATGGGTTTGTTTTTCTTGTAACCAAATAGCCCCTAAACAGAAATAAAAGTAGTCTTTTGCCTTTCCTCCTCTACACAATCCTATACTTGCATACAAATTTTAATTTGCAAAATCATCATATTTGAAAAGCACTAGATTTCCCAAGTCAAGGGATTCATTTACTGAATACTTCACAAGCAAGCAATCCCTTGCCAAGGGAAACAAAAATTTCCCAGATCAATGATATATTTTTAACTTTTTATTTGGAAATAACTTCAAATGCACAGATAAATTGTAAAACTAAAAATAATAATATAAAATGCCCTTACACCCGTTATTCAGATTTATCTCTTTTTAACATTTTACCCCCATTGGTTCTATCTTTGGTTCTAGTTATTGATGTATCTTGCTATCTAGCTATAGCTTGTTATTTCCTGCACCATTTGATGGTAAATTAAATAGGTCACGGCCTTGACCCATAAATAATTCAATGTGTATTTTCTAAAAATGAGAATATTCTGTTACATAACCATAGTACAGTTGTCAACTTTGTGAAATTTATATCAGCAGATGTTCTAAGCTAATCTATAATTTGTATCCCACTTTTGGGACTTGACCTACCAGACTTACATATAGCATTGCCTCCCTCGCCCCCCTCCACTACAGGATCCCATCTAGGCTCACACATTGCATTTACTTATATGTCCCTGACTTCTTTTAATCCGAAACATTTCTGTAGTCATATCTTATCTTGCATGATACTGACCTTTTGGAAAAACACAGTCCCTCTTTTGTTTAATAAAAAGTTCCTGTTTTGGGATTTGTCTGATACTCCCTCATGATTTTACTATGGTTCTACTTTCTCAGATAGGTGAGGTGATGTTCTTGTGGGAATGTCACACCCGGAGTTACACCATGTCCATCCATTTTCCATGAGCAATGGTGACTTTGAGCACCAGTCAAGGTACAAAGTGTAAGCTTATTCTTCACTGAATAATGATTAGGTTTTTAATCTTCCCGACAAACAGATAAGTAATCTGTAGAGAGACACTTTAAGTCAATACAAATATTCTGTTTCTCATCAACATTTTTTCCTATATTTAGATCCAATCGAGTACATGATGGATGCAAATAAGGTTTCCGAGCCCAATGCCCCACTCTCCCCTGCATTTACCAGTTGGCCCTTGTCATTCAACTATTAGTTATTATTTATTTATTTATGATACGAATGTATCGTGTACCTTGACTGGTGCTCAAAGTCACCATTGCTCATGGAGAATGGATGGACATGGTGTAATATGTTTTCAATGGTTTATGAGTCATTATTGTACCTAATTATTTGATGTTCACATTGTCCTAGCTGGGCTACTAGTAGCACTTGAAGCTGAATCTTGTGTTCCTAGGACAGGGTACTATATACACAGTGCTTTCCTACGTTATGTTTCAGGGACATCTTGTACCCATCCCGCCCCAGACATAGAATCAGCATTACTCCCAATTATAGTTTAAATTTGAACTATTGTAAGTTGAATTTTCCTAAAATGAAGTACATTTATGTCCGCCCATTCTTTGTTATCAGAAATTTTTAGGCATACATAAGAGCAAAATAAGGATGCTTCAATGGAAAATTCTAATGGTTCATTTCTCTTCAGTCCCTTGGTTATGAAGATAGACTGCAATATGGGTTGAATTCTAATTATTGAAAATCGATGTATTATTATCCTAATCTTCTGAGAGCCAATGCTTGGCTGACTTCCTCAGATTTTATTGTGAGTTACAATGCTGGTGATCAACTAATCCAATAAATTGCTCAGTTCTTCCAGTTCACTAAGACCAAATATGATTGCTCTTTAAAAAATGTTGGAATCCATTTCTTCATCTACAAGTATAATGATTTTGACTAATTTTACACAAAAATATTGCCATGTGTGGGCTCCATAAATCTGTCTTATTTTGTTACTTGCTACTCTCCCCAGCTGCTTTGAATTTAGCAGAAAATTACCAAATCAAAACCTAAACTGTCATGTGTGCTAATATCCTCTTCGTGGGTATTTTGAATTTTTATCATTAGATATCTTATGCTCAGAAATATATTGTTTTAGAATGTATTAAACACATTTGATCCTATGCTTAAGAAACAATTATTGTTACTTTTAAAAATAGAACTGAGAATTCGGGGGCAAGAGATGTTAAAACCTGAGCTTTTTCTTGCAAGATTCTATATGACAAGTGTTAGCATCTCATCTAATTACATTTGTTAGATTGCTCATCTTTAGGAACAAGATGGTAATGAAACTCAAAACACTGAAATGACAAAGAACGGATGATTTTTCAGGCCTTTATATTCATGCTTGATAGAACTCTCCAGTTCTTTGAATGATACGCAGTGAGGTTGTTGCGATAGTATTTGTGGTATTGTCAGATACCTTCAACAGGATGTAATATAACTAAGAAATGTGTAATGGAATGCCAATAGCTAAATATTTAAATTGGTCAAAGTTAAAAAAATTAAAGTTAAAATTAATTGTTCAAAGTTGATTCATAGTCCAGACTATTGCTTATTTTATTAAATTTTAAGATTCAGAAGAGATGAAATAGGAAGAGGTTTTTATTTTATGTTTATTCATTTATTTTTGAGAAAGAGAGAGGGAGCATGAGCAGGGGAGGGGCAGAGAGAGAGGTAGACACAGAATCTGGAGCAGGCTCCAGGCTCCAAGCTGTCAGCACAGGGCGTGATGTGGGGCTCGAATCTACAAACCATGAGATCATGACCTGAGCCGAAGTCGGATGCTTAACTGACTGGCCACCCAGGTGCCCTAAAGGAAGGTTTTTTTTATTAACAGCTTTTTTGTAATATAATTCATATACCATAACATTAGAATATTATTTGGCCATCTTCAGTGTGTATAATTCGGTTTTATTTTTTGTAGATTCACAAAGTTGTGCATTGATCACCACTCCTTGCAGAACATTTTCCTCACCCCAGAAAGACACCCCAGAGTCACTAACAGTTGTTAACCTTTCTCCCCTCCCCTCCACCTCATCCACCACTAATCTACCTTCTCTTTATGTCTATGTGCCTGTTCTGAACGGTTCATATAAATGCAATTATAAAATACGTAATGCTTTGTGTCTCAATCCTTTCACTTAGCACAATGGTTTCAAGGGTCACTAATGTCATAGCATGTATCAATGTTTCATTTTTCTTAATGGCCAAATAATATTCTAATGTTAATATACACTATAAACACTTGTTTATCCATATCTATCCAATGTTGATAGATACTTGGTTTTCATATTTGAGCTACTATGAATATTCATGTTCAAGTTTTGTGCAGATAAATGTCCAAATGTTTTCAACTACCTAGGTGTAGAATTGCCAAATCCTATGTAACTCTTTGTTTCATTTTTAAAGGAACTGCCAAACTGTTTACCAAAACAGCTGTATTTTTTACATTCCCACCACCAAGGTATAGAACTCGATCTCTCTGTACTCACCAACACTTTTTATTGTCTGGTTTTTGTCATTACAGCTATTCTGGTAGATGTGAAATGGTATCTTGTTGTAGTTCTGATTTGCACTTCCTTAATGACTAATGATGTTGAACGTCTATTCATGTGTTTATTGACCTTCCCTGTATCTTATTTATTATCCATTCAAATCCTTTGCCTGCTAAATTGAGTTATTTGTCTTTCTTTTAATTGAGTTGTTTTAAGGGGTTTTAATGTATTTTTATGCAAGTCCTTTATCAGATACATGAGTTGCAAATATTTTCTCCCCATCTGTGGACTGCCTTTTCACTGATGTCCTTTGCAGCACAAAGGCTTTTAATTTTGATGAAGTCAAATTGATCTTGTTACTTCTGCCTTGGGTGTCCTAAGAAACCATGATCTAATCCAAGGTCACAAAGATTTATTCCTCTGTTTTCTTCTAAGAGTACTATAGTTGTAGCTCTCTTGTATTTAGGATTTGATGCATTTTGAGTTCATTTTTGCAGTATAAGGATCTAACTTCATTCTATTACATTCAATTGTCTCAGCACCATTTATTCAAGAGACTATTCTTTTATCATTAAATCATCACAGCACCGTTGTGATAAGTAGAGTCTTGACTGCATTTGTCTCCCACAAAGATGTAGAAGGCCTTCAAAATTCCCTTTAGGGGTGCCTGCATGGCTCAGTCAGTTAAGTGTCCAGCTCTTGGTTTTGGCTTAGGTCATCATCTCATGGTTTATGAGTTCAAGCCCCGTGTTGGGCTCTGCACTGACAACGTGTTTGGGATTCACTCTCTCTCCCTCTCCCTCTCCCCCCCCCTCTCTCTCTGCCCCTCCCTCTGCTTGCATGCACTCTATAAATAAATATACATTTTTTAAAAATTAAAATTCCCTATAGATCCACCGTAACAAGGCCCTGGTTTCAGAGGATAAAAACTATGTACCTTTCCATTAACAAGAACAGATTCCTCTTTATTCAATGTCTACAACAGACCACCGGTGAATATAAGGACCTTATATCAGTCATAGAATGTATAATTTCCATACTTACCCATGGCTCCAGAAACACAAGAAATATCTTTATTATTGAACCATTTGATATGATTTGCAAAAGCAGAGCCATAACAAAAAAACACACAAAAATTTTTCAAATATGTAATCAAATGCCCAAATGGGGACAGCACACTGAAAACTTCTACTTTAACCAACACTTCAGCTGAAAGGGTCAGGTAGGATTGCAGCCAACTTCTTTCCAAAAAGCCCATTGCAGAAGGTGGGTCAGAAAGGTAAGTCTGAGTCCCAATAAATCATTCCATTTCCTTATTGATCCAAGTGATTCATAACCTATTCCTCATCTACCCCACGGTAAGCCCTACATGACCAATGTCACTTCTAATTCTTTCTTTGAAAGAGAGCGTCATATCTCTCTAGCAAATCACTTCCATAGCAGGCTGCTTCATAAAACAGCCAGCAGCGAGTCCTGCTTCCTCACATGTGTTCTCTTGTGTAATCTCCCCACGCCCCCATTGTGGGTGGGCTGGTCTCAGTAGTTTCATTCTAAGTGACAAAAGTGATGGGACATGACTTCTGAAGTTAGGTTATAAAAGATTGTGGCTGCCATTTTGCTGGCATTCTCTCGCTCTTTCTCACTTGCTCATTTTGATAAATCCAGCTACCCTGTTATGAGACTTTTGGAAAGGCCAAGTGGTAAGGAATAGAAGGCCTGAGTGCTATAGCCTGCCAAGAACTGAATTCTGCCAACAGCATGGTGACCAACCTCTGAAGCAGAGCTCCAGGCCCGCTTAAGACTTAAGGTGACAACAGCCTAGGCAGATACTTTGACTAAAGACTTGCGAAACTCCGGTAGCTCCTGGAGGCAGCTAAACCGTTCTCAGATTCCACACAAACTGGGAGATCAAATAGTCCTTGTTTTTAAGCCAGTCATCTTTGGGTGACTTGTTACATAGCAGTAGATAACGAAAACCCGGGATCATTTGGTTTTCTATCATCTCATATGGTGCTATTAGTTATCAAAAAACTGAAAGTAATGTCAAAGAAATAGTGCCTATATCCTGGGTTTTCAAACCCATTCTTGCAGCTGTTATCTTTCCAAGTAATGGAGAGATGGTGGTCCAGTATTCGACGGACGCGGTATTCAAAAACGAGACCATTCCAGCCCTACTCACTACTCCATAGTCTCACTGCGTCATCTGGAAGTTCATGATCTTACTGCTCAATTGTATCTTTTTACTCACCGACTCCTTCAACGGCCTAGGGTTAACCAACACCAGGCTTTTTAAAAAACCACATCAAAGCCTTCTTCAATAAAGAAATCTCCTACTTACGACCCCCACCCCATTCCAGCATCCTGCTTGTATCCGCCATTTACTGATAGGAATTCAGGCAAGTTCAGGTAAACCCTAAAAACCTCAATCTCTTCATTTCTTAAATGGGAATAATCGCTTGTATAATTGTTAGAAAACTAGAGGAATGATGTAGGTGAAGATGCTGGTGGTCTTATCACTCGGTGATGCCGGTTTTCACTTCCTGATTTCTTTCCTCATTCATTTATTCAATGGTTTCTTATGGAATATTGATATGGTCCTGGTTCTGAACCACATCCTGGTGATACAAAGATGAATGAGTCTTCAAGGTACTTGAAATCTGCCCAGGGAGATAGTATTTATCACACACTTTCTGTGATTGTTGGTCAGTCCGTGATAAATGTTCAAACTCTGGAAACACAGAAAGGGGGGTGGTTCATTAACCTGACACCTCATCTTCGGTAATTCATGCCTCTTACTTACATCTGCCCCCTCCTTTCCTTTTTACTGCAGTCTACAAAATTCTAAGACATTCTTCAGCCCTCACCCTCCAGCTTGTGGTCAGAGTTTTTCTTTCCACTCTTCTCTGACCATCACCTCCTAATACGAGCAGCTACTGTTTTAATGATCGTACTAATATCTTGGTCTCACAATTCCTAAGAACCTTTCAAATCACCCTGATTTGAGGACTTCTGACTTTCAGAACTTGGAGGTAATAAATTTGTATTCTTCTCTTTCACCAATTTGGCAGCAAATTTGTTACAGCGGTTATGGGAAACTAATACAGTACTCTCTCAGGAACTGTCCACACCACTTCTCCGGGCTTCCAGGCTGATAACAAAGATTAAATCTCAACATAACCTTGCAGGGGGCATACTGGGTCTGATAAAGGTAGAGAGAGACCATGAGCCTAAAAAATGCCAAATCTAAGAACTGGTAGAAGTTGGGGGAAAGGGGCTCTTCTGCAATGTGACTTTGAGGGTGCTTGATCAGGGGGCCGGAGTGTAAGGCTGGATAAGCAAAGTGTCATTGAGTTAGGGATCTTTTATCTAGTGGTAGTTAACATTCTAGCAAAGAATTCAGGAAATTGGACAAACTCGTTATTGGCATTGGTCTTAGAAGCCTGGAAGAAAACAAATAAAAACAAAACCACCCATGGTCCACTCTTAGCAATGCAGAAATTCCTGGTTGTCCCTGGCGGTGGTAACAAAGTAAATAAAGAAGCAGAGGAGCAGCATGGACATGCTGGAATGGACAAATTATGTGATTCCCAAAGACCCATCAGAGGAACACGTTCCACAGGGGCCCTGGAGAACAAAGACATCTGTCACCAAGGCCATCAGAAATGCACTGATGAGAAGACATCAGCCTCACTAAGAAGTTCACCTCTCTGCAGGCCAGCAGTGACAGGGAAAAAAGTCACAGAGTCCCGCTCTGCAGCATCCATGAGGAGGGGGAGCCTGTGTGGACAACAATGTCAGTTTCATTCCGCAGCAAGACTGAGTTTCACTCTATGTCACTATTCTTAAGTCATTTATCACTTTAGTAAAGTCTCCATCACACGTTCCACAGCCCCTGGGGGGCACAGAAATGTTTGTGAAACAGAATACTGGAACCACAAATAAAAGTTTAAGTGGTCTCTTTAAACAGAAAATAGGGGCACCTGGTGGCTCAGTCAGTTGGGCAGCTGACTTCGGCTCAGGTCATGAAATCTCGGGCTCTGTGCTGACAGCTCAGAGCCTGGATCCTGCTTCGGATTCTGTGTCTCCCTCTCTCTTGCCCCTCCCCCACTCAAGCTCTGTCTCTCTCTGTCTCAAAAGTAAAATAAACATTAAAAAAATTTTTTTAAATAAATAAATAATAACATAGCTGGGAAAATTTCATGCAACTACATACATTAATCAGCATTTACTTTGGTAGGCATTATGTGTTTAAGTAGCAAACAACAGAAAGATACTTTAATTAATCTTGGGCAGTCAAATATTATGCTCTGCAGCCAGACTATAATCAATACACACAGATTTCTTGCCAGTTACATAGCATGCGACCATAACACACTGCGCTGATATTTCATATCTCCTCAAAGAGGATGACTCCCTACATTCTCCTCCCCACAAGAGGTGAACACTATGGACACTTTATTGTGTCTGGGGGCATCAGGGCATAATGGAAAAGAATAGGTTTTGGAGTCCACACTATGTGATCGGAATGTCAACTCTGCTACATCCTGGTTTTTGTTTTGTTTTGTTTTTTTGTCCTGGACACACTTAACTTCTCTCCTCTCAGATTATTCATCTATAAATAGGAAATAGACATAGGTTTCTCGTCGGCAATGTATGAGATAATCCAACTGACAGAGGTCAACAAATGCTGACTCTGTCCCGACCCCCGTCCCTCTTCCTAGGATTTTCTTCCCTTGTCCGTCTGCATGCCCTCACTGCCCCAGGCTTCCAGTGAGGGACCATGGGATACAGCCCGGCACTGATCTAAAAGACCCACAGCCACCCTGCTCCACCCACTCCCATCTTTCTGAAGTCATTTCCATTCACTTTGGTCAAAAAAGCCAGAGGGGCGCCTGGGTGGCTCAGTCGGTTAAGCCTCCGACTTCGGCTCAGGTCAGATCTCATGTTCGTGGGTTCGAGCCCCGCGTCAGGCTCTGTGCTGACGGCTAGCTCAGAGCCTGGAGCCTGCTTCCAATTCTGGTCTCCTTCTCTCTCTCTGCCCCTCCCCCTCTCATGCTCTGTCTCTCTCTGTATCAAAAATAAATAAAACATTAAAAAAAATTTAAAAAAAAAGCCAAATAAGACAAGACAAAATGCCACCACCAAAACCAAAGCAACAAACAAACAAACCTGACCTCTCTACTCTCTTACCGAAAGGTTCATTTTTAATATTTTTTATTTGTTTATCTTAGAGAAAGAGTGAGGGGGGCGGTAGGAAGGGAGGGACAGAGGGAGAGAATCCCAAACAGGCTCCAGGCTCAGCACAGAGCCCAATGTAGAGCTCCATCCCACAACCCTGGGATCAGGACCTGAGCCAAAATCAAGAGTCATGCTCAACCAAGCCACCCAAGCGCCCCCTAGAGTTTTATTTTTTAAATGAGAGAGGAATGTTCTGTGGTACCTCTGAAAAGCGAACAAGATCACCTCTGGGGCAGGCAGAAAAAAAACCTCAGAGATCACCTATCAAAATCATCAATACTTATTTCTGAAAATTTTACACTACTCAAAGGGCAGCTGATACAGCTTTATTCCTACTTTGCCAACAGCACTTCTGTCTCCAACCATTGGCCTCTGCCTTGGCCTCCTGCTTCCAATCTGTAATTTGATTTCTTAGCATCTTTGCCACTCACTACCCACTGCAATAAATAACAGAGAAAAAAGATGCATTTATGACAGGTGACTTCTGCTTCGTTGCCACAATAACAAGAAAGCTCAGGACCAAGTAGAGGCAGCAGAATGGAATTCTGATCAGAAAGATGCCCCCAAAAGTTCAGGCATCCACACGAATCCGTGGCAAGCTCACTCACACAACCCTCCACCCAGAGAACTCTCTAGAAGCTCTGCATCTAGTCTCTGCTGGCAACATCTGCCTTAAATTGTTAAAAAAACAATTATATATGAGCAGGAGAATAGAGTTATTGGGGAAGCTGGTAGGTAGTTCAAGGCATTTTCCTGGTCAAGGAATAGCTTGTGAGGATCTACAACAGGTAGTGCCCCCTGCCCAGGCACCTCTAGATATTTGCCAATATCTTGACACATATTTTTGCAAAGAGGAAGTCTTCCTGGGACATCTAGTATCCGAGGCCAGGGAGTTTACTAAACATCCTACAATGCACAGGACAACCCCCATTAAAAAAAAAAAAAAAAGCAATGATCAATACTACCACAGTTGAAAAACTCTGGTCACTCCATAATTTAGAATTTAGCCATGAATACTTTTATCCTGAAAAAGGAAATAAACAAAACAAAACAAAAAAACCCTATAATATGGTTTCAAAAAAAAGATCCAAAAGGAAGCAAACACAGATGTGAACTTTGTTGGAGAACAAAACTTCTGACAATGGAATGAGGAGGAAAAAAGCCCTCGCAACACAATAAAAGAACCTGCTTTAATATCAGATGCATCTTAAACCAATCACTTAAAACGAATTCAAAAGATAGCATAACAGTTCCCTGAACTTGCCGAACACGTTCTCGTGACTATGACCTCATGCGCTCATGGACGCCACTCTAGGAATATAGAACTAGATTTATTTAATCCCTAACTTCCCTTGAGCCCTGGCCACAGAGGATGAGCTCTATGGGCCAAATCCAGCCCAGAGAAAGGCAGTGGGTGTTGTGCACGGTTACCCCAGAGTACAGAGTGGCTTTGTGGTCTCTTGTGTGGCATTTGGCTAGCTTAACGAGATTAGAGATGGAAACACAGCTAGCTTTTGAGGTAGATAGATGATAGACGATGTGCTGTAACATCTCCTTTCGAATGTGTAGTTACGTACTTATTTACAGATGACCTCTTAGGGGACATGGGTTAATGTATCATTGTTTGCAGTCCATAGTTTGCCCTGCAGTTCTGCATACAGTCGGTACTTGGTGCCATTGGTTTACTATTTGGTAAACCATCTCAGACCAAGGTGACAGATCTTCCTATCTCTGGAATATGGAAACCGACACGGAAAAGCAACTTATCTAAGGAGGACTTACCGTCTGCTAAGTTCTAATCAGGTGCCGGAAGTACAGTGAGAAACAAGATAAATGAGTTGTTGGCACTTTTGAACCTATTTTCTCCTCTGTGAGTTTATGTGGCTGTTTCTTTCTGGATGGGGCTGAAATCCATTTCCATCACAGAAGTTACAAATCTTGACTCCTTTCTTCTTCTGCAAAGCTCTCCCTCACTACCATACCTCCTACGTTGGAACAAAAGTTTACGGATGTGCGCCTTGGTCAGGTGGGGGAGGGGAAACTGTAGAAGAGGGCATAAAAGGAATGATGTTCTTTTTCAGGAAAAGAAATTCTTTTCCACAGTCTCCTTTCATGGAGGGGGCGAGAGCAGAGCGGGAGGCACCAAACAGAAGTAGAAATACTAACCTGGACCTTCTGCTGGAAGAAAGGTTCCAGCAGCTCTGAGACAATGAAAAAATGAAAACAAACAAACAAAAAAAAGCTTATGACCCCCCCCACCCCCCACGTTGCCAGTCTGTAAGTCTGTTTCCACTTGGGGATTAATTAGTATCAACATTTTACCAGCCAATATATCAAAAAAATATATATGTGAATGGCATGCTCTGTTTTGTCTTAAGCAATAAACCCTTCATGATTATAGACCTATGTACACTATGTCTCCTATCTTTCAGTATACTTGGAGATATTACCCTAAAATTGTAATTTTTTTTAATGTTTTTTATTTATTTTTGAGACAGAGAGAGATAGCATGAGCAGGGGAGGGTCGGAGAGGGAAGGAGATACAGAATCTGAAGCAGGCTCCAGGCTCTGAGCTAGCTGTCAGCACAGAGCCGGACATGGGCTTGAACCCACGAACCATGAGATCATGACCTGAGCTGAAGTCGGACACTTAACTGACTAAGCCACCCAGGTGCCCCTAAAGTGTATTCTTGATGACTTTTTCATGTCAGTGCCATTGTATTCTTTTCAATAAATGGAATTTATTAAGGGTATATCTAAACGTGATTTGATATTTCTGTGAAACACTTTCCATATGCATTCACAAAGCAGACGATTTTTTTCAGATTTGCTACCTCCCCCAAGCCTAGGCTCAGTGGCTCTGTAAAGATGATTGTGTCAGCAGATGTGACTAGGAATTCATTAAAGTTCTACTTTTATTAAACCTGCCTCACTGACACAGCCCGCTTGTGTTCTGGTCCCTTCCGCAGGACTTCAGACCCTGGTTTGACATTCCTGTGTTCCCGGCTATAATTTCGGTCTTTCCATTGAAGCAGTTTTATTTCCTGACAGGCACTGCAGTTTATGAAAGCCGGTGATACTGGGGGAAATATTCCAAATGCACAGGTTGTGTGGTTCGTGGAAAATAGGCATTAATGGAAAAGGGACTGCAGGCAAGTTCTCTTCCGATTGCTATTTTGGAACTTCTGGTTTTCCTGTGGAACTCCTAGTCGGTGGTGATTGCAAAATCAAAAAAGAGCAACCAGAATATTAGAAATGCAAATCACCAGGAGTCTATTCAGAAGATACACATAGGCAGATTGTGTTTTCGGTGTTTCTTTTTGAAGTTGGAAGTAATGGGTAATGTTGCACAGTCTGAGGACAATGCAGTGGGCTTTCTGTCCTTCTCTGTCTCACATCGGGCTCCTGGTCTCTCCAACCAGACTCCTTAGAAAGGTTTCACAGCTGTGCCCTTTGGACGCAGGACATGTTCTGACATGTACAAGTCTAGCTTACACAGTCTGTAGCAGCCAGCGCCACCTAGCTACCACATTTCCTCAACTCCATGATTTTCCAGATGGTGAAAAAAGTCTTCCTGAGGGCTTGATCTCAGTCTCCCAGATTTCTGAATGATGGAAGTCGGTGACCTGAGCTGGAACTGCCAGATTGTTCTGCATAGTTATCGGGTGGAAAAACATGTTCTCCAAATCTGCGGAACTTTACATAAGATTTACACGCTTTCTCAGTGCCTTGACTGGTCAGAACCTGCCTTTCATTTAACAAATCGTTGTGTGCCAAGTATTTAGGTAATATGCACAGAGACCTGACTTCTGGGTTTTAACTACCACGTCCTGAATTAGGGAGGGTTTCTATCAAGAGAGTCTTTGCTAGGCTCACACCTAGGGACTGCTACCCTTTAGCCAGAGAACAAAAATTGATTATAAGCAATTAGAAAAGTTAGAAAAGTCCAGAAAAAAAATAGCACAAGGTGATTTGCTCTATCTCTGCATTCTCAACCTTTATGATGTCAACTTTGCCTTTTTACACACTTTCTTTTAAGTTCATTCATTCATGCATTCATTTTTAGTAATCTCTACACCAAACATAGGGCTCAAACTCAAGACCCTGAGAGTAAGAGTCACAAGCTCTTCTGATTGAGCCAGCTGCCCCCTGATTCTCACCTTTGTAAAAAGAAGACAAAGATTTCATCCAGGACACTTCATGACAGCTAATTATAATAATAATGGGAGAAACATAGAATCAAAGTCCAGGCTGGATCTATACTGTTGAGATCAGCTGTGTGGAAGCATGATTTGATACCCGTGAGACATCATGGATCTTTTATTTTTTTCTTATTTTTTAAAGTTTATTTATTTTTGAGAGAGAGGGAGTACATGCAAGCAGGGCGGGGGCATAGGGAGAAGGAGAGAGAGAATCCTAAGCAGAGCTCGAAGCAGGGCTCAAACTCACAGTCATGACCTGAGCTGAAATCAAGAGCAGAATGCTTAACCAGCTGAGCCACCCAGGCACCCCATGGGTGTTTTAAATATGCAATGAATCAACACAGAGAGAAAAAGAGCAAGCAG
This sequence comes from Suricata suricatta, assembly GCF_006229205.1. Lineage (NCBI taxonomy): Eukaryota > Metazoa > Chordata > Mammalia > Carnivora > Herpestidae > Suricata > Suricata suricatta. The sequence continues at coordinate 48,236,745 of NC_043716.1, read as the reverse complement.
ATGAATAGCCCACTTGGATTTCTTGGAAGGCGTTTCTTTTTGCTTTGTTTTGGAGGTCAGGATAATATGCTTACCAACCATTCATTCAATGAGGGAATTTTCCAGATGGTATTAATGACGATGATGAAGATGAAGAGATAATGAGGAGGAAGAAGAAATTGCAAAATGTTCTGTCCATACAGGAAGCCTTTAATAGAACAGATTCCCTGCCTCCTCCTGTAGACTAAGACTTTTTTAAGGAAACATCAAAAATTACTACAGTTCCCAGCAATGAAAGAAGGCAGAAGGGGCTCTTAGAAGCCTAAAAGCCCCTTCCATCCAATGAGAAAGCAGCTTAAACCTGTCCAAAATCCGGTATGTTACATTATTTCAGAATTCTATGTGGACTCAGTGACTACTGCCCACAGTAGGCTTTGATTAAAAGTAGAAATCTCGGGGCACCTGGGTGGGTCAGTTGGTTAAGCATCCGGCTTCAGCTCAGGTCATGATCTCATGGTTTGTGGGTTCAAGCCCCGCGTCCGGCTCTGTGCTGGCAGCTAGCTCAGAGCCTGGAGCCTGCTTCAGATTCTGTATCTCCTTCTTTCTCTGCCCCTCCCTTGATCATGCTGTCTCTGTCTCTCACCCCACATCCGGCTGTGTGCTCACAGCTAGCTCAGAGCCTGGAGCCTGTTTCAGATTCTGTATCTCCTTCTTTCTCTGCCCCTCCCCTGATCACGCTGTCTCTGTCTCTCAAAAACAAATAAAAAACATTTCTTAAAAATTTTTTAAATAAAAATAAAAAATACAAGCAGAAATCTCATTCAAAGAAAGATAAGTGGGGTCTAGCAACACTCAGTCAAGCTTTCCTAACTACGCTCAACTCATGAAAGAAGCAAAGCAAAAAGTCCAGTATAAACCCCATGGAATTCCCATTCCTATTTCTTTGAATTGAATTGGTAGGCTTTGGAATCCCCAACGTGACCCACACAAAGATCTCAGATGTTGATGCATTTTTTAATTTTCCTCATAGGGCAATGGGTTTCACACGTGCATTTGTTGATGGTAAAATGTAACCAAAACATTTATTGCAAATAATGCGGACCACATTCTAACTGCCATTCAATGTGACCATGTTCTATTTCCTAATATTTAAATTTAGTGTAGCTAGCCATGGGACCAGTTATGCTATGATGTGAACCTTTTGAGTCTTGCCTGAGAAAATCTGCTAAGGCACTGCTCAGGAGAGAGACCCACCCAAAGTCACATTCAGAATTCAACACGTTAGAATATTGAACTTTTGAGGTTTACAAATGCTGAGGGCTTTTTTTTTTTAACGAACATCTATTCTTGCATATAAATCATTAGCAAAGGGAAAGTCTGGTTTATCGTCCGGGAGCAGGATGAATGGTCCACACAGTGAGGGTGACCTTACTTGGAAAAAGGGGTTTTGCCAATGTAATTAAGTTAAGGATCTTGAGATGCCTTATTATCCTGGATTGGGGTGGGGGGGTCTGAAATCCTATGGTGATGACTTTATAAGAAGGGAGAAGACACGGGCATGGAGAATAAAGCCATGAGAAGACAGATATCAGTTATGCCTCCACATGCCAGGGACCGCCTGGAGCCAGGGAGGAAGGACTGGAACAAGCAAAGAAGGACTCTCTCTAGAGACTTCAGAGAAGATGCAGCCCTGCCAACACCTCCATTTCAGATTTCTGGCCTCCGGAACTGGGACAGAATCCATTTCTTTTGTTTCAAGCCCCTGGATTTGTGGTAATTTGTTACAGCAGCCTGGAAAACTAGCATGCTCTCTAATGCCACAAAAGAAAAAAAAAAAGTTACGAGGAACAAATGTTTAAAAGCAAACCCCTCTCCTTCTCTACTGCTCACCTCCTTCTATCCATCCTCTACCTTCACCAGCAAGGACACCGCGGTGAGAAAACCTAGAGGCTTTGGAGTATTTAAGTATTAGACATATAAGAATCAAAGAAACTATAGAAAGTGCTATAATTTCTTTATTTTGAGAGAAAGAGAGAGGGGGCATGGGAGGGCAGAGAGAGAGGGAGAGAGAGAATCCCGAGCAGGCTTCGCACTCACTGCAAAGCCCAAAGTGGGGCTCCATCCAACGACCGTGGGATCATGACATAAAACCAAGAGTCAGATGCTTAACTGACTGAGCCAACAAGGCACCCCAGTGTGCCCCTTCTACCTAAGAAATCCCACTAGGCTTCCAGATGCAAGGCAAGTATGCCACCTTTTCCACTCCCTACCCCACCCCACCCCCCCCACATCCACACAGAATCACTCTCTATGATGGTCTCTACAGCATTTCTTACTGGCCTCTACTACCACCCAGATTATAATGCTTTGCGGCTTGCGGTTTACAGAACTATTGCCCCCACCAGACTGTGATGTTTATAAGCACAACAATAGGACCTATTTATTCCCAACCTCACTATGTAGGGTCTCTAATCCTTCAGGGGCCGGGCCTGGACTTCCTTATAGCATGATGGTTGGGTTCCAAGTTCTAAGACACAGAGGCTGCCAGTTTTCCAAAGGCCTAGACTCTGAAGTCCCAGAATATTCTATTGGTCCAACCAAGTCATAAATTATCATCAACTCAAGAAGTAGGAAAATGGATCCCACCTCTTGATCTAAGGAATACAAGCATACATAGAGATGGGAAGAATTATTGGTGGCCATAAGTGGAGACTACTTACTTACCTGAGTTCTAATCCTGCCTGTTTCTTACTAGTATAATGACCTTGGCCACAAATACTGAACTTCTATGATTCAACATCCAGGTCTATAATACTAGGGTAACACTGTTTACTTATAAAACTGTTGGAAAGAGTAAAGGAGATGTTGCAATTCACTTAGTGTGGTTCTTTGCACATAGTAACCTTCTGACTAATTATCTACTTTCCTCTTCCGATAAAAGGGGGACATGAGAAAACAGGAAGTTACTAGGTGGCAAAAAGGAGGAAATTCAGAAGGAGACCTTCCTGGAAAAAAAAAAGAAAGGCAAAAGGATGATAAATACAATCTTTATCAAATTCAATTTTGCCAAGGGTTAATCTTATTACTTAATATTCAGCAACCACAGTTGAAATAATGAAAACTCTAAAAGAAATATTTCAGGCATTGAACAGCTTAAGGATACTCCTACTAGGAAACCTCAGAGTTCAGCATCAGGGTATGGACTACAGCTTTTTAGGTTTATGAAAACATGTAGCTTTACAAAATAATTTTTATTCATATTGTTAAAGCAATATACACATGGAGAACATTTTCAGTACTATAGAAAAGTAGCAGAAAGAAAATAATCATCTAGCATGCATCACAAAAGATTACTGGTACAAATAGCTCAATAAACTTTTTTGCAGTTATTTTATTACCAAAATGTGCATGTTGGGGTGCCTGGGTGGCTCAGTTGGTTGAGCGCCCGGCTTTGGCTCAGGTCATGATCTCACGGTTTGTGGGTTCAAACCCCGCATCAGGCTCTGTGCTGACAGCTAGCTTAGAGCCTGGAGCCTGCTTTGGACTCTGTGTCTCCCTCTCTCTCTGACCCTCCCCTGCTCGTGCTGTGTCTCTGTCTCTCAAAAATAAATAAAAAACAAAAATTTTTAAATAAAATGTGCATGTAGGTCTAGAGTCAATCTCTCCAGGAACACAGGGCCTTACGCTAAGAGAAATCCTGTCTCTGGTTTAATTCTCTGCTGTCACTATCTTAAAATACTTAACTTTGTACAAGAGGCCTCGAAATTTCTTTTTGCTTGGAGCCCTACAGTAATGTAGTCAGTCCTGCTTACCTGTATATATGCTCGGAGGTTTGTATCTGTGTATAAATATATGGGTGTAGCTATATACACAGATATATATGAATACTTCTGGCATATTTAGAATTAGTATTGTATCATATTTTAATGTAACATTATTATAAGTATTTCCCACATTATTAAACTATTTTAATGGGTACATATATTTCACCCATGGACCCATCATATTGCAATTAACTGTTCCATTCCTATCAAGCTTTCAGGTTATTTACATTTCTACTAATTCAACTTATTTTGCAGCATATATCTTTGCACATAAATTTTTTCTTCATCTTTTATTTATTCCTTTAAGAGGGAACCCTGGGGAAATAGAGTGCAGAATCAGAGAATATAAATAGTTTAAGATGTTAAAATATATTCTCAAATTGATTTATTCTTTGCAAAACTATTCAGATGGATAGTCCAAAGAGCAGTCGACAAGAGTGCCTTAGGTATGTTTTATAAAAGACCAGTAAGGAAGACAATCCAGTTGCAGAGGGAAGATGCACAGTGGTTAAGAGTTTGGGGTTTGAATTCATTTTTAATACTATCCCTGCCATTGATTGGCGATTGCTATGTGATTTTGCACAACCTCTATATGCCTCAATTTCTGTATGTAAGACATTGAGACTAGTAATAGCTATCGTTTGGAGGTGTGGTGAAGGTAAATGTACGTCTCTCAGCAAATGTGAGTCCAGCACCTACTCTGCACCAGGAATCTGTCAGGCCCATGGGATGCAGCCATGAACAGGGCAGAGCAGTCCCTGGCATCCTGGAGTTGACAGTTGGGCAGGGGAGGTGGCCACTGAGCAGGAAATGGTATAAAATTGTAATGGGCATTATGAAGAAGAAGAAGAAGAAAGAGGAGGAGGAGGAGGAGGAGGAGGAGGAGGAGAAGAAGAAGAAGAAGAAGATGAAGACGAAGACGAAGAAGATGAAGACGAAGACGAAGAAGAAGAAGAAGAAGAAAGCAAGCAAGCTTTTTAAGGGTATATAATAGTATCCAGGATTGGTGTGGCTTTAAGATCTGAAAAATGAAGGAGTAGGGAACCCAAGTAAAAGCTGAGCGAGAAGGAATGCTGGAGATGGAGAACACATGGGAAATATGTGGCAAGTTCAAAGAAACCAAAAGAAGTCCCATCTGGCTGGAGTGACCAGAAGTCCAAGGTTACCTAGACAGTCCATGTTTATATCAACTGTTTTGACATAATAATTAATAGTGTCCCCACATCCTCTCAAAAATGTCCTGGTTTAGAAGATAAATAATGCCATCAAGCAACAGCAAAAAAAAAAAAAGAACAGGGAGAGGGAGAGTGGTAAGGAATTAGGTAAGGGTAGACTTTAGAATTTGGAGGAACTATATCATGCAAAGAAGTTTCATCTTTAACTTAAGGACATAAGAATCATTAAAGGATTTTCATCAGGACAATTACATAATCTGATTTGCATCAGAATGAGAGATTTTTGCTGAGCTGCAGAGTAGGACTCACAGAATTCAGGGACAGTTTGTAATGTCTAAAAATGACAAGGGACAGCTACCTAAATTTGCTGAGAAATTCTTAGAAATCAGCAGTGGAAAAAAAAAAAGGGAAATTCAACAGAGCAAGGTTTGAACAAGCATTCCCCTGGAATAGGAAACTCAAACAGGTAAGACATCTATACGGAGAGACACTAGAGTTAGTTATCAGGAGGATGAAAATAAAAACAATGAGATGCCACCTTACTCTTATCAGGTAAACACAGAAAGTACAATGATACTGTTGCTGGGGATTCTCCAGTCACAAATACAACAAATATTTGCTAAGAGCCTATCAAACACCAAGCACTGTGGTAGCTACTGGGAACACAGCAAGGAAAACAAATAAACACACCAAAAAACCCAAACAGGCAAAATCTCTATGACTGTCAGGAAGAGGGCAAGTCATAAGCCAAATAAATAAGGGTATTCGATGGCTTGCTAGTTGGCAATATGTCCTGCTTATATGAAAAAGGGATAAGAATGTTGGGAGAGAGGGGTTACGATTTTAAATATGGTGCTCAGAGAAGCCTCACTAAGGGGGGTGGCACTAGACTAAAGATGTAAGGAGAGTGAAGGAGAAACCTCTTCTGGTACCTGGAGTCAGGTCCTACAGGTCAAGGAACCCACAAAAGGACGGTTCTGTTAAGTAGGCAGTGGGGTACACTCATGAAAAACTGTATCTGGGGAAGTTGGTTTGGGAGGACGCAGTGTAATGGAAAAAGCTGGCTGCGTAAGCCCAGGAAGCATATGGGATCAGGTATGGGAGAAAGATGGGGAAATTATTAAATAATGTGAATAACATAAAAGGAATCTTCTTAACAACTCAGGTCTGTGGATTTGATGTCATGCAACAACACAAAGAATAAACCAGAGACACGGGATCTAGGGTACTGGGAAATGAAGTGTGGAAACTTTGATAGACAAGCGAGAGCAGAGAGAAATTACTCACATTCAAAGGACTAGAGGTCAATGTGAGATCAAAGGACAGGTGTAATGGAGTTCCGGTAGGAGGCATCCAGAGGGTGAGTGAGGAGAGTCCAATGGAACTCTGACTTTCTAAGGTGGAGCAACACTGAGCCACATGTCCCAAGAGATGAGCCTTGAAGTAGTTAGAGAAAATCACTGTAATGAGGAGTCATCGGAATGAACCAGCAGCGGCGTGGGTGGGCGGCTCAGTCAGTTAAGCGTCCGACCCTTGACTTCAGCTCAGGTCATGATCTCACGGCTCATGGGTTTGAGCCCTGTGTCAGGTGCTGCGCTGACAGCGTGGAGCCTGCTTGGGAATCTCTGTCTCCCTCTCTACCCCTCCCCCACTGACGCATGTGCTCGCTCTCTCTCTCAAAATAAATAAATAAACCAAAAAAAAAAAAAAAGAAAAAAAAGAAAATTAACCAGCAGCAATGGACTGGTTAGCCACATACAGCTGACATTAAACTTGGATAATAATAACATTTATTCCAGATACTTAACACTCTGCAGAATATATGCAAGAACTCAGCAATCAGGAATGTTATTATTTTTATCATCTCTACTATCATAAATCACCACAGTATTCTTAAGAACTAAAAGAAATATATACAGCTCTATGTAGAAGGGTCTTAAGGTCTTAGAAAGCAACTAAATATTATCTTACCATCTGACTGCTGTTTCCAAATGCTAGTTTATGTTCAAGTCTATAGTGTTTGAAAGAACAGAGAATGGAGGGCCTGGGTGGCTCAGTCAGTTGAGAGTCAGACTTCAGCTCAGGTCATGATCTCACCGGTGGGTGGGTTTGAGCCCCGCGTCAGGCTCTGTGCTGACAGCTCAGAGCCTGAAGCCTGCCTCAGAGTCTGCATCTCCCTCTCTCTCAAGAGGAAATACACATTAAAAAATATTTTTCAAAAAAAGAACAGAGAAAACAAAATGTCAGACACATCACTGATTATGTTTTTCATCTTCACTGGTTTAAATTTCTTTTTTAATGTTTATTTGTTTTTGAGACAGGGAGAGAGAACAACAAGGGGGGAAGGGCAGAGAGAGAAGGAGACAGAGAATTTGAAGTGAGCCCTGTGAAGACAGCAGAGAAGTGAGGCTCAAACTCATGAATTGTGAGATCATGACCTGAGCGGAAGTCAGAAACGTAACCGTCTGAGCCACCCAGGTGCCCCCATCTTCACACTGATTTATACAGCAGATGCTTCTTTATCTGTAACTACATATTTGTTGCTGATGTTTTTTAATCAGAAGATTTCAGAAAAGAAAATATGACCCAAAAAGAGAGAGAGAGAGAAAATGTGTATGAGGCCATCCTAGTTTAGAGGGAAAAGGAAGGGGAAAGGAGCTCTGAAGGACACCTCAGATGGAAGACAGCTATGCAGCCCATGTAAAACCATCATACAGACGCCCGGGGCCATCTAGACACCTAACATAAATTAAAAGGGATTTGCTTTCAATTCTTCCCAATTTTAACCATTTCTACCTTATTTCACACAAAACAAGCGAGCCACATAAACTGAAAAACCACCAAAAAGGCCTTTTTTTCAGCATAACTTCCTATCACCACATAATATATAACACTTAACATGACACCTAACACAACATAACACCCTTGGGCATGTGTCTGACCAAATATCTGAAATTTTCTTAAATGCTTAAACTTCAGAACTCCAGTTCTTCTCCTTGAATTGGATCCTATTCTTCCATCTGAAAGTTCTTGGGAATGAAAAGCATAAATAACCCCCAAACTCCATTAAACCACAGCTTATCTTGCTCTTTGCTGACCCCACAGTCTATCGACGAGGGGGACAGGAGAGGTGGAACCAAAATATTTATTTTTTTCCAGTCTATTTATTTTGAGAGAGAGAGTGCAAACAGGGAAGGTGCAGAGTGAGAGAGGGGAAGACAGAATCCCAAGGAAGCCTCTGCTTGTCAGAAAAGAGCCTAACATGGGGCTCAAACTCACAAACCATGAGATCCTGATTTGAGCTGAAACCAAGAGTCAGACACTTCACTGACTGAGCCACCGAGGTGCCCCTGGAATCAAAATATTTAAAATGCATTTTCTAAATCCATCTTAAGGAGTGTTTAAAAGAAGCTGAAAAAGGCACACTGGGGGGAGGGGGGTGGGAAGGGAGTTCAGCCACAGATAGAGAACAGGCCAGGGAGAGCGCCCACAAGTGACGAAGGATTTGCTGTGGCCGCCAAAACAAGGAGGCTGGGAGGCTGGGAGGCTGGGTGTGATCCAGTTACTGACTCTCCACCTTGGGAGACTACAGGGTCTTGTGAGTAAGCCCTGCCCAAGGTAATGAAAGTTTAGACATATATTTACACAATACTCATTGAAGTTGAGTGTTTTTTCATCTTGTTTTCTAGTCTCCTGGCTAAACAGGAAGTTTTCCGCAGGATGCTCCGATATCCTCCCTTCAGAGTAACAACTTAGCACTTTGCTTTCCTTTTCTCCCACGATATACTTAACCTTTTCCGCTCTGGGTCCTGGATTCAGTCACAGATTTCCTGCAGGAAGTCAAGGCTCCTTAACTCTTTGCAAGGATCAGTCATACCCCCCTCGTGTAAAAATAGCCACCAAGGCTTTTTTATAGATAGATTCCACTTACTGATGTGCCCTAGGGAAGGTCAGAGTTGGTGAGTTAACTTTGCAAAATAGGACCAGTCATCTATGTGGATCCTCCCACAGCATTCCCTGAATATCAGGTCCTTAAAATAATCCCGATCCTAGTGAAAAGGAGAAATGATTCACCGGGATTAGCTATGAAAGGAAGCTCCTCCCTCCAGGCCTTATCTTGGCACCTGGAAATAATTATAAGGGCTAAATGGTATTGTCATCTAATGTGGACGGTGAAAATAAAATTCATATTAGCTCCAACACAGAACGAGCCACGTTGCATTAATAGCCGGCATGATTATACCAACAGCTGTGACTCTCCTTTTAAACCAAACTCTTATTCATCTGGTCGTGTTTAATTTAAGTTCTGCCTTTCTGGTTCAGTACTGCAGGGTGACCGAGAGTGTGGCCTTGGAGTCGGGCCCTGGGTTTGGCTCCCAGCCAACACTTATTCATGTAAAGTGGAGGAAACTTGTCGATGGGGGGTGGGGAGGGCTTCGCTTTTTCTGCATCTTTAAAATGGGAATAATAATTGCATTTGGTTGAACCATAAAATTACTCATTTTTGTAGGTGAAAGCCTACACAAACGTTTTTGTGCAAAGGGTTAAGTAGTTAACACATGTTAACTACTAGCTTGGCACACCACTAATGCCTATTAAATCTAATAAAGCAATCCTATATTTATTATTGTCACTGAGCATCATTAGTTGTTTCAGTCCATCGTTGCTGGGCATTTATAATAAGAGCCCACTAAATAACATGGCAGAGTCTGAGATTCCTGAGGATAGTGTTTGTTCACAGCTGCATCCAACCACAGAACAATGCCAGGTGTGTGGTGTGTGCTCAATAAATATTTGCTGTATGAATGAGTATATTAATAACATAAAGATAACTATAACAAGATAGGGCCTACTACTAGCTTAAAAAATCTTGAGCTATTTTCTTCAGTTTCTTTATAGTGAATGAGTTATTTGCTAAAAAGGTAGCCTTTTCTAATTGGCCTAGGGAGGTGGGTGCATTTTCAAGATGGCGGGACATCTAAAAAGCCTTAATCACTAAAGATTTCACAGCTTCTTGGAAATGTCAGTAGTCATCCAAGTGAAGCAATAGCTGAAGCTATGGAGCAGTGGGGAAGGGCTGGGCTGTAAATCACAGGAACCAGTGAGAATGGCCACCTTGGTTCTTCTCTTAAAACTAGTGATGGCTATGCCTACTCAGAGGCAAGAGTGATTCACCTTATTTTGACACTTTCCGTTTAACCTGTCTTCCTCCTTGTTTCTTTCCCTTGCAATAAACAGAGATGAGAGACAAGTCTTAAGATAGAGATGTTATTTTTCTTGATCATTTATAGAAGAACGATCTCAGGCCTGACCCTGAAACAGTCACATGAGGGTGTTGACTTAAGGCCATTAGAACAGTGGCACCTGCTAGAAGAAATTGGCTTTGGTGGGAAATGTCATTGAGATTTTGAATCTACAACTGGAGAGAGATTGATATTTTAGAGAGAGAGAGAGAGAGAGAGAGAGAGAGAGAGAGAGAATACATGCAAGCCAGGGAGAGGGACAGATGGAGAGAGAGAGAGAGAGAGAGAGAGAGAGAGAGAGAGAGAGAGAGGGAGAGAATCACAAGCAGGTTCCATGCTCAGTCTAGAGGCTGACTCAGGGCTCAATCCCACAATTCTATGACCTGAGCTGAAATAAAAATTCAGACACTCAACCGACGAAGGCACCTAGTCACCCTGAAATGGATCATTTTGCCAAACAAAATTAATGGAGTGATCATGAATTTTAATTTGCCAATCACGGGGTTTTTATAGAAGAGTGTAGATGTCATGCAATGTCTACTGAAAAGTAAGGATAGTCCAGAAAGACAAAGAGTGTCAGGCATGAGAGAGGCTGCTCGAAGCCACACTGCCTGGGTTCCAGTGTTGGATCCACTACCTACTGGCTGTGAGGCACAGGCAGAGCTACCTCCCCTCTCTGTGCAGAAGTTGCTCCACATATTAAGTGAGATAATACCCACGGAGCACTTTGCCCAAGATCTGCCATGGGGAACACTTACAAAATGTCATCATTTGCTCTTAATATGGTATTCAATAAAGATAGCATCTGCTTCAAAGGAGATGCTGTCAGAAACATAAGATCACGAAAACCCTTTCTTCTTATTGCTTTGTTCCAATTTACATCATTTCCCTTAAAACAGTGTCAGTCCTGAGGTATTTACGTTTTTATTCAGCCAAAAACATGTTCACCAGTGTAGAAATGAGACAGTTGGTCCCACTCATGCACGTAAAAAGAGCAACAATAAGACGTGTTTACAATGCCCACTGGAAATCTTGAAATGTTGCTTCATCTCTTGATCATCTTCCTGTTTCAATAAAGATTCTCATGAGAGCCTTGAAAAACTAGAGGCCAGCAGACTTGGGTGTGAGCTGTCCGCTCATTTGTGTTGTGAGGATGTTGTTTATGCTTTAGATCCTGTTTTCTTCCTGGTCAAAGTGCCGCGGACTGCCAGGTGCTGCTTCCGCTGTTACTGCCTCCTTCTTGGGGCTCAGGCTGCTGGATGCAGCTTCCTGCAGCCTTCATGTGATTCTGGGCGCTAAAGACAGATGGGAGCCTGTCAAAGTTTATCTCCCACCCGGGTGGTGGTTCCAAAGGGTCATCATGATCCGGTGCAGTCATTTATATGATGTGCCACAGACCACATAGGGGAGGCTGAGCTGTTGCTGAAGGGGAGGTGAGAAGGAAAAAATAAAGCAAAACCAAAGACACAAAGATGGTGGGAGGGTGGACAGTAGAGATGCTAAAGAGAAAAGAACCCCAACAGCCACACGCCAGAGGCAGCAGGTAAAGTAGAAGAGGGTACCCTCCTGGGAGAGGCATTGAATGCACGATACACTATACATGACTTCTAGATAGCTCTGCACCATCTGACGGTCATGCTCTTCCAAGAACAACTTGGACTTTTGCTATCCAGAGTGAATAACTCTTTGGATCCTCCTTCCAAGAAAGAAGTGTCGTTCCCTCCGCGGTTAATTAGTCTCCAAAAGTGAGACACACTGGACCGATTTTACTCCTAAAGGCCATCAATGAGCTGATCAGAAAGCAAGGATGCTTTATTAGGCACTGAAACTTACTATTTTGGCTCTGCTATGCTCAAGAATCAAAGGCAAGAACAACCTTTGCCCAGTGCTACCTGCCAGACTGGGGAGGGTGGCAGGTAAAGAGAGGCTCAGAGAGGTATGGAAAGTGATCACCCAAAGTCCCACCAAAGCAAGCAGACGGTTCAATGCCTGCCAGCCAATAAGCTAGCGTGCTTCTAGAAGCCACTTACTTAAGGAAATGAATTACTCAGGTTGTATCCTCTGAGTTATCCAGTTATTGACAGGAAAAGCCAAGACTTGACTTGGGAAGAGGGAAAATATCGCCCACTACACTTCCTCTAAGTTAGTCTCAGCCATTTCCCTGGACTACTTGGGGCTTCCTTCGAGACACAGGCTCAAGCAACAGTCTTGGAATTCCAAAACAGGCCCGTGCCACCCCCCTCCCCCCACTCTCTGATCTCAAAGGCAAATCACCAGTGGTAACCGTAACAGCAAACTCCAGAGTGTGATCCATAATGTTTCCACTTGTCGGTAAATTAGGGATGGAAATGGGGCAGAAGAGGGGTGGTGGTGAGTGAGGGGTTGTGATTTCTTAGAACAGTTGTTGGGATTCGTTTTGATAGGTTTCAGGAAAATAGACATTTGAAAATACACAGAACTGCTTTTACTTTGAATCTACTTTTCTATATTCGGGCAAAAACCTTTCCTAGTCCCTGGAGATAATCACTTTCCAGTACTGGGTTAAAACCAAGCAGTTTCTAGATCACACGGGAATTCAGAACTCTTCCCACTGAATTAGAAACTAGAAGTGTCTAGGGGAAGCCATCTTTCCCACAAAGAGATTTTAGAGCCTCAAAAATAAATGAGAAAAGTTAATTTTAAAAAATAAGTAAGTCTCATCATTCCTGAAATATTAATCAAAAAAAAAACTGTTTCCACTCAAGCTAGCTATAGGATTTGAAAGATATTGAAGTGTTACTCCCAAATATGTCTTCTCCAAGCCTGTTACAGTCTAACACTCTACAATTAGGGATTTGTCCAGTTGAGTTAGGACCTGAGTTTATCTAGCACCTAATATTCCTAAGCACCATACAGTGGCCATACAGACACACGGCCTGACCACTAGTAGTTCAAATTGTTCCATAATGAACCATTGTTTATCAACAACAACAAAAAAAGTCCTGAAACATTTTTAGCTCCAAAAAAAAACCAATGATAGTTACAGATTATAAACCACAAAATAAAATAAAAAATCCATGAATCCCTACTGATAAATAAATAAATAATAAATAGGATAGAAAGAAACAAAGAAACAAAGAAAGTAAAGGTTTTTTTTTTTTTCTATGAGCAGAATTCACACAGATACATATAGAGGAATAAAAGAGTTTTCAAATTCACTTTTGGTAACCACCATAGTAATAATTGTTACAGATATGGATTATCAATAGATTATCAATGGATAGTAAAACTACTTTGTAAAAGTTTGATAAGAGAAAAAAGGATACTTATATAGACTCAAAATACCTTCCCACAACATACTTATCCAATATAAAGGGAAATAGTAATTCTACAGACAATCTAACAGCATCTTAAACCAAAAGTATCAAAATTAACATCACCAATAATAGGAAAAATAAACATCAAGGATCTCCGGTTAGGTGGCCCTGAGATACAGCACGACACCTGGAAGACTCATGACAAAAATGTAGAACACGATCTACTAATAATGAGCTTTAGGTAAACCCAAACTAAAGTGGGGTCTACCAAATAAAAGGCTTTATATTTATCAACAACTTTGACATTGTGAACAATAAAAAAGGACAATAGAAATATAGTAAAAGAGAATAAAGAGGCATAACAACTGAATACAAGACATCATCATGGATAGGATACAAGTTACAATAAAAGACACCAGGGGCAAATGATAAAATTTAATAGGATCTGTCAAGCACATTAGGGGCCAAAAATTTTTTCCCTAGAAGGTTAGATAGTAAACACCTTCAGTTCTGCAGACCACATTGTCTCTGACACAACTATTCAATTCTACCATATTGGGAAGAAAGCAGCCATAGACAAACCATATGCAAATACGTGTGGCTATGTCCCAATAAAACTTTATTTACAAACATAGATGGCAGGCCACACTTGCCAACTGTTGGACTGTATAATGGCATTAGAGCAATGTTAATTTCATAAATATCAAAATTTTAATAATCTTGATGATTATTCTGTAGTTCTACAAGAGAATCTGTATATCTAGGAAACATACACCGAATGACATTGGCTTACACATATGACGCTTGCAACGTACTCCCAAGATAAGAGAAAGAAAGGGAAGGAGAGTCATAGATGTGGTAAAATAGTAATATTGGGGGAGCTGATAAGGATACGTGGGAACTCTTTGTACTATATTAGCAAATTCTCTCTAACTTTGAAATAATTTCCAAATTAACAATTGAAAGGAAAAAAAGGAAATAATGATCCAGGAGACAGAGTAATTGTTTGGAACATAACCCCAACATTGGCTCCACTACCCGGCACACAGAAGGTGCTCAGTTAATGTCTGATAAATAAATTAGTTAATTCACTAATTAACTAATTTTCTTAAGTGATCACTGGAGGAATGACACACAGTACAATTAGATTTTAAGAAGTTGAGAAAAGAGGGGCACCTGGGTGGCTCAGTCGGTTTGAGCGTCCAACTTCGGCTCAGGTCACGATCTCACAGTTTGTGATCTTGACCCCCATGTCGGGCTCTGTGCTGACAGCTCAGAGCCTGGAGCCTGCTTCAGATTCTGTGTCTCCTGCTCTCTCTGCCCCTCCCCAGTTCATGTGCGCTCTCTCTCTCTCTCTCTCTCTCTCTTTCTCAAATAAATAAACACTTTAAAAATTATTAAATAAATGAAAAAGAAGTTGAGAAAAGAAATGAAGTAAGGGGGCAGCCTATGTGGGATAATGCCATGTATACACAGAAAGAGAGGCAGAAGTGTGACAGATAGGACAGAATAAGACAAAAAGAACCACTGAGACCGATCATTGGGACAAAATTTCCTCCGGGGCTGACTTCCACAGACCCACCTGAACTACACTGAATCTCACTCTCTCACCAGCCATAATTTTAAATGATGCCCCTCGGGCACAATATTCATAAATGTTCCTCCTACCCCATATTGTGAGCAAGATGCCTAACTCAGAAGGGAAATTACTTTCTACTTTTCCTTTCTTCTCAGCTCTCACACTGTCTGGGGTGGCCTGGGCATTTCAGAATCCCCAGGAATACTCTGCATAACACACAGAGCTGCCAAACACTGCAAGCAAAGCCTTTCCAGAGAGATGTCTAAATTAGAGGGATAAGAATTATAAGACCGTGGAAATAAAATCTGTACATCTAGGATCATTTCCAAGGTGATATTTGGAACCAGGCTAAAAATTTGGATAATAATCCCAATATTAAATAAATGTGGAAAACATCTAACAGGTTAACTTACGGTATGATGACATCACGAGGAAACAGGACACCCAAATATGGGTGGCTGACCTCAGCAAAGGTTCATTTCTTGCTCAGAAGTGCAATGCAAAATTTTCGCCAGGACCTCTGTCAACGCTCCTTCCATCTTGGATGCCACCATCGCGGCTCCCAGGGCCCCTACAGCGTGGGAGGAGAGAACTGAATGGTCACAGGCATGAAAGTAACAGAGACCATGTCTAGTCACATCCCATTCCCTAAAACTGGTCAATGGCTCCAACCAAAATACACATGGGGCTCGGAAATGGAAGCAGGGTGGCACTGATACTCTATGAGCACAAAACTCCTCTGCCACTAATTCCCTTGTGGCTTTCATTGCATAAAAAGCCTTAACCTTCTGTCAAGATTTCCATTTAATAGGCAATGGAACACATCAAGTTTACTCCATGATGCAGTGACTGAACCACATTTTGAGAAGTGACAATAAAATATTATGGAGGAGAAGTGACCTCCCTGTTCCTGCCCTAAAGCAAACCCTACAAATGTCATGTACACTTTGGTGTTAAGTGTCTAGTCTTGGAGAAGGCATGTGTAGAATTTCTCTGTGACTGAACTGGCCTCACAGGTGATTCTGTTGTTCTCGTTGGTGTGACGGGTGGTGGGAGGGCGTTGGGGAGCTGGATGGATCTATTTCTAGCGTAACTGAGTTTGGAAAACTACTCAGCCGTGAGCAAACAGATGACCACTGTCACTGCCATAACAGAGCAGGAGAAAAACATCTCAGGGAGAAAGAAATTAATACATTTCTGACATTCCAAGGTGTGAAAGGAAACAATCTGACGTCTGAAAGCCGGAAAAAATACAGTTTCTTGGCCCATGCTTCTCACACACACCAAGGTCACCTCAAGAGTTACCAAGAGTCAAAACTGAATGAAATTAACAGTCTATCTGAAATGCTACCTTCTACCCAAAAACCACAAACAAGCGGGCTAAGGCCTGAACACTTTCTCTCCTGTGTGAAAGTCCTCAGAAAGACTTCATGACGTGAAGGTGGTTGTTCATCTGAGCAAACACTCGAGTTAGAGAACAATTCCCAAATGTACTGCCACTATATATCATGGAAACCATTAGAGGGAAAGGCTGAAAATGTTTACCCCAAGATGCAAAAATGATAGGAAGTCATTACTCACAAAAACTAGATTAATGGAAAAGAAAATCTTTACCACAACTAATGTCACGAGGAAGCAAATGAAGTAAAACAAGGTTTGCCTTGAAATTCCAACACTCCTATGGTATAAAAACTACATCTCTGGGGAAAGATTGTAGTTTAAGATGTTAGACGTTTATCAATAAAAGTCCTTCTTACCTTATGACTTAAAGAGTAAAAAAAAAAAAAATAGACTTCCTTGCATTAGCAGAGAATACATTCCCTGAAATGCCACCATTGGGCTTTTTTTTTATAATTAAACTTCATCTTCACAGGCAGATCCTCTCTCTCTCTCTCTCTCTCTCTCTCTCTCTCTCTCTCTCTCTCTCTCTGTCTCACACACACACACAAGCACACACCCTCACTGGGATAATATCTTACATAATTGCTGAGTTATTAACTGAAATAGTGTTCATATATATTTAGCGTAGCAAATGGGAAAGGTGGCGATACGAATCAACCAAAATGGAGAGATACTGGGGAAAAAAAAAGAAGAAATCAGGAAATGGTGGAAAGTTCCAGCACACCTATTTGTTGTATCCTGCTGCTGCCATTCCTTAGTGCCATGATCAGAGATAAATTGCATTTCTGGGGCACCCGGGTGGCTCAGTCTGTTGAGCATCTGACTCAGGTCAGGTCATCTTCTCACGTTGGTGAGTTCCGGACCCACTTCAGGCTCTGTGCTGACAGCTGAGAGCCTGAAGCCTGCTTCCCATTGTGTCCCTCTCTCACTCGGCCCCTCTCTCGCGCATGCTCTGTCCCTCTCTCAAGGATAAATAGGGGCGCCTGGGTGGCTCAGTCGGTTAAGCCTCCGACTTCGGCTCAGGTCAGATCTCACGTTCGTGGGTTCGAGCCCCGCGTCAGGCTCTGTGCTGACAGCTAGCTCAGAGCCTGGAGCCTGCTTCCGGTTCTGTGTCTCTTTCTCTCTCTGCCCCTCCCCCTCTCATGCTCTGTCTCTGTCTGTATCCAAAATAAATAAAACATTAAAAAATTTTTTAAAAAAAGGATAAATAAAACATTAAAAAAATAAATTCAAAAAATGACAGCACTTCACCAAGCGTCTGGGTTGATCTACAACACTGGAAAGAGAGTGTGGACTCTGTAAGACACGCAGGACTAAATGACAGAGTATCTGTAAGATGATGCAGCGCTAGCCACAGGTTTTCTCACTTTGCTTCCATCAAGGGTATATCATCAGCATCACTGTGAAAATCTTCTAATCACCCACATGTGTGTTAAATGATCAACTAAAATGGAGTAACGACTAGCATACGTAGAATTGAATGAAGAGTCACTAGCTGATAAGGATGTAAAGAAAGACAAAGAAAAACAAGATGACAAGAAGATGCATTGGCCCCTAGCAAGATAGACTGTCTGTATCTGATCAACAGGATATTCAAATACTGCTCCAGCCCATCCTTTCCCTTTGCCTTTTTTCAGTGCATACGGTAGAAACCAGCTGAAATGGATTTGTTTGCCAAGTGGTTTCAAATGATCCTTAGAAACCGTCACATAATGGACTCATGACGTTGGTGAGTTATTTAACTATTCTTGAGTCTTGCTTTCCTGTTAGATAGAGTGGTGATGGTTTTTGTAAAAATGAACCATAGGGCAGAAACTAGCAGAATTTCCTTTGATTCTACCTGTTTCCTTACCTCATACATCCACTCCATGAGCAAGTAAGTCTATGGCCAGACCCTGCAACACATGGCAAAGCCATCCATTTCTTCCCATCCTCATTGTGGCCATCTGGGTCTTGCCTTACAATCTGATAGTCACATAGTATATTACTCAGGGTTCTCCAGGGAATCAGAACCAATAGGATGTGCATGGGAATATATACACATGGAGAGAGAGAAAAAGATTTATTTTAAGGAACTGGCTCATATGAGATGGGAGGTTGCCTAGTCCAAAGTCTGAGGGGTCCAGCAGGATGAAGACCCAAGAAAAAGTTAATTTGTAGCTCCAGCCCACAGACAGTCTAGAGGCAGAATTTCTTCCTGGGAGTACACTGTCTTTTTTTCTCTCTTAAGGCCTTCAATTGATTAGGTCAGGCCCACCCACATAATGGGAGGAAGCATGCTTTACTCTCAGTTGGCTTAAAGTCTATTGGTGCTCAAATAATATCTGATTGTTATTTTTATTAATGATTAATTTTCATCCTTTATCACGATGATGACTTACATTCCAGTCTTTTACAACCCCATCCGTCTTCTCTCTCTCTCTGGATTCCCTTTTAATGAAGGATACTAAATTTATCCTTAATCCCGCTGTCATGTTCAGTTTGTGAAATCTATATTCTATTAGAGGAGGAGCAGAAGATGGATTATTAAGGAACTAGAAACAAGAGTTATCTCACTAAGGTTAATATTTCATATATTATCTTATCTAGTTGTGGAAATAAAGAACAGAGCCCTAAAATAGAGTATGCCTACACACACAGAATGAGTTAGAAATGACTCAATAACCCTGTGTCATTCAGGCTGAAATAACCATGTCAATTGTCGATATTCTGGTAAGTGAAGCAAAGGTGGGTTCCTGTTTCTTGGATTACCTTGTGGATTGGCTTTATTCCTTCCATCATTTGTGCACGCAGACACTGCAGAGTTTATATTTGGCAGAGAAAATGAGTCTCTTTGGAAACTCACTTTCCTTATAAAGACATAGAAGTTCTAACTTCACTGTTCACTGGGGAATGGAGACGTGAAGGTGGGCACTGGGAAGTGAAATGAAGTA
This sequence comes from Suricata suricatta, assembly GCF_006229205.1. NCBI lineage: Eukaryota > Metazoa > Chordata > Mammalia > Carnivora > Herpestidae > Suricata > Suricata suricatta. The sequence continues at coordinate 48,217,315 of NC_043716.1, read as the reverse complement.
AAGCCCTGAATGGACTGTACTTCCATTTTTTATTCTGTTTATATCACATTCAGTTCAAGCTCTGAACCTGCTAATAAATATGACTTCCTTGCAGAGATGATCTATCTTTTTTTTAAAGGAATGATGAAGTCTTGTTTTCATCAGCACAAAGGTAACCCTGGAAGTGAGAACTGCTAGAAAATTCTTAGAGAGGCTTCTTCTGCTGAGAGGTCTGGTGGACTTCTTCCCAGGAGCCTCCTCAGCATCTCAGCTTCCTTCTCTTTCTCTGTTTAGTCTGAAATTTTCACATTAGTGAACACATTCAATCATTTCTATTTTTAACCTATGAGGACAATTTCATCTTGCCATAAAATTATTCTTTCCAATTTTTATAATTGTGGAAGACACAGGGACAATATTACCTATTTCTCTTCCAGAAAAAGATGTTAAACCAGAAAAGAGATTGGTCATTCCTTAGCACCCATGTGACACCTTGAGAGCCACATGGGGCATTTATTAATTGGAAGCAAAGCCTGTGAAAGAGAACTTCTCTACTCTGGCCATTCTCTTCTTTAGAGAAACTAGAACAACTCAGTATCCAGTTCATTTTGGAGATGAAAATGAGAAAAAAATATATATCCTTTCTGTACTTTTGGTGAGCCCACTGCTAAGGCCCAACCCCTAAGCCTACTTTATCTCTTTGAAGGGTGCTGCGAAATAAGTATATTATTATTCTTATTTACAAACTCAGGCAAGTGATTTAACCTTCTCCAAGTCTCAGCCATATGAGACAGAGGAGAAGATTAACATTGTTCCGTCTAGCTTCAAAACCTGCATAGGAGTAAGCTTTATGTCCAGTGACAAAAAAAAAAAAAAAAACAAAAAACCAGCCATCCAGTAGAAAACATGCACCAAAAAACAATTCATAAACAAAGATACTGGTAGGTGCAGCTACTTTAAAAAAATGTTTTTTGGGGCACCTGGGTGGCTCAGTTGGTTAAGCCTTCGACTTCAGCTCAGGTCAGATCTTACGTTCGTGTGTTCAAGCCCTGCGTCGGGCTCTGTGCTGACAGCTAGCTCAGAGCCTGGAGCCTGCTTCCAGTTCTGTGTCTCCTTCTCTCTCTGCCCCTCCCCCCTCATGCTCTGTCTCTCTCTGTATCAAAAATAAATTAAAAAACATTAAAAAAATGTTTTTTGTGCAAGTCTTTTTTATAAATCAATTAGGAAACCTACAAACCTGTGGGAGAAACATGGAAAATGATAAAAATTAATCCATTAAAGATGTAAATAACTAATAAACACATCTAAGGTTACTCAAGCTACCCAATAAGTAACAAAAATGGTCAGAGTGACAAGAATTAGAACAAACAAAACCTCTATTGGCAGGAGTTTGAGGAAATGGAAATTCTCGTATACTGCTTGAGATCTAAGTGAGTCCAGTCTTATGGGGGATGGTGTGTCAATGCAGAGCAAAACTTTTTTTTAACATGCTTTTAAGTTTATGTATTTATTTTGAGAGAGAGAAAGCAACGCACAAGCAGGGGAGGGGCAGAGACAGAGAGGGGAGAGAGAATCTGAGCAGAGCCCAATGCAGGGCTGGATCCCACGAATCATGAGATCATGACCTGAGCTGAGATGGAGAGTCAGATGCTTAACTGAATGAGCCACCCAGGTGCCCCAAATGTAGAGCAAAACTTTAAATGTGCATGATTTTTGAGCCAGTAATTTCATATGAGGAATTTAATCTGATGAATAACGATTTTAAAAATGCACTCAAATCAAAGTAATTAAAAATTAGTTGCAGTCATATCGGTAAGAGTCCCCAAAAAGTTCATCAAAAAGCAGTCACTTGAATTATAATGGCCCTGAATGGATGCCAGCATTGAAAAGAATGTGCTGGGCCCATCCATTTTTCACTTTCATCTTTATATCTTTCCAGTCTCTTTGAATTGTCTATATATATATATATATATATATATATATATATATATATATATATACTCACTTCAATCTCAGGGTTAACAAACTATAATTTTCAAGCCCTTTAATACACCTGGTGCTTTACAATTTACAAAGCACTTTCCCATATTTTATTCCACAGTAAAAACTAGGTCTCCTGTCCAATGAAACTACGGTTTCACATGGTTTTGTGCCAAAAGCAACCGTTTCTCTTTGGCTGCAAATTTCTTTTAATTACTTCAAAAAACAGGGAAGTAGACAGGCTGCTCAAATTCATCCAGGTGTTTGAGCTCAGCATCCATGATCAAAAGGAGGGGAAAATGTGTTCTTCTTTTATTTCATTCCCTTTGAGCATCTTCAAGACCCTCTGAATGGACAGCTGCCTCTTCCAGACCACCGCTTGGCTTGCCTTGTGCACCAGGAGATGAGACGTACCCATGAGGAGTGGTCCTGTTTGCAGGACCCAGGCAGTTGAACTTGTCCGTGTCTTCCCCAAGCTCTGCTGGGCTGGCCTTTCATGTGAGCAGGAAGGAAATGGCTGACAACTTTCTCGTCTTTATGGAAGGTGGACTTTATTTCCAGCTCTTGGGTCAAAAGGCGGCGGAAAGAAAACAAAACCACTAAGAGATAAAGGCTAAAAATAATGTCCCATAGGGTGAATCAACACAGTTTGAGACCCTGAAGACAGCAACAAGGCAAGGATGTGCGTAGGGCTAAATCTGCGTCATCCTTAACAGGTGGTCGTGACCAGAATCAAAATGCCTGGACAGGGGAGGAAGAGGCTCTACAAACAGGTGTGCTGGCGGAGGGGGGCAGAGGCGGGGAGCGGGAAGAGGAAAAAGCCATTTAAACAAGCCTGGGCTTGGAGCCCAGACACTTTCCCAGCAGTCCACCTCTGGGAGAGCCCAAGGGTTGGGCATGGGCTGGGAAGGAGCTAAATTTGATTTGGGGTTTTGTGGTCTGTGTGATGCACTTTGAGTTTAAAATAGAAATCAATGTGTTTATGCAGTTGGGCTTTCTTTCTCTTTGCTTTTAATTGTCACTTTAGAAGAAATAAATCTACGTTTCACAGACTAAAGCCAAAAAAGAAAAAAAAGGAGTTCTCACTTGGTGATTTCCTATTTTATAGGAAGCAACAGGAGAATGGGTTTAAAAATCACACTAAAGACATCCGTTATGGACTTTTGATGATGATGGTGAGTATAAAGAAGATTTAGTTTATTTATAAACACTTGGGCATCTAACAACATTCCAGTGTGGACATGCAACAATCTGGGAGATCGATATGCTAATTATTATTAACCATATTTTACAGGTTAGCAAAATGAGGCCAGATAAGTTAAAAGATTATATGAGTCTTTGTAGAGTGAGTTATAATAATCACACGTACACAAGGGCACCTGGGTGGCTTGTTTCAGTTAAGCGTCTGACATCAGTTCAGGTCATGATCTCACGGTTCATGGGTTTGACCCCCCACCTCGAGTTCCATGCTGACAGCTCAGAGCCTGGAGCCTGCTTTGGATTCTGGGTCTCCCTCTCTCCCCTCCCCTTCCCCATCTGTGCTCTGTCTCTGTCTCTCAAAAATGAATAGACATTTAAAAAATTTTTAAATAATAATCACATGCACACACACAGAGGCCAGTCAGAATCATTATATCTTTAACTGTACCATTGGGCACAACTCCACATGAGAAGGTTGGTATTAGATCTAAGGAGCATAATGCAAAAGATAATACTCAATACAGGAGGTATGAGGAAAGAATCTAGCCCATCTGAATTTAGTAACAGCTAGATCCCACAGGGATCTGAGCGGCACTACCTTCTAGTACTTTCCAACTATCTGGTAGGTAGCTCTATGAGGATGTCCCGCTGACACTAGACATCATGCCTACGTGTGCAGGATGGGACTGGTCATCTCTCTTTATCTCCTTTACCCCTTTCTCCTCCTTCCTTCCCTTTTTCTGTTAATATCACCCTTCTCCCAGACTCTTGGAAGCAAATGAGTTTCCAACTTCTCTACCTCCGTTGCCTTCTATATTCAACCAACACTCTTGTTTCATCTGCTGAAATGACTCTCACATGTGTCTCTCTTATATCTGGATTTAGTCTATTATTCTTCCCACCCCAACAAATGCAATAATTTCTTCCCTCTCCCCACTGCCTCTAGGTCTATTCCAGCTCCCATTTGTCTTGTTCATTATCCCAGATGTGACTATAACACCACCCTGCTCAACATCCTTGACTTGTCATAAAAGTCTAAACTCATAGGCCATGACAAATAACATTGAAAGACCATTTTTCTCTAAACATGTTCTCTTAGTGTCTGTCATTCAAATTCCTACATCTCCCTTTTTTGTCTACAGAAATACAAGCATCCTTCAATGGCCAGCTCAGATGTGCCCTACCGAATGAACCCTCCTCCAATTTTCTGGGCTATTAGGCATCCCATTCTTCCCCTCTGTCCCCACCTGATTTGGCACCTCGCCTGCACCAGTTATCATAGTTGGTCTTTTAATAGCAGTGCTCTGTATGTTTCCTTATAAGTTATAAACCCCTTCAATGGATGTCATTGCCTATGGGCTCAAACCCATGAACCACAAGATCATGACCTGAGCCAAAGTCGGATGTTTAACTGACTGAGCCACCAAGGCGCCCCCTATTTATCTTCATATCCTGGAGAGGGCTGGACATAACCCTTTGCTCATAGAGAATACCTAACAAGTATCCATTGTAATGGATTTGGATTAACTGAAGCTTGTGTCCTAACTTCCAGGTCATTAAAGTATGCACTAATACCACCTCACCACTCCTAATTTCCAAGATGACAACAATGAAAGTGGCAGCACTTAGTATATGCAAGGATAGTGTACACATGTCCTAGCCCACAATGACCCTGCAAGATTTATGTGTCAGATTCACATTTCATGTATGGGAAACTGAGGACTACTGACCTTTTCAAAGCTGCATGGATGGGGAGTGAAGAAGAGAGAACTGGACCTATCTTACTCCATAGTGTGGTCCTAACAAGCTATAACCATCACAGATATTCCACATCTACCCTGGACAGGACACCAGTTTTCTCTGAAGAGGGAATAATTTTTCACCAAGACATTGATGTCTTCTTTCACAGCCTCCCCTTGAGAACAGCTGGATCACACCATGACAAGTATAAACCATGGCTTGGGATCAGGCTGTGGGATGAAACAAAAACAGAATCTACAGCACAAACCCAGAACTGGGATCACCAAAGAGAAGCCAAGGCGGGGACAGACGGGGGAGTTGACACGAACGAAATCTACTCGGCACTGAAGCTGAGAACCTGACTCAGAACAGACAGGAACAGGCACAAAGCCTGGAGAGACCAGCTGTAGACTCAGGAACAAAACAAAAGCCTGGCCAGCAAGGGGTCCTGGACACTGACAAGAAGAATGGGCAAGGAGTCAAGTTCACGCAAGCCCAAGGCCAGAGCGCCTGTATGTGCCAGCCTTTGCTTTCCCCCTTGATGTGGTAGATGTTTCTGAGAAGGCAGGATGCAATTCTGAATGTTATCGGACTTGGGACTTTTAGGTAGAGATAAGTGGAAGATCCTGCCTGGAGACGAGAATGGTGGGAGAAACTTCTGATCATTTATTCCCATGTTCCCAAAAGCACAAGGCACAACGTGGAGCATATAGTGAATACTCTGTTAACGTTTGCCAGTTAGCTGGTAGATCACAGAGAATTTGTTTCTTTGTTGTCCTCTTATGAGCAAAACCAACCCAAGGCTATTCATGTTCCTCTTCTCAAACTAGCACAACAAATCAAAAAGGACTTAAAAGAAGCCAATCCCTTTACTCGACTCAGAGCTGAGCCCCAGGGGAGGAAAAGCACTCTGCTTCCTAAGTCTGGGTAACTGGAAATGCCATATCTCTTTGAGAGAGTAAGCAAAGAGTCCCTGCCTATTTTAGGAGCAACATAAGAATTCTCCAAGATGGGGCGACTGGGTGGCTCAGCCAGTTAAGCGTCTGACTTTGGCTCAGGTCATGACCTCACAGTTTGTGGGTTTGAGCCCCGTGTCAGGCTCTGTGCTGACAGCTTGGAGCCTGGAGCTGCTTCGGATTCTGTATCTCCCTCTCTCTCTGACCCTCCCCTGCTCATGCTGCCTTTCTCTGTCTCTCAAAAATAAATAAAAAACATAAAAATAGAAGAAAAGAATTCTCCAAGATGTTATGATTTCTAGTATCAGTATAGTGCAAGTACCATCAAAACTAGATTACTTCCAGAAAGCTTCACTCCACTCCATAAAAATACTTCAAAAACACATCTTCTGTCCCAGATAAGAAAATTCATCGTGTGTCATCATCAAATTTCCCAAAAAAGCCCGAGTTATCTATTATGAGTGTCAAAATTCAAAGCCAGTTGCTCACTCCTATCAGGGCCCTTTCTGAAACCTGAAATTCCCCGGCCAGTTCGACCTGACAAGATACCATCTGCCCTTGGAGATTTCAGGACAGTGGGGTTTATCTTCTGCTATTTCCGCCTATCCCCTTATCCCTCCGATACCCTGAAATGAACTCACTCTATTTAGAATGGTAGCCAGGAACCCAAGTCATCAGGGAAAAGCCTATTTTTCATGTTTTTGAAACACCTAAATTCATTTTGTGGTATTTTATGATATAGAAGGCTTCGATCCTTAAATGAAATACCACCCCCCCGACATGGATCACTCTAGAATAATATCACCTATAATTACTTTCCACCTGGAGTAAAATACTGTCTGCTAAACAAGAAGAAGACATTAAAACCCATGAACAAAGTTACTATTTTTTTAATGACAGCATTGTCATTAGCTGGTTTTCTATTTGTCACTGATGTGTTCACATCATTATTCTCCATAAGAGAATTGAGGGGAAGAGCACTGGGTGTTGTATGGAAAACAATTTGACAATAAAATATTATGGAAAAAAAAAAAGAAAAAAAAAGAAAAAAAAAATTTTAATGCTTTATTTATTTTTGATACAGAGAGAGACAGAGCATGAGAGGGGAAGGGGCAGAGAGAGAAGGAGACACAGAGCTGGAAGCAGGCTCCAGGCTCTGAGCTAGCTGTCAGCACAGAGCCCAACCTGGGGCTCGAACCCATGAATGTGAGATCTGACCTGAGCTGAAGTCGGAGGCTTAACCGACTGAGCCACCCAGGTGCCCCAAGAGAATTTTTTAGAGTTTGTTTTTGTAATGATTTTAGGAGCCACTTTTGTGGCTGCTCAACCAGATACTAGTTAAGTATCAGCCACTGAACAAGAGAGCAACACAGTCAATAGAATCTGAAATCAACAGCAACACCTTTGGCTATGAAGAATATGTGCTAAGCTAATGTTAAGTTGGCATAGTGTATCTCTATTAAAAATTTATAAATAAAGAAATGGTGGATTTAAGTGAAGGTTTTCAATAAAGTCTAAAATATAAGATAAAAATTGTTTGGGGGATGCCTGGGTACCTCCATCAATGAAACACCCACTCTCGATTTCAGCTTAGGTCATGATCTCATGGTTCCTGACATTAAGCCCCACATTAGGCTCGGAGCTGACAGCACGGAACCTGCTTAGGATTCTTTTTTTTTGTTTTTTAATTTATTTTTGATATAGAGAGAGACAGAGCATGAGAAGGGGAGGGTCAGACTGAGAAGGAGACGCAGAACCGGAAGCAGGCCCCAGGCTCTGAGCTAGCTGTCAGCACATAGCCCGACACGGGGCTCGTACCCACGAACATGAGATCTGACCTGAGCCGAAGTCAGAGGCTTAACCGACTGAGCCACCCAGACGCCCCGGGATTCTTTCTCTCTCTCTCTCACTCTTCCTCTCTCTCTCAAAATAAATAAAGATTTTTTAAACTTATTTTTTCCCTTGCCCTTACAGAAAGGAGGGGGGAAAGAGGAAAATGTTAATAGAATCTGTCTTTTTGGAATACATACAAATGTCCCCTGATTGGGCGCACACATGTCCCTCAATACCCTAGTGGAGTCATTTGCCTCTCAGGCTAAGTAAAAGGAATACCGTGGATCTGCTTAAGCAATTATACACCCAAAATATGTATTTGCCAGTCCTAACTCTGCTGGCCAGCCAACCAGGCTTAGACATTGCTGGAATATCAGACCTTCTCTCTCTGCCTGGGCAGAAAGAAAACTGACAACAAACACCTGGGAACCACAACATGGTGCCTACCAGACACCAGACAGCACTGTCAGAAACACCTAAAAATATCCCATTTGTAGAACGATTGCACGTCATTGTTCACGGGATGTGAAGCTGATGTTTAAAGCAGAACATGGTTCGGGGCACCTGGGTGGCTCAGTTAAGCATCCAGGTCTTGATTTTGGCTCAGGTTATGATCTCACTGTTCATGGGTTCAAGCCCCACATCACGACCCACACTGACAGCCCAGAGCGTGCTTGGGATTCTCTCTCTTTCTCTCTTTCTCTGCCCCTCTCTCATGCATCTCTCTCTCTCTTTCAAAATAAATAAACTTTAAAAAACTAAGATAATAAAGCAACAGATGGCTCCATATATAGTGATATGCAAAGAGTTTCAAGAGAAACACCTGACATGTTCCAAACAAGTTGTAGTTCATATATGCAGCAGGGCACCGTTTACAGAAAGCCCAAACCACAAAGAGCACAGAGCAGACCCTTGAGAAGGATAAGAACATCAGGTTAGACTGCTGGGATTGAGGGGAACCATCAATGGTGGCTTTGGGTTTATTTGTAAGTTTTCACTGTGAGAAAGTACTGATGTACTGTTTACATAGATGCCCCCCGGTCCCCTCCCTTCTGCCAACACGGGTTTCTGCCGAGATCCACTAGCCATGCTTAATCATGAACAGGGCAGCCTCTTGACATGACACCACCAAACACTCATGATGGGCCCGTACGGACCATGTGGGACCTACCGCACGTGCCCATCTTCTTGGGGGATTTCTCTTAGCAATTAAGTGTGGCTTTTTTTTTTAAGTTTATTTATTTATTTTGAGAGAAAGAGGGAGGGAGAACAAGCTGAGGAAAATGGAGAGAGAGAGAGAGAGAGAGAGAGAATCCCAAGCAGGCTTCCCAGGTGAGGTCTGCGCTGTTGGCACAGAGCCCCATGCAGGGCTCGATCTCACGAACTGTGAGATCATGACCTGAGCCAAAATCAAGAGTCAGATTCTCAACCAACTGAGCCACCCAGGTGCCCCAGGTCTGGCTTTTTAAATGCCCAGTGGCAGGGTACCTGGGTGGCTCAGTCGGTTGGGCATCGGCTTTGGTTCAGGTCATGATCTCACAGTACGTGGGTTCGAGCCCTGCGTCAGGCTCTGTGCTGACAGCTAGCTCAGAGCCTGGAGACTGTCTTCAGATCCTGTGTTTCCCTCTCTCTCTGACCCTCCCCTGCTCATGCTGTATCTCTCTGTCTCAAAAATAAATAAAAATATTTTAAAAAAAGATTTAAAAAGATAAATAAAAGCCCAGTGGCTGTTGGTTTTGCCCTTTTCACCAACTTTTGTGAGAATCATCCATTTCAATTATTTTGTGACTCCTTGTTATTTTGTTGCTCAAAGACCCTCTGGGACCCCTCTGCTTTCTAAACCTTCTTCTGCTGGTCCTCTGCACCAGCATCTCTCTCTCTCTCTCTCTCTCTCTCTCTCTCTCTCTCTCTCTCTCTCGCTTTTGTTTTTTGAATTAACAGATCTTTTTCTTTCTTGTAGATTTCCCAAACATGTAGTGAAAAACAACAACAAAAATCTACACCTTTCCATTTCCCCTAGTTTACCAGGCTCTTCCACAGTAGAATGACAACATCAATAATTCATAATGATGCTCCAAGTAAACTAATAATGCAGACCACACTAATAAAACACTGTAAGTCTAGAACCCTCCTAATGACCACACAGTGGTTACAAAATTAATGTTCTCCCCGAGCTCTTCTTCCAAAAACATCCCACAGCACTTTACGGTTTCCAGCTATCAAGCAGCCTTTGCCCTCTTCACAACCAATATGCTGGCTGCTCCCGGAGAGCACAAATGGTCAAGATAGGAAGTGTGTGCCTCAAACTGGAAAATTACAAATATGTGAACCAGCGTTTGAAATTCCCCTTTGCACTGGACTGGGTCCAAGACACCAAACCTTGCACTTCCATCCATGCATGAAAGATGTTTGGGGATTTTTTAAATCCAAGACCCATCGGACTTTTTTGTGTTTGCCTTCCAGGGGACAAAGCACTGAGCGAAAGTGTATCTTGCCACAGTTTGACTTTCATATCTTTTTAAAATTTATTTAAATGGGCCATAACTGCTAACCACATGTGCTATTTTATTGCATCCTGTTAAGAAATGGGATAAAATATTTGAGTCCATCTCTGTTTTCTAAGCAAGAATTCACATTAGAAGCCTGAAACAGAAAGGATCGACAGGTCTGAAATTGCACATTACTCAAGGATAGGTAGAAGCATGAAGTACCCCGACTCTGACAGCTCACCATATGGGAGTTAATCAATAAGAAAAGACGTGGTCCATTCTAAAGAGCTCTGCAAACAGAAGACATCATTTTCAAGGCTATCATACAAGGTCTAACAAGGACTTTGACCCACGCACATTGTAAAGCACTGAATGGAGTTTTGGCAGCGCACATGACATTTTTTTAATTATTACTCATTGTTATTAATACAAATAATTTATGTAACAGCTGTTCGTGGGCCAAACACTAATGTTTGATATGGACTTACCAGGAAGAATTTCCAATTTTCTCAGCCTGTTTCCTCTTCCCCTCCCCTTGGCCATGCCCCCCTCCGCCGCTGACCAAGCCACACAGGATGACTCAAGGTAGGTCACGTGTCTGTGCCACTTTGTGTGTGCTAACCAGCATGTGTAGATATCATGCCTTTCGTGAAGGGATTTGCACCAAATAGATGGTAAGGAAGGAGCAAAGGTGAATGTCAGAGTTTACTTCCAATCAGGATATCCCACCTGGACACAAGCCAGCTTCCGATCCTTTGAATTAAACAAGAAAGACGTGACCTCCCTTACGAGTCAAATACAAGCACCGCAGCACGGCCACCTCGGGCTTCTGCCTTGAATTTGACGAACTCATTCGGTAACAAGTGAGTTCCCGAAAAAGACTCATTTGGCAATAAAGTCTTAATATACAAAGTGGCAGAATTACTCTGCATGGTCACTCTCCTCTAAAATTTCACTTTAAAAAGTAAATAAAAATTCGCTTTTAAATAGTTCTTTAATGATTCCTCTCGGGAACAGTGAGAACCTGGACGGGGTCATACATTGCTAAGGAGAGAATATGTTAGTAACACTTTTCTAAAGAACAGCTTGCCCGAATTTGACAGTACATGCTAAATACTTACGTGCTATTTAAGATGTTCTTAACCTTTAACACAGAAATCCTATTTCCAGGAATTTATCCTAAGTAAGGATTTATAATGTCACAAAGATTCAGCTGCAGAAACAACTTTAATAAAATACTTAATAGGAAGGAAACATTGAAGAACAGCTAACAGACCCAAGAATAATGGCCAGTGATATTAACTAGAGGACATTCATAAACTCACATACTCTGCTCTTCTTAAAGAATGGGAATTGTTAGGGATACCTGGTTGGCTCAGTCAGTTGAGCAACTGACTTCGACTCAGGTCATGATCTTGCAGTTCATGGGTTCAAGCCTCATGTCAGGCTCTGTGCTGACAGCTCAGAGACTGGAGCCTGCTTTGGACTCTGTGTCTCCCTCTCTCTGCTCCCCTCCCGCTCACTCTCTGTCTCTCTCTTTCTCAAAAATAAATATACAAAAAGAATGGGAATGTGTAAGAAGAATAAAAGCAAAAATATCCTCATTTTTATAGGTTTATATATTTTGTAAATTTCACATATCATGTAAGTTTATAAATGTGTGTATTGGATGTGGATAACAGAGAAGGAAATGGGCACGCATGCACACACACACACACACACACACACAGACTCACACGCAAAGTCTATACCCTAAAACGTTAAAAATAGAGATTATCTCTGAATGCTAAGGTTATAGGTCCTTTTCATTTTCTTCTTCTTGCTTATCAACAATTTGCTACGTGAAAATCTCATTTTTCAGTGATTTTTTTTTTAATTATGTGAAAAAACGTGCAACCCAGGGAAACAGGGAACGGTTTCTATTTGAGTTCAGTTTTACTGTTGATGCCACTGATTCTTTTTTTTTGTTTCTGGTTCTTGTTTATTTTTTGTTTGTTTCCTTGTGGTTTTACGGGTCAGGCTATTAAGGTACATGTAACTTCATAGACAAAAGGGATTTATCCTGAACAGATTTCCAAATTATCCTGATTTGCAGGTCTTCCTGTGGACCTGATAAAGCTGCACTGGGGGAGGGAGACAACCTCAGGTTGGAAGGTCAGAATAACACAGATGAGGTCTACACCCTGGGGAAGGATGAAAGGTGTTCACTGGACCATTATGAAGGTAATGAAGGTTTCAGCCCCATGGTGGTCCCCACGCACCCCTCAGTTTCCATAACTGAACTTCCTTATGCCATTGGGATGAGATCATTATTCTGCCATTCCCGTGGGGTCCTGGGGGTGAATCTGTGAACATACACACACACACACACACACACACACACACCTTTTCATTCTCCAAGCAGCACAAAGCATCACCCCAACAATGAGCAAATAGTCTCCTGCTATCATCACGTCACACTACTAGACGCCGATCTTTCTACTAAAGAAACTCATTCTTGCAAAGGGAAGGATGAACTGTTCCAACTGGTCGTGTTTTTCCTTTACATCATTTTTTCCTTCTAGGCCATTTCCAAAATAGGAGAGTAAATACATGTTTTAAATCACTGGTGGCAGTGTCTTAAATTATGTCATTTCTTAAAGAAGAAGGAGGAGGAGGAGGAGGAGAGGAGGAAGGGAAGGAAACAGAAGAAGAGAGGAAAGGAAAAAAAAGACAAGAAAAAGACCGGCAGCGATTATCTTTCTGGATCCTTTCCCACGGAAGTCCCACCTGTGGGAACCGCTTCTCGCCGTGGGACCTGATACCAAACCACGTCTGGAAGTTTTCGGCAGAGCTGAACAGACACATTTCTGGTTAAACAGTGCTGTCTGATTTTGATTTATTCATTTGGGAAGATCATGCTCCTGAGACCAAGACAGACCTAAAAATCCCCTTTGCAAAGAGGTAGAGAGTGTATCCCTGCATATTTAAAAATAAAGGCCCAGCGTGAGAAGAGAGACTGTTAGTCTACAGTTTATCAGGAATAAGTGGAAGGACATTTATTCAAAGTATAACATACAGGGGCGCCTGGGTGGCTCATCGGTTAAGCTTCTCACTCTTGGTTTCAGCTCAGGTCATGATCTCACAGTTCATGACTTCAAGCCTCAAGTTGGGCTCTGTGCTGACAGCTGGGAGCCTGTTAAGGATTTTCTCTCTCTCTCTCTCTCTCTCTCTCTCTCCTCCTCCTCCTCCTCCTCCATTTGCACACATGCTTTCTCTATCTCTCTCTCTCAAAATAAATAAATATTCAAAAAAATGTTTCTATATTTTCCATATCTTTTCCATGTACGTACTTTGTAGAATTCCTTTCCATGGGCATAAATAATCCCATGTAGAAGGATCACTCATGTAGGTGATGTAAAATCTACGATATGGGACGTTTCATAGAAGTTTCCTTGGCAGGCCTGTGACACCAGAAGAAACCTGGCGGGGTCCTTGGGGAGAGTCTATGCCTGGCTCTCGGGCAGGCTGACAGATGGAGGAAGGGCTCAGGCAAGCCGGAGGCGTTTGAGCCCCCACCCGCCTCCCTGCCAGTCCCCCACATTCCATCAGATTCTGCGGAGAGACCAACGCACAGGAAGCCCGTATGTTTCTTAAGGCGCTTCCTCAATAGGAACAGAGTCAACAGAGAAACTTCTCCCCAAACCACAGCAGGTCAAGGTCAGGGGCATGGAAGGGCAAAATAAACTAACTTATTTAGATGTAAATGAATACTACTTTTACATGCAATTGTTAACGTCCACAGAAATTCAGAAGATGTTTTAAGGACCTTTTCAATGGAGTCCTAAACTTTTTGACCCGGATTTTGGCAGCCACGTGACCCCGGGCGCGCCCCACAATAGAGCATTCCCCGGGGCTGGATCTTGATCACACCCGGTTTTGCGCGTCTGTTATGCCAGGCCCTGGAAACCTCCAGAGCTTTCCGGGTGAAATCTGAAACTGGCCCCCAGCACGGAGGGACAGAGAGGCAGGCCACCCTAGATGGGCAGGGGGCGGGCTTAAGAAGCAGGGGAAGGGGGCGCCTGGGTGGCTCAGTCAGTTAAGCGTCGGACTTAGGCTCAGGGCATGTTCTCACGGTTTGTGGGTTCGAGCCCCACATCGGACTCTGTGCTAACAGCTCAGAACCTGGAGCCTGCTTCAGATCCTGTGACTCCTTCTCCCTCTGACCCTCCCCTGCTCATGCTGTCCCTCTCTCTCAAAAATAAATAAAAATGTTGTAAAAATTAAAAGAAGAAGAAGAAGCAGGGGAACTTACAAGGGCACTTGGGTGGCTCGGATGGCTGCCCCCCAACCCCCACTTCGACTCAGGTCTTGATGTCACAGCCCAGCCCGTGGGTTCCAGACTCCTGCGGCTCTGGGCTGGCAGCTCAAGGCCTGGATTCTGCGTCTCCCTCTCTCTCTGCCCCTCCCTCACTCTGGCTCTGTCTCTCTCAAAAATAAATAACTATTTAAAAAAGGAAGAAGTAGCAGCAGCAAGGGAACTTACTCACGGGGCTTGTCCTGGGTGCTGCCAGAATCTTAAGCATTTACACACATACCTTCAAGGGGTCCCCACACCCCGTTTCTCTCCCGCTGCATGTTTGAGAATGGCTCCCGTGGCGTTGGGGCTGCAGGTAAGTAGGTCCCGTGCATTTCAAGGACTGGGAGGGGTGGGGAGCGGTCACCCCGAGTCACTCACCTTTATTACTGCATGAAATTAGGGCCTGAGAACAGCTTTTATTCATTTTACGGCCACAACGAGTTACTGAAAATCACGAGGTACTAAAGGAAATGTCCAGTATCATCTCCATTAATAGTCTCAGGGGTAAGAGCGCATTTAGGTTAGTGGCCTTCTTGTTTCCAGTTTTGTGCTGTTCCTCTTTCTCATGGAGAATCTTCTAGTTCAAAACAACAAAGAATTTCTGGATTTCCCAGCTGCTTAATCAGAGGAGGTTTTTGTTTTGTTTGTATGTTTGTGTTTTCCCTTTAAAATGTTCTTGCAGCGTGGTCCTCAAATGTATGACAAGTCACACACACGTGCCTGTAAGCCTGTGGGGGTGGAATCTTCAATTAAAAATGGAAAGAATGGGGGGCACCTGGGCAGCTCCGTCGGTGAAGCCCCCCGACTCTTGGTTTCAGCTCAGGTCATGATCTCGCGGTTGGTGGGTTCAAGCCCCATATGGGGCTCTGCACTGCCAAATGTGGGGACTGCTTGGGATCCTGTCTTTCTCCCTCTGTCTCTGTCCTTCTCCTCTGCCCTCTCTCTCTCTCCCTCAAAATAAATAAACTTTAAACAATGGTCAGAGGGGTCTTGCCTCCTTTAATGAGAAGAATACATTCCACCATATTGAGGGGGAGACCAGGTAAAGCATATTCTCTAAATTTACATCTTATTCGTTACAAAGACTTAAAGACTCAAGATCATCTGCTCCCAGACAACCACCTATGTTTTTACTATAGACGATTTCACTCATTCCAACAAACACTGGTTCCTATAGACAAGGATTGCATGGCATAAAGTGGGAGGCACACAAATACATGTGATCGTGAGTTTAATGTGTGTTGTCCTAGACTCATCTCTGGGTTCGAGACACGTGAACAGCAAGTCCTTCCCTCGTGGTTGCAAAAAACCTCTCTCCTCTCCGCACCGTCTCTTAGTCTGTTGAATGCATGAGTAAAACGGTATGGTTCTGTCCTGTGCGGACCTAGCCTGACCTGTGAGTCATTTTCAAGAACTTTCCAGTGACTTCAGGTAATGTAGGAGTTGCCTAAAGCAGGGGGAAGAATAAGGTAGTCTCCCTACCCAAGTGCGATGGAAAGTACACGAGGCTTGGAATCAGGACCCAGGTTGAAATCCAGGCTCTCCCACTTAATCTGTGATGTTAATCAGGGGATTAGCATCGTTGAATCTCAGCTTTTTCAACTATAAAATTGGGGGGCCATAAAATCCAGCTCTCATAGTACTCGTGTGAATTAAATGAGATAGTGTCTCATGAGTCCTCAGCAAGAGATACTTACTGATACTTGACTGCATTCTTACTATAGGCCAGGGGCTAAGTTGAGTGGGTGACGTGCATTCTTTTACCGGATCTTTGAGGTGACCTCTCTCCCACTACCATTGTGTTCTAGCTAAAGGTTCTACCTGGAGATTACAAAACCTGAGATTAACAGTCAGGAATTCTGCCAACAGTATCCAGGTTTTCCTGATATCCTGAACTCCACTGTATTTTCTAAGTCTTTCTGCTGAGCGGAGTCTAATAATTAATAAGTGATTCACAAGTACTTACTACTTCTTCTGAAGAGAGTCTATTTCCCTATTTTAAAAAATTAAATCTTATTGACACTCTACCCTATTGTTATTCTCTCCTGAAATACAGGAAAATTCTTAACGGGCAGATTAAGATCTGCTGGAAATTACAGTGAGCTCCTGCCAGGCTTTAGCTCTCTGTATGTGCGCATCGTAACAAATACTTAGAAAGCTGATGTTTCATGTATTCAGTTAGGAATATATTCCAGGAAGCATAGTGCCCCCCTCGCTACTCTCACTATATTTGTACTAGAAATGCCAGTGTTTGTCGATGGCTCAACTCCCAGGTACTTCACTTATTTGTTTTCATTTGCCTTCTCTATAACACCGGAGCAGAGAGCAGAATATTGCAGCTTCAGCGTTTAAGGGGAATCCCGTGTATTTTGCTGCCCCCGTGTGGCCGTTTTAACATTTCCCTC
The DNA here is from genome assembly GCF_006229205.1 of Suricata suricatta. Lineage (NCBI taxonomy): Eukaryota > Metazoa > Chordata > Mammalia > Carnivora > Herpestidae > Suricata > Suricata suricatta. The sequence goes on along the minus strand of NC_043716.1, from coordinate 48,200,394 downwards.
TTTAAGAACCCCATAACCTGGATTAAAATTTTCCAAGTAAAATTTCTCCCTTCAGAGGACTAAGTGTGCGTTCTTTGTACCATTGTCATCGATGTAAAAGAAAATATGCATCTACACTAACGCAGTGATTTTAGCTGGGCTACGACAGATATGGTGGGGATGGAATTCTCAAGGGCATTCAGAAGGAATCTTCTGATGGAAACATCCGCTGTGCAAACAAGTTAAAAATTCTTTTCTTCAGAGTTTAGGATTGGAGTTGGATCATTCACCATATTATCAACATAAATAGAGCCTTCTGTTGAAAGGGACAGGAGGAGGAATTAAAAACTTAACCATTGTGTTATTTGCTTTTTACAAAAATGTCAAACAGTTTTAGTATTTAAAAGCATTTTTTAATGTTTATTAATTTTTGAAGGAGGGAGAGAGCACAAGCAGGGGAGGAGCAGAGAAAGGGGGAAACACAGAATCTGAAGCAGGCTCCAGGCTCTGAGCTGTCAGCACAGAGCCCGACATAAGGCTCAAACTCATGAGCCGTGACATCATGACCTGAGCCGAAGTCCGATGGCCTAACCAGCTGAGCCACCCACGTGCCCCAACAATTTTAGTATTTTAAATTGAGAGACCAGCAATGAGTCGATTTGAGAGAGTTTGCTCATCAGAGCTGTGGAACTGCCATAGAACACAGCCACACTGAGAGGTTGTTGGGAAAGGAAACAGTAGAACAGTAGAACATGACAAAATATGTGAACTGATCAAAATATGACTCGAAGTTTTAAGAGAAGTTTTCTTATTGACTAGTTTAAAATCTAGTTAGTTCATTTGAGTATTTACCAGCCTCTTCTCTAAACTTTAATGCTTAGTGATAGTCACATCATCCCCAGAATATCCCCTCACATAGGGGCACCTGGGTGGCTCAGTTGGTTAAGCATCTGTCTTTGGGTCAGGTCATGATCTTGTGGTCCATGAGTTCAAGCCCCGTGTTGGGTTCTGTACTGACAACTCAGAGCCTGGGGTCTGCTTCAGATTCTGTGTCTCCCTTTCTCTCTGCCCCTTTCCCACTCACATTCTGTCTCTGTCTCCATCTCTCAAAAATCAGTAAACATTAAAAAACATTTAAAAAAGTTTTTTGAAAAAGAATATACCCTAACATAAATAGGGTGTTTTTCCCCACAAAAACACCAAACACATTAAACAAATATTTTAAAAGCTACAACTGTGTGGTGTGGAATATCATAGTCAAACACTGAATATGATTTTTTGCTCTTTGGTTCATCTCTTTTTTGTCAAAATTGACTCTCCTCCAACTCCCACTGACACTTTGTAAACTCTTTAATTTGAGGGATAAATTGCCTTTGAATCAGCACAAATATTATAAGGATATATATTTAAGATAAGCCCGATGTATAAAGAGACCTTGTTTCACTTCGTGGAAAAGTAAACCCAGATGTTTGGGTATTGATTAGTTGAAATCATTTCATTATCTGGTCTGGATATGAGGTTGGCACATTACTAAAATTCATAATAAATATGAATTATTTCATATTATGAGCATTATGAATAATCCTCTATGAAAATAGCATTTCTTTTGATAGAAATAAAGCAATAGATTTTATCCTTTTCTGTGTTTGGGATTTCTTTTTGAGGGGGTTGCTTTTACTGCTGTGGATCCTCTATGAATAAAGGTACATACATCCATGCACAATTTTGCAATTCATCTTGTGAAGTCTGCAGCTCCTGTGAAGCCATCCATGGGTCCCAAAGCACCCCCGAGAGCTTGATCTGGCCCCATCCAGAGCTGTCCGTTCAGCACCGAGGAGGCCCCTAATGTTGGAAAGAGCACAAGCCCACCCAGCCTGAGGAAGAGAGTAGATTCCAGTTACTGTTAAGTTGTGACCGGGACATACAGAGCTGAGTATCTGGAATGTGATTCACTGGAGGGTGTATTTGAATTTCATTCAGGAGTTCTTGGTGTGAAGGCAATGATACTGCCCTATTCACAGGCCCAAGAAGATACTGTGTATAGATTTTTATGATGGAGATACTATTGCTGGCAATATTGCTGGTGCTCCAATATAAACTCCATTTTTAAAATTATTTTTAATGTTTATTTTTGAGAGACAGGCAGAGCACGGGGCGGGGGAAATAGAGAGAGAAAAAAGACACAGAATCCAAAGCAGGCTCCAGGCTCTGAGCTCTCAGCACAGAGCTCAACATGGGGCTTGAACCCACGAACCCTGAGATCCTGACCAGAGCCGAAGTCAGATGCTTAACTGACTGAGGCACCCAGGCGCCCCAGAACTCCATTTGTAAGACTGCTCTACACCCTCAGAAAATTATTGAAATCAAGATATCTTACCATAGGTAGTTCTACAATTTGAAATGGATGCTGTTCTCTGAAGACAATACACTGTCCCATCTCATATAAGCTTGATAATTCCTTCCCTCAAAAGATCTAATTCTTTTGAATTAGATCTTTTGAGGGAGTAGAAATTTGCTGAATTTGCTGAATTGCTGCCAAAGGTTAGGATTATCAACTACCAGACTACGGGGGGAGGGGGCGGGGGGGGGGGGGGGGGGGGGGGGGGGGGAGGAAGGCTGACCACTGACCTTTGAAATATATTGGAAAGAATTGAATCAAAGCTTTTGTCCTGGTCATTGTTTGCAAATCAGTTATTTCTAAGCCTCCAAGAAGCCATACCATAAAATATTCTTTCCCATTCAAATTTCTGCTAACACCCAAAGGACTTCCCAACAGCACTTCCCCGTGTCGACTCCTGCAAGGAAAATGGAAATTGGTATTACTGGTCCGTGTGTATTATACATCTTAAAATATTTCCATCTGCTTCTAAAGTTTCCATAAGAGGATGCCAGAAAGCATTTTGCAGATTAACAAGAGGGTAAAAGGAGAGTTTCAATGGAGCTTTTCCCAACCACATCTTCCCACCTCTCTCCTTGCCCCCCACACACCTAGTCAATGTGTGGTATTCTTTTGGCTCCCTTTGAGCTCCCAATTCACATGCAAAAGATATTAACTTTACATTTTCCATAACTTAGCCCTGACCACAAGAGACGTTCATTTACTAAATGTCAGACTATATAGGACCTGGAAGATTTTTCCCTCGTTCATCAGGATGGGATTGTGTATTTAAGGAGCCTGAGTCCCATCCCCACCCAGATTTTCCAATCAAATGTTTAAAGAATTTGCCATTTCATGGCAATCACTGCAACAACAATTTAAAGAAGCTAAAAGATTATTTTTCCAAGGGAAAAGCATGGCTGCATTTCTGAATGGTGGTAGAACTGGTCTTTGCCATGGCTCTTAAAAAATTCATTTCTTGGGGTGCCTGGGTGGCTCAGTCGGTTAAGTGTCCAACTTCGGCTTAGGTCATGGTCTCTCGGTTTGTGGGTTTGGGTCCCGCGTTGGGCTCTGTGCTGACAGCTAGCTCAGAGCCTGAAGCCTGCTTCAGATTCTGTGTCTCCCTCTCTCTCTGACCCTCCTCCCCTGATCACACTGTCTCTCTCTCTTTCAAAAATAAGTAAATGTTAAAAAAAATTATTTAAAAATTTCATTTCTTCTACTTGAATTGGGGAATGAAAGCAGTTCACATGCTCTAACCACAGCCACTGGTTATAAGCGGGCTTAGTTTTTCACCTTCCAGCCAAATGGCATGGACAGAGCTGCTCACTAGCAAACCCCAAGTTCCAAAGAACGAAGCCACCTTGCAAGGTGACGGTCCCCATCTAAGACATTTCTTATGAGGCTCCTGAAAGTGAAGAACAGATTCTCTGAGGTCGCTTCCTCCCAAGCACCTTGCCTACACTCTGCATATGAGGGGTGTGGAATCACCCATCTCCTCCCGCTGGGAAATAGAAACTTCCACCCTGGCTTCAAGCCCAAGATTTCAGGTTCTGTAGTCCCACGCCCCCCTACTTTTCTTCATTGGATCCACCAATCCGTTTCACCTCAAGGCTCAGTCCCAGCCTGGCACTCATGAGAACAGAATAACCACGGGAGCAGCCTCTATGGCCTCTGGCACCTCTGCGGATCTTCATGCCGGGGAGCTGGGTCGCCACCCTGCTCCCAGACCTGGCACTCCTGCCACCATGACAGCTGAGTTACTAGGTGACCTCTCCCTGCCCGCCAGTGCCACCGTCTCCTTCACTGTCATCCTTAAATGAGATGCAGAACACATGGATGAGGTCGGTTCACCGGGGCTGCCTACGATGCTTCGCTGTGTCTGTGAAAGGGGCTCATGGGGCACCTGGGTGGCTCGGTCGATTGGGCATCCGGCTTCGGCTCGGGTCATGATCTCGTGGTTCCTGGGTTCAAGCCCCGCATCGGGTTCTGTGCTGGCAGCTAGCTCAGAGCCTGGAGCCTGCTTTGGATTCTGTGTCTCCCTCTCTCTCTGACCCTCCTCCGCTCGCGCTGTCTCTCTCTGTCTCTCAAAAATGAATTTAAAAAAATTTTAAAAAGGGGGGGGTCTCAACAGTCCTTCTAGTTCCCTCCCCTCGGCCCCAACCAGAACCCAACTCTCTATTCCGCCCATACTGTAGCAAAACAAAGCACCTCCTTAGAGCCGGCCAGCTGCTCTAGTCCTGGTGGTCTTCCCCCAGGCCCACTGGGAAAACATCTGCCCTCATTCCGCCCTTTGCAGCTTGATCAGCTGGGCCAGGCCTGGGCCTTCCAGAATTCCATGTGCAGCTCTTTGCTCTGCCTTCTCTGGACCACACAGGGTACCAGGGTCCTGGTCTCCGCAGCTCCTCAAGTTGGCTTACTTAAAACACTGTTTTCCTTGGCAGATGAGTAAACAGAAAAATTGTTCTCAAGGTCAAGAAAGTCAGAAAACATTTTCTTATTTTTTTTAAATGTTTTCTTTAATGTTTATTTTTGAGATATACATAGAGAGAGACAGAGACACAGTGCAAGTGGGGGAGGGACAGAGAGAAAGAGAGACAGGCACAAGAATCCAAAGCACGCTCCAGGCTCTGAGCTGTCAGCACAGAGCCCAATGCAGGACTCGAAATCACAAGATCATGACCTAAGCCGAAGTCAGACGCTCAACCCAATGAGCCACCCAGGCTTTCCAAATTTCCTTGGTTTTAGTGCAAATCTAAAAGCTATTCAATAGGGCCCAGCCCCTTCTGTAAAGAGCTGAGAGGTCTAGCACCTTCTCTTATTCGCTGTATAAATTCAGGTAAGTTACTGAACATCTGAATCTCCATTTTGGAGCTTCCCAGGTGAAATCTGAAACTGGCTCCCTACCCAGAGGACCAGGAGAGAGGGAAGACAGGCTGGCTACTTCAGAGGGGCAGGTGGCAGTTTCAAGAAGCAAAAAGACCTACTCCCGAGGTTTGAATCAGAAACTTCCAGAAGAGTAGCAAACCTGTTGCTTGAATCTTAAAGGTGTATATGCAGACTTTAAGGAAGCTCTGACACATACTCTCCTGGGGCTGCGTCCTTGACAATGGCTCCCACTGTGGGCACAGGGTCCAGAGGACAGAACACATATTCTGAAAACAGGAGGAGCTGAGGAGACTCCAGTACCAGGAGCCAGCTCCTGGACCAACCAGCTGTCCTGTCCTCTTGGTGATCCTCTCACAGTCACTTCTCCAACTGTAAAATGGGAGCACCACCAGCGCACACCTCTTGACATTTCATAAGGATTGAACGAAATGTCACATCATTACTGTTCTTCTCATTTCAGGGGTGTATCCCCTTAAAGCAAAATGTCAAGCTTTTTATCAATGATTTTAATATATAAATATTACATAGGACTGTCAGACATTGAACACTTACTGTACACAGTCCTCACCTGGCATGGTCCTGTGTCAACTTAAATGCATGCACGTGGGAACCATATCTTCACTCACCATGGTTCCATGAGTTGAGGCTGTCATATGCAAAGGAGGGCTGTATGCCAGGACAATGCTAGATTCATTTCTTTTCCTTACAACGTCAGCTCCACCCCTCCATACCATTCCTATTGTTTTCACTTTTTGAGGTAGGAAACTGGGTCTTAGAATGAGATTCAAACCCAGATCTGAATAGCATTAAAGACCACATGCTTTCTGCAGACATTTGTGTGGTGCTTTCTCTAAGAATGAGGTAGTATAACAAGGTATATCTGTTTTTAAGGTCCCAATCCACACAGAATACTTTCTTATATTGGGTAAATTGCAAAGACATTGTTACATAAAATTATTTTTATGTTTTCAGTATTTATATTCCAGCAGTCTATAACATTTTATTATCAGTTGCCTAATCTTTGTAAAAAAAAAAAAAAAAAGAAATCAGCAAGTACTGAGCTTGCTCTTTTCTTCTGATGTATCATTTTTCAGTCTTAATAAACACTCTGAAATTTTCCTTCAGTATGCATTGGATTTGTGATTTCAAAAGTAGTTATGTCACTGTTTTAATCTCAGAAAGCAGGGTTTGCGGAAGTAAGATGTGCTGGTTTGATCACTGTATGAGTAGGGAAACAAAGCTTTTAATCTGATATACAAACCAAAAAATATGGGCATTTGTTTGTGACATTTAGATTTGGCTGTGATGTATGTATAGTCCTGCGCATTCAGTCAACAACAGCCAAGTTGGGGTAATGGATTGGGGTAAGTAGTCTAGAACACCTTCATACTTGAAATTGTCTGCTTGTCTTTCTTTCGTACACACTTTTGTTGAGTGTTATTGGTGGAAAAAAATTTGAGCAGAGGACTATATTAAGAAAAAATTTCATCAACTGATAATGACGTAACAGACACTGTGCTAAGTGCCCCATAGAGACATTCCACTGAATCCTCAGTGACTCTCTAAAGTAGGTCCTGTTACTATCTCCATTTGAAGAAGGAATCAGCCGAGGGGCAGAGAGTTGAAGTCATAAGTCCAGAGTCACACAGCCAGTAAGTGGCAGAGTCAGGGTTTTAAACAGCCTGTGTGGCCCTGACGGGCGCCATCTTCCATGTTTCCATACCTACTGAAGGTCCATCTCTTCCTCACTTCCACTATTTAAAAATAATTCCTCACTCATTTTCTTAACATTCTCCATCATATTTCAAATCACATTATCCTGCAAAAGGATGTCACAAATCATAGGTGTTTTTGCACATAAACATAATTTTCAGATAAGCTAAAGTAAAAATCACTGGCTCCTTAATTTCTCAAGAAATTGCTTACATAAATGAACAGAATTCATGTTCTTTGCTCTTGGCAGACATTACCACTTGCCCTAGGTCTGTGGCTTGAAACAGACCCAATCTATTCTTCCTTATGAGCTATAGTTTAGGGAATGGGAGGCTTTGGCATATTGGCATTTATGTTTATCTCCAGCTGTGATTCATTTGATTCCAAAGAACGAGTCCCAAAAGCCAACCAGCTCAAGGAGCAGACAGCCCATCCAAAGATCCTATCTGACTAGTGAGACCAATTTAGCCACTTTATGGTGGAAGTTGTGAATTGTTCAGAAGTTTTCTAAAGCACACAATGTCACTGGCTTGACTTTCCTGGCTGACAAATTGGAGGAGCCAAGAGACATGGCATGCTCTCAATAAACAGTTCTGCAGCTGCTGAAAAGGTCAAGTGGTTTAGCAAGTTCTTGTCTAAGAACAGCTCTTTGCCTCGCAGTCCATGGGGTCACTCCAGATCAGGGGAAAGCTGATTGCTCTTAGCTGAGCTGACCATTCTTAGGCAAGTAGCATTAAGTTCTGAGTCTGCCTCTTGTCCTTCCTAGTGGGATAGAGAGCCACCATTTTCCCAAGACATTTCTGACTGGACTGGCAGACCAGCAGTGCAAGGAAACCCAAGATGGGGTGAATCATGGCCCAGATAATACCAAAAAGTTGCTGAATTTGGAAACAATGGAAGCACTAGGTCATTCTCTAAGCTTTATAGTCACTACCCCTTAAAGCTCCTTCACTAGGAAGCCTACACAATGTTTGGCATCCCTAAAGCAGCATTCTGCTTACGATCTATAAAACACTTCTATCTCTAACTGATGTAAAGGTTTCCAGCATGACGGTCATTTCTTTCCTTTATGAGATTAGTTTTTGATAATCCTGCCTTGAACCAATCATCAGAATACCTATATATTTAAATATACATGAACACATATAATCAATCCTCCATCCACTATAGACTTTCCATGTATAAATCTGATGATCACCCCCAGAGGCATCTTTTGTCTGTAACATGGAGCACTTGTTGAAGGAATTACAACATTTGAGGTCCGCAGTCTCAGATGAGATGGATAGATGGCGATCTCTCCAACTATAATGTGAATTTGCGTCCCCTGGAAGCAGGGTTATACTCCAGGTGCTTCTTGGCATTGCTAGCTAGCTCCTGGGTGCTGGCACTGATGTCACAGCATTGAGGATCCGGAACACGGAAGGAACATTCCAGGGTAGTGCAGAGCTTCTCCAAACCAGGATGGCTACATCACACCTGCAAAGGGCTTTCAGAGCTAATGCCATTGAGTGAGGGATGCTGAGTGGCAGTTCTAGCTTTGTGGTCATAAATGGCTAGAGTGTCCACTAGGCTAACCAGAAATTCTGCTATTGTCCATTACAGCCATTGAATAATCATCATACCAAGACTACAAGGGGAAAAGAAAGCAAGCTTTTGCTTCTTAAAGGCAGATTTCAGGGCATCTGCATGGCTCAGTTGGTTGATTTCAGCTCAGCTCATAATCCCAGGATTATGGAACTGAGCCCCGCATCAGGCTCTGCACTCTGTGGAACCTGCTTAAGATTCTCTCTTTCCCTCTCTCCTTGCTCCCTTCTCCTGATCACATGCCGTCTCTCTAAAATACAAAAAGCCAGACTGCATTTCCCTGTTCCTACACTCTATACTTTTCCTCCAAGTGCTTCCTCTGGATATTTTTTTTTTCCTCTGTGGATATTCCTGAAAGACATTCTTTATGCTCCGATTTACTCAAGAAATATATCATCAAAGAGCCATTGTATGGACTGGTCCCCACAATGAAAATTCCTATGGGTTTATTGCCCAAGAAGTCTGACCTCTTAGTTTATGGCTAGAGCTGGAGAAGGGTGAGCACCACAGTAATGAAAGGAGACAGTCGTGTTGAGAAAAGCAAGTGAAACCATTATTGATGTTCAACCCTGGGGAAAATGTTTGAGACCCATTAGCTCTTTAAAACTTCTCCAAGACAATCAGACTCACGCATAAAGATGTAGGAATAAGAACGTTTATCAAAGTAATCAAAAAAAGAAATAATCAAAATCTTCACCAGTGGGGAAGCAGTTAAATATACATGTGTATTTGTTGGAATATTAGGCAGCCATCAAAATGGTGATATCATCTGCATTAATTGACATAAGATGCCTGTGCTATAATCTGGAAAGCAAGGCAGGTCATAATAGCATAATCCCATTAAGGTTGTATGTGTGTGTGAGAGAGAGAGAGTACAGAACAATATACTTGAAAGAACTTATGAACAATGGGAGTACCTGGGCGGCTCAGTCGGTTAGGTTAAGTGCCTGGCTCTCGAATTTAAGAAAGATGAACGATTACAGCGATCTTCATACAGTGCATAGGCAGGACTTTCAAATCAGTATAATAGCGTCTCGGCATTGGAAAATACTTGAGCAATGCATGCAGAAGTAGGGTGAGCCCTCCACTTTAGGTTCTAATCTCTGACATGATATCTGTCCAAGGTGAAACACTAGGGGATTTTAAAGGAGTCTACTCCTGACTCAGCATCATCAATGTGTTTGAGCAATAAGACAGAGGCAGCCTCTGTATAACTGGTGATCCACTCAAACTGGTAACATTAAGATCTAGCCATTCTTGCCTAAACTGAGTTAATGCAGATGCTTGCCAAATAGTTCTAGGCACTCAGTTTATAGGAGAAATTAGAGAACTCTACAGACTCAACCGTATATACTGGAAATAAAATCTTCTTTCTTTCCCAGAATATCTGCCTCACAGCACTGCCTGCTGATGTAAAGCAAATTTCCTAGTATTATGCACTTTACATACAGGACTAGGAAAAATTCAAATTATTAGCTGGCCTAAGAGTTCAGGGTCAGAAACCTAGAAGAGACACAAAGTTGGAGCCTTACTCCTTTTCATTTAAGCCCTCTGGACCCATCCTTCCCACAAGCCATCAAATTTTAATAATGTAATATTTGGCCTCCACTGCTAACCTAGGAATAATGATTATAAGAAGATTGAGTCTGAAGTTCATTACGGTTGAAATGACTTCCTAATGAGGCTTCAGGACAACAACACTGTTGTTTTGGTATGCTGTGCTTTGTTATGTTTTGGAAGTGGGGTGGTAGAAATGGGAGAAGAAAAGGAGAATGAATCGTTCGAGCCAGTTTCTTTGTTGTTGCTGCTGTTGTTTTTCTCCCATCTGCAAGGCTTCTATACCTAAAAGCAGCATATCCCTGGAACAAAGCATTTCCATGAACAACTCAGTTCATATACAGAACTCACTGCACTTTTTAAAATGTCTTTTATTGGTTGTACATTTTCTTATGAGATCAACACACCATTTCTTTCAAGGACACCTTGCTCCTGCATACATATGCTATTTGTCCTAGCTATGAAAGTCATAGCAAACACTTTGACAAAAACAGGTGGATGGGTGTCTTTTGCCATTATTACTGTCTTCTCTGTCTTCAAATTGTTGTTTGAGTCAGTTCATAGATTGACACAACATTGAACACAACACACACAGTGTGAAGTTTTACATACACACGCACAAACATCTGGAGGCCAGTTACAGTGTCTGCGGCTTGTTCCTTCCTCCTCAGCAGCAGTATGAAACTGAAGAATATCCTGAGATAGGAAATCAAAGTGTAATCTCCTCACCAACAGAGGAGTCCAAGTTTGACTTAATGTCCCAATTTCATTTTCCTTTTAAGGTCACCATACGAACCATGTAACAACCACTTAGTTCAACATCTCAGTCATTTCCTTGGTCAAAAACAGAGTCAACGAACTATTCTGTATCACATCAGACCTTTACTCTCCCTTTACTGTGCTCTTGGATCAGGAAAAAGACGGGAAATAATAAAGTTATTCTTTAATAAGATACCATGATTGGAAATTTCACCATAGAATGACCTATAAAAAGGCAAAATTACCCCCACCTTTGGCAATTGTTAGAATTCTTTGTACAGGGACTGATAGAGGCTGGTCATCCAGGCTGTTAAGTGTGGCCCACCAATGGTATTCGCATGAAGACATGGATTTCCCAAGAAAAGGAACCTAGAACAGGTAGCTTCTCCAAATATTAAAAACAAGCACGGCGTCTTTAAAGCCACAGTAAGTATGTTTCTGGTAACTCTTGTCAAATCTTAACTTAACATCAACACCAATGCTTTCATCATCCCAAGTCCTGCACAGTAGCTATTTCCTTGGCTTCAGGAATTCTGAGATAACATCACCATTTACGATAAGCAGTAGTTCAAAAGAAAACAACAATAATAACGCACATGATCTGGATAACAAGAAAACTAGGCCAAAATAAAAACGCATGACGGCCACCAAAGCCAGTATGGCAAAGTCTACAAAAGGCATGTTTCCCCACAAAGCAGGTATTTTTAAATACAATCCTAGAGCCTGACTAAAGTTATTAATTGATAGTCATAATTTTTCTTTCCCAGATAATGTTGAGAAATGTGTTTGCCTTAAGAGAGTAGCCCCATACATTTCCTTATAGGAAAACAGAAGAAGTACACTCTCCCCAACTCCTTTCCCACTGTAGCTCACAAGCAAAACGTTCCCAGGTCCAGAGCATCTATTTTCCAATCACCTCAGAGGCATGGAAACATTCTACCCACATCCTTTAGAGGTCTTTACTTTATGAACTTCTAAGGACTTTCATACTCTACGGTTCAGTCTGCCTCATTCATAGAGAGAAAATATTGCCGTCCATGAAGAAGAGATGATTTCCACCAGGGAAAGCTAGCAGCATGCTCTACAGAGCAGGAAAATGGCGGAGCCAGTCAATGACAAATCCACAAAATGGGAGTCATTCTGCTATTTCACACTTTCCAGAGCCACAGTGCTGGAGATGGGGTTTTGAAAGATAGGGGCGCACAACCTCACCAATCTCCTTTCATGATATTTCAGATATTAGGAAGAGTTTGCAGGGCCTCCTAACGAACATATGGAATTACTTCTTTCTTAGCATGAAGGGACTGTAGGGACCAGACATGTTTCCACTTGCCCAACAGCTGTCTTGACAAAAAACATGTCTTACAAACAAATATGGGGTGTAACATAGGAAAACAATCAATCACATATACAAATAAAAAAGGTCTATCATAAAACTCACACAATGTAAGGGGGAAAAATGTGTGTGTATGTGTGTGTGTGTGTGTGTGTGTGTGTGTGTTTCTCCTTACAAAGACCAGATTAATAACTGGAAGCAGCATTTTAAGCAATAAAACTGATGCATGAAGGAATCTGGGGAAACCCACCTACTTCACTAAAATTTTTGTAAAGTTCAATTCCATACAGAAGTTACATCCTGCATTCCATCAGGATTTTCATAAAATATATAGAAAAATGTTCATGTACTTAAACGAAGAATTTGAACTATATCCTTAACACCCTTGTCAGCTTTAAATGACCTGACGTGATGATCCTGGTAGAGCAGAAAGTATGTTGCAAATGTGGATGTTAATTACATCAAGGAGGCGTGTTTTTTTTTTTCCCTTTAAAAATACTTGTTATTTTACTAAAACATCATCTTGGCCCCTATAGAAAATCACTCCACTCAAAACATAAATTGAAACTAAAGAATAAACCACATGCAGGGGTCACATGCCAGATAAATTTTTTGAATTTTCTTAATTGAAATCGAATTTTCTTAATTGAACCTCTGCTTCTGCACGGAGATTGGCCAAGGGCTCTACAAATCATTGCCAAATGTAGCTTGTGACACATGCAGAGTTCTAAAATGGATGCTGGCAATACCCAGCTGTTCAATTTGGTTTAGCGGCTCAAGCACAGCTATCAGAATTCACCACCGGCTACGTGTGGACAGAAGGCACCTGATATGTCTCAATAGAGCCAAAGAATTCCCTTGTGTTCAGCTCAGGACCGGTAACACCACCTGTTTGCATCTTCCAGAGGCTCTACCGGTTTCCCACGACTGACCTTCACCTGGAACACGCAGCGAGAGCAACTGTCCACTTGACTCTCAGATGGGACCCTTCTCTGTGTCCAAATCATACAAAGAGCTTTTCTTTTCCCTACATGTCAAGAACCAAAATGACAAGTCCTGCCCCTGCAGACATAGAAATTTAGATATTCCACTGCCCGTCAAGAGCCCAGTCTTGCCCCTCCTTGCCACTGAGATCACATTCTTTGCAATCGCTTTTGAAAAAATAAGCAATTTAAGAGTCTATATGCGTGGCCATCCCGTATCCATTTTTGCATTTTCTTTCCAATGATTTGTGCTCAGAAATGTAAAGAAATGGCCCTTCCACCTCCAAGCTCTGTTGGCAGAAGCCAGGGCTGCACAGACAGCATTGGCTACAAAATTTCCCTGATTCTGTGGCTGCTTAGGGTCTTCAGGGAGTCACTTCACCCCAAGTTCCCAAGCCTTTTAATAGCCACAGAGACTTCCAGGTAAGGGGAATGCTCCTGGTAACCCAATATTCTTGTTGAAAGTAGATGGGCTTTCAGATGGGCATCACACTCTTTGTCCTTCACCACACTCTCTTCCCCTTTCCCCCTTGACAAGAGACCCCAGGGGCACCACTGAACACAGTCTGGAAACCACTTGGTGCCCTCCACACCTCCCTCTACAAGTACTGAACACCAACCAGGAAGATAATTTGAGAGCCGCAGAAAACAAAACTACTTTTCCACACAATTCACTTCTGAAAATTCGAATTAGCTTTGAGCGTTGTTTTAAAATGATAAATTCTCCTCTTCTGATGAAGACCTGTAGTGTCTTTCTAAGAATATTCACCATCCACTGTCTTGTGGAAAAAGTATGTTCATCAGGTAACTTCTGGTATCCACCTTCCTTAAAACCATGAGCCACTGGAACTAAAATTAAGGGGCTCAGCTCTGTGTTCACATTTCTTTACTCAGAGTGTAGCTGATGAATGGGTTGCATGTTCTCAAGACGCTCTATCACACCACTAATCATGTATCCTTTCTTCCCCCTGGGTGTCATGGGTTTAAATGAGTGACTCTGTAGAGTCAAGAACACTAGGGAAACAAGAGAAAATGTTCTGAGATCCACACCAATGCCACTCTCTGAGTCTTCTTATAGTTCAGTATTTTTAAGGAACAAAAATTAATGTTTGGCTTTTTGATAGGTTTTTCTCATAGGAGACCGTGTCCTTAGTAATACTGAAAATAAATTAAGAAATATACCTGTCTGCTAGCTTCTTTGATCAGTGCACTCCTCCTTGGGCGCCCTGGTTAAGCACTGCTCTCTGCATGTATCTTTTCTCCCCTGCCCCCAAACATAATTTCACATCACCATTCAGCCTGAAAGTCCAAAGTCTGATGACAGTCTCCTAAGGCAGGGGCCTGACTTGCTTTGTTGAACTACCTTGCAGACTCCAATACGAATGAAAATTAGTAGTCACCAAATGACGCTAACTGCTCATTTCTAGCCATAATAGAATATTCCATAAGAGGAACAGATACCCAACCCAGCAATCCTTCTTTACAGGATGAATGGAAGTTTCACTGTAAGGTCTTACATTCGGAAGGAGGGTTTTGCTAAAAATCCTCTCAGACATCCCTCACATTCATTTTCAAGATGTGGGCACAACCGAATCCAGGTAGGCAAACCAATGCAACACTGCTGATTCTGAGTTCTGCTTTATGAAGAGGGCTGGATAAGTTCCTTTCCATAGAAGCGTTCTGTCAGCCCAGGTCATGTGTGTGGGGGCACTGGAATAAGAAGCAAATGCAATCAAGGAAACCAAGAAAGACCAGGTGGCCTGGTCAAAGCCACAAACTCTGGGGACTATTTATGAAGTTCTGTTTCCTACATTAAGACACAAGTAAGTGCCTCAACTTTCCCGTGCTTTTCCTGAAATCAGTCTCCAAGTCCCACGAGCATTAACCTTATTCCTCAAAAGAGACCCCAACTCCCAGAAATGCAGAAGTAGACCCTAGGGAAACCCTGTATGTGTCAAGAAGAACAGCCCCCTTAGAGGAATCTTTCCATGCCGACAACTCTTAAGACAGAAATGCAATGCACATCTCCAAAAATCTCACTGCAAACTTGCAAGAATAGAGGACTCGGCATCCTAGATCAAATGACAACACAAATGATGTCAAGATGCTGACAATCCCTGGGAACTGGGTTGAATATTTTTTAATTCTATTAACACATGTCTGTGTTAGAGGTGATATTTTTTTCTTAAAAAAAATCCCAGGGACGCCTGGGTGGCTCAGTTGGTGAGCGTCCGACTTCAGATCAGGTCATGATCTCACGGTTCGTGGATTCGAGCCCGGCGTCAGGCTCTGTGCTGACAGCTAGTTCAGAGCCTGGAGCCTAGGTTCACATTCTGTGTCTCCCTCTCTCTCTAACCCTCCTGTGCTCATGTTGTCTCTCTCTGTCTAAAAAATAAATTTAAAACAAAAATTTTTTAAATCATTAAAAAAACAAATCCCTACCACAAAGTCCTTGACTCTCTTTTGTGTTTCTACTTAGGGCCCAGTCCCCTTCACGTCAGGTAGGAAAAGGGCTTCTGGAGAAATTTTGCTTGAAAAAACAGTTTGGGTCAGGAGCTAAAAAGATAAACCCCAGCTTAGGTGCTGCTTCCAAATGACTCCCTTAGAAAACTTGCCGTGGGAGAATTATATCTGCATAGCTGTCAACAGTGACTCTCGAAACCCCAGCAAAATGACACGCCTTCTTTGTAGATACCAAGATGTGTGATGAGTGATGTATTTGGTGGCAAGGTGCTTTCCCCAGAAGGATAGCTTCATTTTGCAGGCTCTGGAATTCAGGTTTTGTTTCCCGAGGCGAAGAGAAAACACTCTTTCAGGTAAATTGCCAGATCAAATACTTAAATATGCTCTTCAAGAGGGTCCACGTAGCCTTCTTAGCATAATTTATTTTTGCCTAGTGATGCAGCAGGAAGAAAACTGTTTCTGAATAACTAATGGACTACAGCTTCAGGTCAGCTGTGTTGGACTGTTCTGGAAGAAGAGAGAGAAGCTGGGCACCGTAGGTGACACACAGTTCTTTGTAGAGTGTTCCTACAGCAAAGGGGACAAGTGTTGAACAAAGACAAAGCAAAGTACAGTTGTGCTGGTCCCAGAGGGAAGGCAAAGCTTTCACTAGAGATGAGAGGGCCCAGAAACTCAACAAGCACTGGCTGTCAACCCAAGATAATCGCATCAGAAAGGTGGCATTCTGTGTAAACCCCTTAGAATAAAAATTTAGTGAGGATTAAAGAAAGAAGTAAGATAAAGCAGTCTTGTCTCTCCAACTCCAAGGATAGTACCAAGGGGAGGGCCAAAGTCTTCTGTCCCAGTGAGAGCCTGGAGCTCTGAGTCTACCTGAGAACAGTATTTTGACCCCACACTTATCTTTCTTCCTTTCTCAAACAATGGCCAAAAAGATCAGGGCGACGACCTGTAAGATTCCAAGAATTCTACCTGCCTGCTACTTCTGAGGTAACTATGACCTCCCAAATTTTCAAATCTGAATGCAGTTCAGAGAAAAGGAAAATCCTAGGATTAGTGTCTGGCTTCATGATCCTCCCTGTACAAGTATCACATCTCAGAGAGAAACAAAATGCAAAGCTAAGAGACAAGAATGCCTTTGATGTCTGAGAGAAGAATGCCTTCAATTTGCAAGTTGAAGTACATTATGCCCGCTATTGTATAGAAATGGGGAAAAGTACTCCATTTCATCTGAGGGAAACTGTCCCATTGGCCTCCAGGGCAAGGAATACTTACCTAAGAAAATTAAGAAGCAATTCCATGGGATTGAGCAACCTTCACTCTTCCCAAATTCATTTTTATGTCCATCTTCCTAATATGCCTCAATAGCAGTTGAGCTGAATAACTAACCAAATGGAAACGCTCTATACACAGTCAATCAATTAGAGTTTTGCATTTGATGTTCTAGGACAGGCCAGGTGTTGGCAAACATAGCCTGTGGTCCAAATCTAGCCCATTGCCTGGTTCTGTAAATCTAATTGGGACACAGAACCACGCTCATTGATTTATGTATTATTTATGGGAGCTTCCATGTTACAGATCCAGACCCAAGTCATTGGGACAGACGATTGGAACACAAAGCCAAAAATAGTTATTATCTGGCCCTTTACAGAAAAAGTTTGTCAGTCTTGGTCTAGAATGTCACAGTCCACATTCTGTAGAGCAGAGGTTATTGATCCTACGGGGTCTATAAACTACACTACACTCCCCTCCCCACAACAAAAAACGTTTCCAAAACTATGTATTCCATGTGCCATGTGCGTTTTCCTAGGGAAAAAGTCCTAGCTTTCAACAGATTCCTAAAGAAATCCAGAGTACCCCAATTAAAGCCAAAGAAAACCAAAGAGCATCTTTAGCTGCCAGCATATTTAACAGTGCTAAAACACACACGCACACATGTGTGCACGCATGCGCGCGCCCACACACACACACTCACCCCTAGACAAGAGGAACGCAGACCTTCCACAATAAAATACCTTTTTTTTTCCTATTCTAATAAGGTTTGCTCGATAGCTTCTTCTTCCTAGGTTTTACTCTGGCATTTTTCCATCCAAATATGTAAATTTTAGGGGTCCAATTCAGAACTGCACCTTCTATTTGTTAATTCAATAAAAATCAAAGTTTGCTTTTAAGCCAGCTAATCTCCCTCTACGTCACAGATAAACATTAAGAATATAATGAGAGAGGTTTAATTCATTTTACTTGATCTGATCACCAACTCCGATGAATTTTATGAATATATGAATCTTCCCTTCAAGGCCACAGGCAGTCACATGACCTAAAAAGCATCTGGGTGGAAAATCAAAGAACTAGGCATCCATTGCACTTTTAAGCCAAAGATAAAGCATTTTGTTAGACAACTTTGGAAGAAACAGAGTAGTTTCTCTGAGCAGAGCTGAGGAAGCCTCTTGGTCAAGAGAAGCATTTTTAGTGTTAAAAACTATGAAAACATTAGCCCTTTTGTGACTACCTTCCAAAGACACTATAAATCAAGTGCACTTGGAGAAGTCAGGGCCCGCATTAGCCTCAAGACTGGCTTCCTCAAATGCTGAGGCTAAGGAGTATTTCAGGTCCTAGATGAGGACATCCGACATTGCATGAGTAACAAAGAACGCAGGAGGGTAGGACCCCAGTTAAAAAGCTAATCAACCAAAGGTAAGCAAAAACAATAATAATGATGATACACAATGAGCGAAATAATATAGAGGATCGAGTGACCTGCGTGTACGTGCAGGAGACTTCCAACTTATATCAATTTAATATGGTTTATGCATCTCTATGTTTATTGTAAAATTAGTTTAGAACTTATAACATGGTTCTCCAACACACACAAACACACATTCTAGAATTTAGACTCATAAGCCAACCAAGCCATTCTACTTGAGCACAGAAGATTTCTGATCACCATGTTGTACATTATTTCAATGAGGACAATGTATCCCAAGTTCCAAATCAGTTTTCCCAGAACATGCCTTCTCTGATAATGGCAAAGATGGCCCCATTGATGAGGACAGGGGATCAAGTGGGGGCTCTTGTTTCCCTCTGCCAATGTTCAAGAGAAATTTTAAGTCAATTCTCTCTTTTGGAGGTACTAGACCAGTGTTCCCAATTTTAAGTCAGTTCTCTCTTTTGGAGGTACTAGACTGTGCTGTGCATCAGAATCACAAACAGTGTGTAAAATATGCCAATTTCCAGGCCCCACCCTGAACCAACACAATCCCAAACTTGGCATTGGCAGTGTTCACCAACTCCCAGGGATTCCAGTGCACACCAGGTTGAGAGCCATCAACTAACCCCTTCTCTTAGTATGATTATTTTGCAACTTTAGGCCCTGGGCTCACAAATTGGAGAGGCATACACATGAGAACACACTTGGTTAAGAACATTTCTAAGTAGAAACCGCACTGAGCAACAGATACCAAGTTATCTGACTCAGACGAGAAAGAGGTCTTGCCTTATATATTCTGCCAAAAGCTGTGATGGAATGACCGCCAATTTTTCTACTACTTGAAGAGAAGAAGGAATACAGTTGTGATTTTTTTTTCTCTTGGTCTCAACGAGGGAAACTGCCCAATTTACTAACATAGAAAGGAAAGTGAATGGCCATAACCACGAGGATAATACACCTTTCCTGGCTGGAAAAAGATGAGGAAAAGAGGTAGCTTTAAAGAAGATGAAACTACATTTGATCACACAGGTATCTCTTGGAACTGGGGATACAAAGAAGCATACAGGAGGGCCATACTCACTCTGGGCAACTGCTCTGAGCTGGACAGAAGACAAGAACAAGGAGAAAATGCAGACACAGAAAAACTATTGTCTGCATTTCAAAATCTAACAGGGAAAGTAGGGAAGATTTTCAGGAATAATAATCTCCCTATCTGTGAACTTGAGGCAAAGAAAGAAACAGAGGGAGTTCTCTTCTTCCTTGTTTATCAAAATTCTCCATCCTTGTCCTTCAAGAGTAGCCTTATGTAAACCCAATGTCCAAAAGCAATGCTTCCTGGTTATCATCAGTCTCCAGTTGCCCTGCATCACTTCACTCATTTTTCATCAAGGAACCTAGAGAACTTAGGGGTATATTTAGTCATGAGAACAAGCTTTCATTGCTTTGTCAACCTGCCAGGAACCCACAACGGCACTGGCTTCCTACAGGAGAACATGCTACCGTGTGCTGCTGAAGTGAAATGTGGCCTCAACCCCAGGCAGTCTATTCCTAGGAATTAATTCAATTCTCCCCATGATCTCCTATCTTACCAAAGAGCTTTTATTTTCTTGTATTGCAGCCCTCCCATTAATAGTAAGGCTCCTTTATGGAACAAGGGAGAAAAAAGAAGAAAGTAAAAGCGCATCTTAACACAAAGGCAAACCTTGGGGCTTATACATTGTCAGGAGGGACAGAAGCAGAAGGCACCAATTCTCCGTGAGGTTTAACATGACCCACATATGTCCTCCTCACCAAGTAGAGATGTCCGTGGAAGCCCCTTGGCAGAACTTGGGACTTACCGAATACACACAGGCACACATGTAGAAGGGTGGATAGGTGATATAAAACCACACCGCAAATCACATTGCATTAATACCACAAAGGCTAAGAGAATCCAACTCAGGACTCTGAGATGTGACAACAGTTGATTTTATGTTTCCCAAAGTTGGGGAAAGGGATGCCTCACTTGACCTGAAACATGTGGTTATTACCCAGGAGCTGAGCAGAAATCTAAGGACACGATAAGCAGCCACAACAGCTGGAACAAGTATTTTACAAAGAAGAGCTCCTCACTGATATTGTTATAATACTCTTAAAGATGCATATTAAATAATTTCCTCTGGACCACAGACACAATTGAACTTAAAAATAAAAGCCCTATAAATATTGCCAACCCAACCTTGTCTCTTGCATCTCCCTCCTTGCATAAAGTGGAATCTTTTCAACCAAGCACTTAAACATAAATATTAAAATAATAAGTAGGACAGACTACAGATCTACTTACAATTTCATCACTACTGTAGCACCTTTTGACCAGGGCCAATGCATTCGTTTCACGAAGAACAAGAGAAGTCTGAGAAGCTTAAGGACTCATACGACACATCATTAAATATTTAATCACCTTTTTAAGTCCTAAGCCTTTGCCATATTTCATCCATCTAGACAGTTCCTTCTATACTATAGATTCCAAAGGCCCCCTTTGGAGGGGAAAAAAGAGAAAAGAAAAGAAAATGGGGAGGAAAAAAACCTTCTGAGAGGCGGGATTAAATTATCTCAAAGATGAGTTTCTATTGGCGCTTTCATGAACCTGCTTCACCCTGTAAACCCACCAATCCACAGGAGGGCCAACCAATGGAGTCCATGGTAGTTAGTCTCCGATAATCAGTTTTACAAAAGATGCCACGTCTGTTGCTTTGGATTCGTGTAGGGTGAAAAATGGATGTTGCTGCAAAAGAAAAGGAAAACACATGGTATTAATATTCAGCACTGACAGTACATGAGATTAGCAATTTAACAGATGTGTTTGGTAAACAGATTAAAGTACCCCTATTAGGATTAAACCAGACCCTTCCAACCTCTTCCCAAATCAAGTATATGCCCAGTGATGAGGACATTTGATTTTTTTAATGTTTATTTTTATATAAGAGAGAGAGAGAGACAGAGCATGAGTGGGGAAGGAGCAGAGAGAGAAGGAGACACAGAATCCAAAGCAGACTCCAAGCTCTGAGCTGTCAGCACAGAGCCGGACACAAGGCTCAAACCCACGAACCATGAGATCATGACCTGAGCCAGCACTTAACCAACTGAGCCACCCAGGTGCCCTGATGAGGGCATTTTAAAGATAACTTTAATGTAACCCTCCCATTTTGATAGGTTTCTGATACAGCGGACTTATTGTTTTGGAAAATATATGTAATTAAGGCTATATAAATCCCACCTATGGTAAAATATAAGGATTGGCAAAGACAGCCCAAACTCTGATTTACAAAGAACCTTGTTCCCTACAAAGTAATTTTAGACTGATACAGCAGTAAAATAATGAGAAATTTCATGGATGCACACACATTGATTTCTCAAGAATTGGGCTAGTAGAATGAGAAACTAAGTTTTGTAGTGTAGTAAATGGACAAGGCATTGCTCTCCCTTGCCACTGCGCAGCTGGTTTGGACTGAAACAGTTAACAAAGCCACTATCTAAGCCACATCGGCAGCCACAAGTTATACTTATGTCTTTCTCAATGAAGAGTTGATCCATCTGGAAAATAATACAGACTGCCAAACTCTAGGTATGTGCAGAGAGATTCAACTTGGAGATTAAACATTGAAAAGCAAAAAAAAAAAGTCTGTATTCATGCAGCTCAGATTAAGCAAACTTCACAAAAATGCCAGAGTGAGCACAGGCATAGTGGGCCCCAGAGGCCACACAATGGAACAATTCTGAAGGAAATGAAGCCATTTTCTCTGCACCAGCATAACCCTTCCCCAAAGGCACAATTTTATTACAGTAAGTTCCAGTTTTCACACTGGACCCTCACTCCTCTAATATAAGGGAGACACAGCAACTCATGAACCATAGCTCTCCAGGTGGGAAACAGAATCCAACAGACAAACCAAAAAGAATGATTCCTTTGGGTAGAACCTAGTGCCTGTGTCATGTACCCCCTGTCAGGTACCCTCCCCCACCTCCCTCATTGTCTGCTGGTATTATTTTCAGTGCCTGGTTCAGCAGCTAAATGTGAGTGTTTCTGAATGCAGACATGCAGATGACTCACTTCATTTCTCCCTAACGCTGGGGATGTTAGTTTATAACCTTCGTGTTGCCTAGCGGTAGGTTTTTCTAATTATATTTGTTTTCAACTTGATGAGTCAGCTCTGTGGGGAACTGAATGCCCACCTATGGAAGTTTTAGGAAACAATGCACATGGGAAAGGAACAAAGGAATAAAACCCAAAAGAAGGTAGGTGGTCACTGGAAAGCATCATGACTCAAAACATGGAAAAGAGGCTTTCTGCTTTTGCCCATCTGGAAGATACAGATTGGGTGCTGGCTCAGAGCATGGCACCCATTGTATTAACTGAAGCTCTGGATGCCAGGTCCTTCATTTTGAGCTCCTCCCACAAATAAACAGCAGCCCTACATCTGATTACTAACCACTTAGCACACTTACCAAGTGCTTTACCATCATGCTTTCCCACATCCTCTGACATTGAGTGATCTTTTAACATACTTAAAAGTTTTTACTCTCAAAACAGGACATGTCAGACCTCAGACTGTGTCAGTGATGACTTCTGATACCCACCAGCCCCATCTTGCCTCTGGTTCTGCTCTGGTTGTTAGCTCAGGGAGGATGGCCTCAGTCTGTGGATGAATCAGATAACCTGACCTAAAGTCTTTAAGAATCCTCAGGCATCTTCCACTTTATTCTCAGGCTGGGAAAATGCCTGTGAGAGTCAGAGGACAGGGAGGGGAGAGCAGGCAGGCACATCAAAATGGAAAGTGTGGCTTGCCTTCTTGTGTGGGTTTCGAGGCTGTAAAAGGTTGGGAGAGAACCCAGTTTTTCTATAAGCAATGGACTGGGAATAGCAAGACCAGCAGCTTGAAGATGAGTAAATAGGGCTGGGTTAAAAAAAAAAAAAAAAGAGCCAGGTATAGCAAGGAAGCACACTACCAATGGCTGTGCCTGGAGAAAACATGGAGATCCAAGAACACATGACCGGGAGCATCAGGGCAGGCCACAGTCACCAATGGTCACCATATCTTCTACACAACACCTCATCCCTCAAGAGTAAGATTTTCTATGGGTTCAATCATCCTTGCTTAACACTATGATTCAATCTAGAACTTCCCAGGATATTCAAAGAACATAATCGCCTCACTGGGCAATCCTTTGCATCACCTAATTATCATTTCTGGTGGTTATCATCTGGGATGGGGGTCAACAATCAATGTTCCAGGGGCCAAATCTAGTCCACTGCCTATTCGTGAAATAAAGGTTTACAGAAACACAGCCACACCATCTGTTTACATATTGAATAGAGCTGCTCTCGCACTGAAACAACAGAGTTGAATAACAGCCCACAAAGCCTGAAACATTTCCTATCTAACCCTTCACAGCAAAAGTTGGCTGGTCCTCACTCTAGAGGAACAAACCCTACTGAGTCATGTCCCCCAGTGGGAGTTCAAGAGAACGAGATGATGTTAAAGCATGTACACCCTCCATCCCGGTTAGGGGGAAACACATTTGAGATTTCTATAAGAGGTTCATGTCTGGTTTGGGGCCTTAATTACACTGTCCTTCACCTGGAAAAAGGATTTTTTCCCCTTTCTCCACCAACTCCTACAATTTAAACAATAGTCTCTCGGCATGTGTTTTCCCAATGCTAAAGTCAAAGAGTGTGGACTCAGATTTTCCATTTAAAAACCTCAATTCCACAGGAAAGCAGGGAGCAGTTACAGCCTTAAAAGGCAAGTCCATTTCCAGTACCACAACGACTAATGCCATAAAAAGAAGTTGGGGGGGGATGCACATGACCTTATAACATTAATATGCAGACCATAAAAGCCCACAGCGTTAGAACATAATGGAAAGGTGGAATTCAACATCACTTGCCCATGTATATGAAGCTAGAATTCAACGTTTTTTTTTCCCTCAAGTATTTTCCTCTGAAGCCTGTGATAAGAGGCCACTCAGAAGGAAAAGAAATGTTCTGTATTTTAAATAAGCAGGAATATATAGAAAGTGCCCTTCTTTCTCTGAAAATAGGGACAAATAAGACAACTTTAAAATGGGAGCGCAGGCTTCATAAGATACCCCAGAAATCACCCCATGTCCATTGCATTTTACATGAAATTAATTTTAAAATGCTCTGGGGGTTGCATAAGTCTACCCCAAAAAGGTATCTAGGACTGAAAAGACCACAACTGGATATTAAAAATATAATCAGAGAGGGATCTGGTTCAGACTGAAATCAAAGTTTTACCAACGAGCTGAAAATCCATGTGATTGGCTGTGACCATCACCTGTCATGTGGATTGGCTTTCTGGAACTCCTTCTGGCTTGATGTCTCCAAACTATTCTTTTTCTTTCCTTTTTTCCCCCCAGCTTTACTGACATAGAATTTGCCAATAGCATTGTGCAAGTTTAAGTGTACACTGTAGCGTTTTGACACACTGATCTATTATGAAATGATCACTATGCTAAGGTTAGGGTATATGTCCATCACCTCACACGGTTACCATGCTTTTTTTGTGATAAGAACCTTTAAGATCTATTCTCCTAGCAACTTTCAAGTGTGTAACACAATATTAGTAACTGCTATTAACTACCGACCATGCTGCACACATTCCATCCATGTTGTCGCAAATGGCAGGGTTTCCTTTTTTTAAGGCTGAATAATATTCCATTGCATGTGTATGTGTCTGTATCATGTGTTCTTTTTTAAAATGTTTATTTATTATTGTGAGAGAGACAGAGACAGAGAGAGAGAGAGAGAGAGAGAGAGAGCGAGCACAAGTGGGGAGGGACAGGGAGAGAGGGAGACACAGAATCTGAAGCAGGCTCCAGGCTCTGAGCTGTCAGCACAGAGCCTGACAGGGGGCTTGAACTCACGAACTGTGAGATCATGACCTAATTTTTTAAATCGAAAATTGATGAGTTGTCCAAAACTTTCTTCCCCTCATTACAGAAATCCTTTATGTTGTGCTTTCCTTCATTTATATTACTAATTGGTAACTCCTGATACCTTAAGAACTTGAAAATATAAAATTTATGGGTATCTAGTATATATGATAACCAGTTTACCAACAAGGAAAAATTTACTAAGAAAGGTGACCTGTCCCAGGTCATACTAAGGAAGGATATAGGATGCATGAAGGACTCAACTCTTGTTTTCTTGAATTCACTTCCAGGTACTAATGTGTCAATGAACCAGCTCTTCCAAGATGGGTCTTTTATTGTAATTTAGGTCTTAGTCACTCTACCTTTATTAGCAGTTGGTCAAGGACAGGTTTACACTGGGAACAAAACATACCATAAGTTCTGGATATGTTGGCCGTTCTTTGGAATTCTTCTTCAAGCTTAAAGAAAAAAATGTAATCACATTAAAATCTAGGAACCATCTGTATTTTCACAAACCTAGGACTTCAGAACTGACAGAACTCTAAACATAACCAGCTTTAAAATGTATTGGACACATAAATCTCCTGTCTTGACTTCCCCCTTCTGTTATACCTTTAAAATTAGGTTTTAAATCACTCTAGGTATACCTTAACAACAGGAAGAATAGGTGTGTGTGTGTGTGTGTGTGTGTATTCTTTTGGTACTTTTAAAAAGTATCCTTCTGATATTTTGCCAACAACATACAAACTAGCTTTTCTGATCTTCAGCCATCATATTCCAAATTCCCTTTGTACTTTCCTTCAAGAGAGCTTTGACTATATCCCTCCCCCTGGCAAAGAAACTGGCACATATTTCTCACATTATACCTGTTACATCTTCACTCTTTTCAATGCCTCAATGCCTGGTTCTCCTGGCTTCCGTTTTCCTTGAATGTACATTCCCTTTTATATATTCCTAACCAAACCCACCTAACATAGAAGCAATACCCCCATAAAATGCCTCAAGTAAGGCTATTTGTCCACAACCTCCTAGCTAATGAAAGAGAAAGCACCCTCAGTCCATGACTTGGCAGTGTTTCTTCTTAGAAATTCTCTGTGGTCGCACCCTACTGTCTGGCACTCCCATTCTGTATACACAACTGCATATATACACAAATGTTTTAATAACATTTGATACTGGTCGCAACAGTAACAACGACAGTAATTTCTTACTGCAGTAAGAGGAGACCAACCCCTCACCTCTATCCTCAACCCTCCCCTGTAGCCACCCAGGGCCTTAAAATGGAAAAAAAGAAAATAAACAGTTTATTTTGGAGTTGGAATCCCAGGTTACAGAATGAAGAAAAAGAGGATTCTGGAAACTGTGGTTTTCAAGGCAACCTACAGACTCTGCTGCCCACGGGGGCCACAAAATCATACATGAATGGAAAGGAAACTTAGCCTGGCATCGAAGTAACCAAAATGTGACTGACCATTACGTAGCTGGGATTTGTGCTAATGGAGCAGATGAGACCTCGTATGTGTGACATGAGCTCAGCCCCACCCCCAAAGGCTAACAATAATGAGGAGATGGGGGTGAAGGGACAAGCCATAAGAGAGTGAGGTCATTGAGACACTTTGAGAAACTGTGGTGTAAAACAAAATGAAATGGAAAAAAAGAAAGAGAGAGAGAGGGAAAGCTTTTGAACCAAAACAACTTAAAACAGCCTACCAGTTTATTCCAGGCCATGCTGTGGGTAGAAGCCAGGAAACCTGAGACAGGGTACAGTAGATGTGAGCAGAGAAGTTTCAACCTGGAACTGAGGACAGATCTAGGACCTAGTGACCTCAGTGACCAGACAACCTATGAGAGAAAGTTCCATCTCAACTGAGGATAAAAATAAGAGCGGATTAGAAAGAGGAATTATCAGCTGTCAAAGTCAGGTTGATATGAGAAGGTGTGCCTGAGTGAAATGAATGAGACCTTGGAAGTCCCACTTATGACTTTGTATCTATATCCTTAGGTATCTATATAGATACTTATGTATCCATATCCTGACGTTCTACAGTGCTTTACTGGTAGTTCTCAAATGCAGGTGGTATTTGGCAACATCCAGAGGGATTTTTTGGTTGATATAGCTGGCATCTACTAGGTGGATATTAGATATGGTCCAGGAGATTGCTAAACATCCTATAATGCATAGCACGGTTGCCCACAACAAAGACTGATTCAGTTCAAAAACTCATTCATGCTGAGGTTGCACACCCTTGGGCTACGTGTCCTAGGCCATTCCTCCTCCTTGCTGCCTTCTCGCTCCTGCTCAGAAATGAAATTCACTTACAACCACCCCAGCGGGCTCATTTGTCCTTTGCACACATTCTCAACACTACCCCCTCTCTACATCTGAACACCGGAAGCGGAAGTTTTATTTCTAACTTCAAGAGCTACTTCGTCTAGACAGAAATATAGGAGAAGGAATGTGATCCCAGGAGTGTGGCTGGCTTGCACGCAGACCATAGTGGAAAACCAAAAGGGCTAATGCACAGAAGCCTGGGATTTTTGGGGGCTGTTCAAAGTCAATCAAAAACCAGAACGTCCTCTCCATAATCTGAACAATTTAACTTACAAGAAGCAACAATGAGAAGCACACGCAACATTAAATCCGCACTCCCTATTCACGAGCTTGATTTCAGGCGTCTCTACGTAGATGGGACCATTACTGTCCTCACACCAGGACTCTGCATGGACTCTGTTAACATCCTCTTTGAGGGCCATGAGCCACCTTCACATCAGTAGCTTTCCCTGGTCAGCCACCGAACCAAGGGAATGACAGAAAAAGAAGCTCATTGCCCAAATGTCAGAACAATGGCCTCTTCTATCAACCAGAGGTCTCCGTGATGTCGCTGATTTTTGGACTTCTAATTAGCAGAAAATGAAATAAGACTCTCTTCTCATCAGGTAGAGGGACATAAACTTTTTTTTTTCCAAAGGGGAAATTTTTTTTTTTTAAGTTTTGAGAGAGGGAGATAGAACATGAGCAGGGTACAGGCGGCAGAGGGAGAGACAGAGGGATCCAAAGCAGGCTCTGCACTGACAGCACCGAGCCCAGCTGGGGGGCTTGAACTCATGAACCTAGAGATTATCACCTGAGCCCAAGCTGGACGCTCAGTCGACTGAGCCAGCCAGGTGCCCCCAAGGAGAGACCATTTTAAGTAAGGATAGCATCTTTTTGTTTCTGGAACAGTTGAAGAAAATTCTCTGGATTTTTCTGTGGGGGGAAATGTGGGGAATGTACCCACATTTATGCATCATAAAGTGTTTAGGATTCCTAAAACTCAGGGATTGAGGGCCAATAGGCTATTTCTTGAGTTACGGCCTCTGATTAGAAGGCTCACAATTTCCCACAATAGCACGACTAGGGAGCATTCACGGAAAATACTTACACAGCAATCCAGGGATGTTGATTGAATTAATATAACTGATAAAACTCATTCTCTCCATCTTTTAAATTGAGAGCACTTCAAAACATTGGCTAAGAATAGCAAAATCCTCAGGATCAGGTTGGGGGGGAAGCAAATTTTCCATGTTTGATAGGAAGTGCCTGAAATTCAGTATAAAATAACAATCAGGAGTTCAAAGCTACACCAATTTCTTTTTGGATTGGAGTCAGACTTTTGAATTTTCAAGTGGCTTGTCATTTTCAAGCGTGCAATTAGCTAACTGCTCTAATTCCTCTTCCAAATGCCACAACACACGCTCCTGACCGGAGCTGACACTAAAAAACAGCTTCATGCTGTCTTGAGAATTGCTAGCTTGAAGGTTGTGCTGACCAGAGGATTTCTGCCTATTTGAATTCCCCCTGACGGGTTCCAAGAAGGCTATTTGGTATATCCACAGGAGAAAAACATGCTGTGCCTCTTAAGCCCATATATTTGTCATCAGCTAAATAAATATCCAGTGTCTCTTTTTACTCTTCTTCCTGAACAAGTCGGGAACTATATTTGATTGTCTGTTTCATGCTAGTTCCTCTGAGTCAGAGAGTATCAAAGTCCGGGTGGGCC
This sequence comes from Suricata suricatta, assembly GCF_006229205.1. Classification (NCBI taxonomy): domain Eukaryota; kingdom Metazoa; phylum Chordata; class Mammalia; order Carnivora; family Herpestidae; genus Suricata; species Suricata suricatta. The sequence continues at coordinate 48,171,074 of NC_043716.1, read as the reverse complement.
CTCTCCAACATGCCATCGGGCTGGTCAGCTGGGCACTGGGCCTCTTAAATAGCCTGAAGGAGAAGCAAAAAGGAAGTCAAGCTGTTTTGGCACTCAGTAGTTGGTTTCCAGAGACTTCCTTCAGTCACCAAGCCTGTGAATCTGCAGGAAGAGGCTATAGAGAAAAGCATAAGCCAGCTACGATTCCATTTTTCCTTTCTAGATATTCATTTGTTAACCCCCTGTGGGATTAGGATGTAAAGACTTTCTATTGGACTTCTCTGTTAGGAAGCCCAAAACAAGGCCTTTAGAGTCAGCATCACCTGCTCTGGGAAAGCTTTAAAACCTTTGCTAAGAAAGCCATGTGTAGAGGAAAGAAGAGAGGAGGGAATGTCATTCAGTAGTTCTATTTCAAAAGAAGGACAGAAAGGAAGGGTGTGTAAGACACCACTGGTTTTTCCTTGAAGTCCGTAAAGAACAAATGCTTTAAATTTCTCCCCTCTCCTCCCCTGTGCCCCAAGAAGGATCGTGTGTCTCTGAGTCTACTGCAAAAGAAACACATCAGCTGGGGCTCGGGGCTCTAAATGTAACTTTGAGTATGATCAGGATAACTTGGTAGTGTTTTCTGCTCCACCCCCAGACGAGGATCACTGCCCACTCAGAAGCAGTGATCAGAGGAGAGGGATGGTCAAGGTGACTACCTGAGTGACCCTGTACCGTGTGGAGCAGCACAGGGATGCCATCAAACGCTCGGTCAGGACACATCCCAGGAAAGATCACTAACAGTCTGACAGATGACCTGAACCATGAATAAGGCAGTCTTTCTCTTGTAGCTTGGCATTTAGCCCAAAGAGAGAGGTAGGAGATAAAATCCAAGATGTATCCATCTCGAAATTTGGGATCTGGTTTTTTACTTTCCAAATCTGTATGCCCGTTTCCCCCCCATCACTTACCACAAAAGTGGGGACTTTCTGAGAAGTTGTGAAGGATCATTGCCTGACTACGTCATTAAAATACAAAAACACACATGGAGGTCACTCCAAAAAGGGTCCTTTCATGAAGAGGTATCACAAAAACGTGGCTATGTAGATAGGGAAGTGGATAAAAAATAGCTACAAAAGGGAGTTACATTCAGGCTGTATCTTTTTCTTCATCAAGAAATAGAAAGGGGGTAATCATAAATCACCTCTACATTCTTTCTACTCAGCCCCAGATCAAGCTTAAAACTGTCATTGATAAAACAAGTGAAATAACTAGTTTGCTGCTGGGGACAGGTGTGTCTGCATAAACTAACATGTAGGAAAACAAAAATGGCTTCTGACAAGATCTAAGCCATTCATAAAACCTTTTGAAAAAATCAGCACCACCTCTTGAAACATTAGACAACTTTTCCAATTTGGTTGGCTTCAAAATAATGCTCATACTGAAGGGATATCAAAGAAAATATATTGGTAGTTTATGGTAGGCAAAAAACTATTGACCTGGCATCTGAAATAGGAGGGCCTGTACTCTTAAAGAAAATCCAAGTGAGGATCATTAAGAATGCTCATAAAATTCAGAATTAATGTTCCTCTTCTTCTTTCCAATGCGCTGACCTACAGAAATGACTATTTTACACAACTGATATTGTGTAGTTTAGGGACTGCAACCCTGAGGGTGTGATGAATTTATTATTTGAAAACTTTAAAGTTCAAGTGAGTTTTGTTTCTATTACATATATACATATATGTCTGTATATATATAGTGTATCACATACACACAACATATGTTTGTATAGTGTATTATATACATACAGTATATTACATTTATACATATATATGTATGTACATATATGTGTTATATATATGGGTATATAAATATTATATATATGCATATATATGTGTTAGTAAGTCCCATAAACAAGGCTGACATGAATATGAGTAAAAGGACACAGAATTAACAGCATTAACAGAACTAACGGTTCCAGGAAACCTAGAAAATGTCTATGGCTCAAAGTTTTTGAATTAATGAACTACGGTAGCTGGGACTAAAATTGACAGAAAACCAGAGGGACATGGAGACCTCAGGGAGCAGTCGGATGACATTGGCAGGTTTTAGGGGCAGCGGGTAGACACACAGTGGTCGCCCTTCCAAGTGCAATAATAAAGTATCTGGATTGTCCCCATATGTGTGTGCACACGTTAAAATTAGAAAGCATTATTTCTCAAGGTTCTCATTCTTTAAATATCCATTAAAGAAGCTTTAATGCTCTGAATCTTCAGGGGGAAATTCTACGTCAGAGGAAAAAAATACTCTGGTGAAAAAAAAAGCAATTGAGTGGTTTTTAAAAATATATTCTAGAAGAAAAGTTTCTGAAAAGGAAGCAGTTGATATCAGGTTCACAGACCATAGGTCAAAATTAGGAGTTCTCACCCCAGCTGAATAGTAGAAAGATTTGAGAACATTTGAAAAATACTGAGATTCAGGACACTCCCCCGGCCAATGAAGTCATAATGTCTGCGGCATGGCCGAAGTGGCAATCAGTACATTCGAAAATTCTCTCACATCTTAGAAATGAACAGTCAGGGTTAACAACTACCTCATTAATCTGAAAGTTCTCCAAAGGCAACTCAGCTTTCTTCAACTTTTCACATTAGCCTTGTTCTTACCAAGTTTTCCAAAGTACCCAGAATCCTGGGGAAGGGGGACAGGCAACCAGAAGGTTACAGGGTGGATAATTTGAAAAAGACTTCCCTAGATAAGATCCTTCCCCTTTTGAGAACTACTGGTCTGAACTATCCAAGATGACTCACCCTTTTTCCTAGGTGACCTTTAAATGGTTGGGGGTAAGGAAAAAGGAAAACCAACAACCACCACAGAAACAAGGGCCTGAATCCAGAAGGCAGAACCGTGAGCCCACCTCAACCTGGCGCATGTGCCACCACGTCTCGCACGTTCACTCGAGGAAAGCTCAGAGGACACACCCCAGCAGACCAGAGGCAGTAGCAGTAAGAGGCGTCTCACAACACACTGTGCCCACTGCTCCCAGATACCATCTAGCATTTCAGCCAAGACTCAAACCAAAATGAGCAACAGTGGGCCGGTCTCACACATCGTCAGGGCAAAATGCCAGGGGTGACACGGGCACCAGGGCTAACCAGAAGTCCACGAGGCCTTAGCGTCACAAACAGGAGACAGCTGCTTTGTCTCATCACGTTTCCCAGTAAAAGCTGCATTCGGAATTCTTCTTCCAAAGAGCGTGGAGTGCAAAGGATGAGGAGCTGTGCTATCAAACAGCCTTCAGAGGCCCAGCGCCTTCCTCCGCAGGGAAAGGCCTGCATCACTGCTCTCTCAGGGTCACAGCGGGGCTGGTCACGTCTGCCCCCACAGGATGCCCACATCACTGAGCTCTATTTTGTGCTTTCCTTTTGTTCCTTCCTTCCTTCCCTCCTCTCCCAGGAGCACTCGCCATGGTCCTTAGAATGAGGGTAGACCAGGCGGCCTGGTCACCAGGCAGAGAGGAGAAAACCACGTTCTCTCCTACTTTTCTCAACCCCACTACTGACAATTTCCAGGAAAATAAAGTTTACATCATTAGCATGACTCCTTCCATCTTCCCACTCCCACTTGGATTGGATTCCCTCCTCAGACCCTCCAGTAGCGTCTGCTGTATCCTCACAGGCAGGTTTATCCCCAGATAACAAATGTTGTGTCGGAGGCAGCCTGTCATACTCTCTGCTCTATGAGACGTGTAGGTAACTAAGTCTCACTCTTGAACTCCCTGCTGCCTTCTCATCCGAGATAATTCTTTGTATCTTATCTACTCCCCAGTTCTAATCCTCCAATGGTCTGACCACTGTTCTCTCGATGCTCTAAACAACACCAAATAGGTTACAGCTCTCATAAAGTAGTGTCTCACTTTTGTGACATGAGGCCTGATATTTTTTTCTGCTCGGAATACCTTTCCCTTCCCTACTTCCCTTACCCCTTGGAAAATCCCTCACATGGTCTTCAGCTCATGAAGTCTCCTCCAGAGACTCTGTCCAAATGCCTCTCCTTTGAGTTTCCCAAATACCCTATGAAGATCTCCATCCCTGGACTTCCCATATTGTACCACAATCCCTGACCCTTGAGACTCCCTACATGATTCTGAGTTCAATGAGGGCAGAGACTGAGACAAAGGCATTTTTGTTTCTCCAGCATCAAGGGCACACTCCATAAATGCTTTTGGAATGAATGCATGCATCATGGATTAAAACCGATGGAAGAAGTTCATGAGAAGTCCTCTTCTTCTGTAACACTGGCCTTTGGCAAATGGGGCTGTCTTACCACTGTGAGGTAAAGTCAACAAACTCTTCAGTGAACTTGTCTCCGGGGAGTTGTGGAGAGGGCTCCTCTACCACCTGCTTGAGCTGCTGGAAGGGAGTTCCCCAAGAGTCATAGGGAAACCGAAGTATCGCCAACTCAATCTAGAGGGGAGAGAAAGACAAGGGGACACCAGCTTACACAGAGCTGCTTTAGGGAATCTGTGGTGTTTTGATCCAGAAGAGTCAGTGAGAACTACAAAGGTGAAGTTCAAGTAAAATTTGGGGAGAGAGAAACTAACAATATGTTCCCTACTTTTCCCCAATTCCTAGTGCTAGGGATTCTCAAACATGATCTTACGAGAGGCAGCCAATGAAGCCTATTTATAACTGGGTCCTCCCCAAAAGCCACCATGACACGTAATAAAATTGCAAGCCAGCAGTATTAAACTCTGGGATGTAAAGCTACCGGGTTTTCCAATGTTTGCTCTGAAAAGCAATGCCTGCCGGAGACTTTTAGAGAGTGTATATCTGCTGTCACCTACAGGCCGCTTGCTGTAATGAAAAAAAGAAAAAAAAAAAAAACCTAGTTCCAAATGACGATCTTTTTTTGGATTTGAGTAAGGCCACTTTGCCATGACAAGACCATCACGTGCCTTCTGGGTAGGGATGTTAAATAACTCACAGGATTTAATCAGCTGCTGTGCCTGGGAAGGAGCCAGGACCACGGTGGAAATTTCAGACCTTGGTGATACATTGAAAATTGATGATCACCGATGTTACAAATAAAGCACTCATTGTATAACTTCAGGACTGTGCCTAAGGAGACTGGCCGTGTGTTACTATGCCCTTTGGCTATATCTGACCACACTGGTCAAGACGTCTATCATAATCATGTTCTGGAAAGCATAGCCTATGTCCTGGGTAACATAGCTCTGTCAGGCTCCACACATATTAGCACTCGTTGAGAAGCTTGAGCTTAGATTAAAATAACTTAATTTTCAATATATATTTTTAATGTTCATTTATTGATGTTGAGGAGAGAGAGAGAGAGTGCAAGGAGGGAAGGGACAGAGAGTGAGAAAGAGAATCCAAAGCAGGCTGTGCACTGTCAGCGTGGAGCCCAACGCGGGGCTAGAACTCGCAAACCACAAGATCAGGACCTGAGCAGAAATCAAGGGTCGGATGCTTAATGGACTGAGCCACCAGAACGCCCCAAGTAACTTAATTGGAAACTGCAGGGAAAGCTATGAGGAGCTGCAGTCAGGATGCATTTTACAGATGAGGATGATCACAGCCCATGTGACTCTATCAAGGGCATAGAATCATTAGAGGTGGAATAAAGACTGGCCTTGCTCAATCCCGGGCAGTATTTCTACGACCCCACACTGCAATCATCACTCAGAACATCCTACTGGCTCAGGCAGAACAGAGGCTCAGGACCCACAGTGAGGGCGTTTGCCTTTTGGTCTCCAAACCCACCCCTTTCCAGCTTCAGCCCCAGAACCTCCCAGTCCAGCAAGATGATCACACATTACCATTGTGATGCCCAGACTCCAAATGTCAGACTTCACACTATATCCCTTCTGATTGAGCTCTGGGTTTATTCTTTCGGGCTGGAAAGGAGACAGGGAAAGACAAGTGAGATGACGTTCTTAGCTCCATAAAGTCTCTGGGGGTGGGCGTGTCCCCAGCTGCCAAGTGAATTGTTTGAAGCGTGGTCACGTGCCTCCCAAGTGGCGAAGACTCACTACTACAAAAAATATTGACGCCTCCATGGGATTTTCCTCCTTCTACAAGAGTCTCTACAATAATGGATCCAAGTCCCTCACAGTTCAAAACTAATTTCAATTTTGCCTTAAGAAGAAATAGGATATGCATTATAAAGCTTCTCTGCACATCTAGAAGTTTCCTTGCTATTGCCTTATTATTGCCCAAGACGCAATAGTAAGAATCCACAAGCGTCAGTTGGTGACTCCCTGAGATTAGTTCAACACAGATGGGAAGGTTTTAAATCCCAAGTGCAAATCTGTTTCCAGATAGAAGACAGAAGCCCCTCTGTTAAAGGGCGCCCCAAGGTCTCTGCCAATGGCAACGAATCTTCACAGCCATGAGATTCTCTCAGGACTAACCTCCTTGTCCTGTTGGGGTAACAAATTCTGTTTACTCTTCTGTCCCCAACAAACAAGATAACACTCCCCCGCAACACAGTGTGAAAGATGTGGGGGAGGGGGGGCTGTATTGATTACTTACGTTTTTTCTCCCCAAGTAATATACCTCTTTTACTTGTTTTTTATTTTTAAAAAAAAGTATGTATGAAGCAAATAACTAAGGATTTCAAACAGAAAAAAAATAAGATGGAGAGTATTTCTTGCACTGTAAGCACATTTCCATTTTCCCTCAGTGGCCATCCATTTCCTATTTCCTGGCATGGTCTACTTTCCGGACGGCACGCCCCTTTCCCCAGTCCACCCCACCCCCATCCCCAGCGGGCGGACTTACGGCCATGTACGGTTTGCATCCTGCATCAATAGTTTTAGCGACAGAGTCGACAAGGTAGCCACTGATTCCAAAGTCGCACATCTTTACTTGGCCCAGAGTGTTGATTAGCACGTTGGAAGGCTTGACGTCTAAAAGCAAGAACCAGGAGCCCATGATCCCAGCCTGCTTTGAAGACTGCGGTGTCTACCACCAGGGGGCCTGAAATCTCCATTTCCCCCTCTCCTTCCCTTCCTCCCCCAGGCCCAACACAGAAGTTAACAGGCAGCCATCCCTGACGCACACTTGGTAACCTTCCTGCTTTTGACTTGATTTTCTTACTTTAAAAAAATTTTTTACTGTTTATTTATTTTTGAGAGACGGAAAGACAGAGCTTGAACAGGGGAAGGGCAGAGAGAGAAGGAGACACAGAATCTGAAGCAGGCTCCAGGCTCTGAGCTGTCAGCACAGAGCCCGAAGCAGGGCTTGAACCCACAAAGCGTGAAATCGTGACCTGAGCCGAAGTCGGACACTTAACCAACTGAGCCACCCAGGTGCCCCTCAACTTGATTTTCTATGTCATGTCTTGTTCTTCTTGTAGCATTGCGAATCCATTGGTTAAAAGGACTATTTCCTCTATCCATTGCCTCATACGCTTAGTAAAAACTTTAAAAGCTCTTACTGAATCAAATGCCCAGTTCCTTGGGCATCGTCTCTATTATGCAAAATGAGTAGGTTCTAGAAATCTGCTGAACAACATAGACCCTGTACTGAACAGTACCGTATTGTACACTTAAAACTTGCCATGAGTGCGGATCTCATGTTAAGTGTTCTTATGACAAGAGAATTGTTTTAAAGACCAGCTCATCAAGACCTATTGCACATTAAGAGTTGGAGTAAACAGACCATGGAATGAAAAGGCAGACTGTGGTAAAATGATATATCAGATCTGATCAAAGCAATCAGTTCTGATAGAAGCATCTGCAAGGGGCATGACAGAGGTCACATAGTGTAACTCACCATAAATCCAGAAGTTCCAGACCACAAAACACATCCCCAAATAGATGACCATTATCTCTGGATAATGGACTTAGAAATTACAGTTAGCCTTTTTTCTTTGTGGTGTTTTTCAGCAGTTATTCTAAAAACATTAAAAATTATCCTTTATAATGTTTTCCCTTAAGCTGAATGGGGGACATGCACATTTTATTACTTTCTGTACTTTACTTATACATTTTTAATACAAATAAAATGCTTCCTAATTTTAAAATAAATCCTTTAAAATTAAGTTTCACATTGGTAGGTAATCCACATTCTTTTGCCCATCTGGATTCTTTCCCACTTTCTTCTCCTCCTCTTCTTCCTTCCTATTTTTCCAATTTCTAAAAATAACAATTAAGAATAATAACAACAATAACAGGCACTCTCTCTGCAATGCATTTTCCATCACTTTCAGACTCAGAGAGTGTAAGAATTATCAAATCTCACTGCCATACTAGCTATCCATACTTTCCATTCATTCTTCCTCAGACTTGGTTGAGTGCATCTTCAAAGAAGCTTTCTTTGAGTATAGTCACCCGGTGCTAATTGTTTCTTTGCTTTATATTCTACCTAGACAGCTTCCATATTTGGTACTTTCATATTTGCAATGTAGTTTATTTTTTCCATGCATTTGTTGTATATTTGTCTTATTACCCTATCAATAATCCCTTTATGGAATTTTAATAAGATTATGTTTTGTTCTCAGATACGTCTCAGGGTATCTATTATAGTACTGCATAAATGGTGGGAAAGTGATTATAAGTGATAAATGGATAGATGAAAGATGAAAGATTGGGCATATGGGTGGATGGATGGATGGATGGATGAAAGATGGAAGAATGGACATACAAGTGGATGGATGGATGGATGGATGGATGAAAAGATAACAGGACAATCAATCAGAAGGAAAAAAGAGGAAGTAGAGAAAGAAGAGACAAATCGACCAATGTTTTCACTTTATCCTGCCTCCTATTGTCTGAAAAGCTGCACTTTATACCAGAACTCTTCACACTTTAAGGCATATAAAAATTACCTGGCGATTTTGTTAAAAATGGAGATTCAGGTGGTCTTTGGACCCATGAGTCTGCTTTTCTAACAAGCTCCCAGGTGACCGTCGATACTAGATGCATTTTTACCCTTTTCTATAAAATTCTCAGTCAGGTATTCCCAGAGCTGTGCCCGGTAGCAAGTGTTTTATATTCAATTTAGGTGTAATAAAAAGCCCATGTCTCCTTATGTCCTCAGACAAGATGAAAAACAGCTACTTATATGATTTGCTATTCATCTGGGAAGGAAAACCCCTCAGTTCTATTTCCTAACTCAATTCCACTTCCATCCATTGGGGGAAGAAACATCTGGGTAAAAGAAATAGATTTTATAACAGGAACAGCTAAAGCAAGTCCATGGATGCTTACCTCGATGAATGACAGAGAGCTTACTGTGTAAATGTTCTAATGCTTTTACAATCTGCAATAGAAACACAAGATCGAGTTTTCTCCATCACCGGAAAGAAATGGAATGTTAAGTATACCCAGGTTGATTATCCCTGGCTTAACGTCATAAGGTGAGGTGTTTTCTTAAATAGTGGTGGCCCGATCCAGGAAATACAGAGGAAGCTACACTAATTGGACTCCACCCACCAGAGAGGACCAGATCTCACCGTTTCTCATTCATCTAACCCGTGTTTCATTTGGTTTCCAATATTTTTTTTCTCTCCACCCTCATGAACCTCAATAGCCATTACGAAAGCAACCTTTTTTTTCCATTTCGTTTTCTTCTGCTTCCTTCTATGCCCTATTAGCCCTAAGTAAACATTTAAAATTCTACAAGTGAAAATCAAAGTAAACTAATATCAGAATAGAGACAACCAGGAACTGGTCATAGCAGATGAATGCACTGCTTTGAAACATTTTAACTGAGAATTGACCAAACCAAGTCAGTGGTAGAATCTTCTACGCGGTGCCCGGAAAGAAAAGCATTCATTTACTCATCCCTGATACACTTGTGCATTCAACAGACATGTTGTGGGGAGAAGTCTAATTCAGGGAGTGTTCCCTCAGACCAGGGAATCAGAGACACCTAAAGTCTAGACTTTCCGCATTCTCCTTGTAAGTAGGGCTCATGATGTACTCACAGATACTGCTATTTTCCCTAAGATGTCCTCTGGAATTGTTTGGCCTTTGTCAATCACTTGTTTGTAGAATTTATCTAGTGATGTGTCCATGAGCTCCATGCAGATCCAAACGTCGCCCTGGAGATAGATTGGTTCAGAGATGGTTAAAAGGAGAAAAAAGGGGGAAACAGTTAACACCGTCAGGAAGAACTCTTTTTTCACTTGAGTTTTTGGAGGAAATGTACAATTTCCCTTCCAGATCTCAAAGGAACTTACAAATAAGCAAGTTTGCTTCCAAAGAGCCAACTGGTAGATAGCCAAGCAGAACTTGCATATGATCAACTACCCCTTGATAAAGACTAGGATCTAAATACCAACAGCCATACCGGTGGAATGGAATGGAGTCAAAAAGTCACAAGAACAGAAGGCACAGTGTAGGGAATGTGGTCAATACTATTATAATACAGTATTGAATGGTGCCAGACGGTAGCTACACTTATGGTGAGCACAGCATCATGTACAGAGAGGTGAACTCACTGTGTTGCACACCCAAAACTAATGTGACCTAGTGTGTCAACTCAGATTTTTAAAAAACTTTTTAAATAAACAAATACATCAATACTAATAGCCACAAACAGTGGATTCCCAGAAATCCAAGCCTTTACTGTTACTGCCCTGTAGGAAGTTGGGTTCCATGTCTGATCTCTCCCACGGAGCACTGGCAAGAGTTAATCGAAAAGCTGGAAGTCAGAGTGAGTTGAAGCATCATAATCCGTATCATGGTAAAATAAAAGCAAAGGTAAAGGAGAGAGAGAAACTTAAGCCTCGAGGGTACATATGCAGGCTAAATAAAGCTTACCCACTGGCCAAAGGACTAGTATATATCAGATTTTAAGAGATCTACCTAAATCAGCCTATAGACAATTGATATAAACTGCTCTGCCAAAATAAACCAAAACAGAAAAGAGAAGGAGAGCCTGAGTAGCTTTAAAAGGGCTAAACACATTTAAAAATAGTATAATTTCAAGCCAAATTTATACTTTAATACTTTTGCACAAGTATATAACTCTCTATAGAAGATGCGTCGGGGGCGCCTGGGTGGCTCAGTCAGTTAAGCTCAGACTCCTTTTTTTTTTTAACGCTTATTTATTTTTAAGAGAGGGAGAGAGACCCAGAGCATGAGCAGGGGAAGGTCAGAGAGAGAGGGAGATACAGAATCAGAAGGAGGCTCCAGACCTCTGAGCCATCAGTACAGAGCCCAGCGCAGGGCTTGAACCCACAAACTGTGAGATCATGACTTGAGCTAAAGTCGGCCACTTAACCTACTGAGCCACCCAGGCGCCCCTAAGCTTAGACTCTTGATTTCAGCTCAGGTCATAATGTCATGGTTTGTGAGATCGAGCCTGCGTAGGACTCTTGCTGACAGCCAGGAGTCTGCTTTGGATTCTCTCCCTCCCTCTCTCTCTGCCCCTCCCACACTCACATGCACAGGCGCTCTCTCTCTCCCTCTAAATAAATAAATAAACTTAAAAAATGTGTCAAACAAGAAAGAGTCCCATGACCGTACATTACATTGATGTAATTAGAGAAACTTCTTTTTAAGTTCTCGTTCTCTTCAGATTTTGAATTGAAGGATCACCTACCTCCCGGAAGAGTGCGCCATAAAAGGTCACGGTGAAAGGACAGTCGACTGTCCTCATGGAAATATCCAAATCCATCAGTAGCCTTTTCTGCTCCTGGCTATTTACTGTGGCCCGGATCCGCTGAATGGAAATGCATGGAAAAATTTACGGTGACTGCTCTGAGGATGAGTCAGTTAATAAGGCAGAGACCTTAGAGAGTCCCATCCCCAAAATACTACAAAATTCACAGCACAAGTTCTAGCAACAACCTCTCAAGTATTTATCCTAGTGATTAGCTGTTTGTAACAAATGAGAAATCCGGAAGCCTTTCATTGGATTTCTGAAAAATCCCAACCACACTGATAATATATCTTGGAAGACGTGCAAATGTTGGGGAATGTATTTCCAAGTCACAAGAACAGTCCGCTTTATTATGTTATGCATGTTCAGTACAGAGACCACACTATTCATTACTTTGGGGTTGATTTGGGATCCCACAAAAAAATCCCCAAGTCCCTTTTTGGGAATAAGTAAGAATATTTGGACTCCATAGCAACTGTAAAAGAACTGACAAAGCTATCAGAAATGGACAGAATCAAACAGAAATGCAGAGAATATTCATTCCTATCCCACGGCTTCTGAGAGAAGTTAAATCTGTCACATCAACAAACGTAACCTTAAAGAAGCATGATTTTGTTATTAAATAAGCATAAAGATATAATGTCACTAGGCTTTCATATTTTTTGTCTAATTAGCAAAAAGTCTGCAGAAGAACAAATTGAAAAATCAACAAGGTAAGAGAAAGACATCTCCATTCTGCAGAAGCAAAGGGATCTGCCTTCCTACCAATAATCCAAATCCATGAACTCGGGGATTTTCTCAAGAATATGCAACGATTCTAAGTTTCTTTGTACAGCTCAAAAGTGATGCACATTTGCCCAAGATGCATCTTACTCTCCTGTTTTCCACAAATGGAGACAATGCTGGCTTCCTGATTTTCAGGGACCATTCTTTAAAAAAAAAAAAAAACAGAATATACAATCAAAGAGACTTTTGAGACCTAACAACCAACCAAATGCAATTTGTGAACTTTCATTTGGATTCGGATTTCAACAACCAACAGCCAAAAAAACCAAACAACTTTGAGATGATCAAGGTAATTTTAATTTGGAGCTGTTATTCCCTGTCAGTGAAGAAGTACTGTTCAGGGGCACCTGGGTGGCTCAGTCGGTTAAGTGTCTGGCTTCGGGTCAGGTCATGATCCCACGGTTTGTGGGTTCGAGCCCCACGTCGGGCTCTGTGCTGACAGAGTGGAGCCTGGAGCCTGCTTCACATTCTGTGTCTCCCTCTCTCTCTGACTCTCCCCTATTCCCACTGTCTCTCTCTGTCTCTCAAAAATAAATAAAGAACATAAAAAAATTAAAAAAAAAAGAAGTACTGTTCATTCTTTTAAGTGTGATGGTGACATGGTGGTTGCAAAAAAATTAAAAGGAAGGAGTCAGATTTATCAGTTAAAAAAAAAAAAAAAAACAGTAGACACAACTTGTACCGAGGAAGAATTTTCCACACATTTGGAGAGAAATAGTGTTCTCAACAAATAATCTTCATTGTTTTACCCCATTGAAGATTGTTTTGCTTCTATGAAATGAACTGATTTTACAACTGAGATGGGCGAACGTATTCGCCACAGACAGAAAACATTTGGGGCACGTGGACTCTACCTTCACCGCCATGATCTGCCCGCTCGGCACGTGTCGCATCTTCTCCACGACCCCGTACGCACCTCGCCCCAGTTCCATTATGGGCTCCAGGTCATCTGCCTTCACCTCGAAGTTCTGCAAGACAGAAAAGTAACAATGCAATAGTAAACAAAGAAATAAAGGACATAGGCTCTTCCATCATCTCTCTGGTTTCTCCCAACGTTCTAAGGGTTAGTTCTGGTCCAGAAGCTTCTTGTCTAGAAGCTTATCCAGGCAGCCGCCGAATGCAAGATGCATCAGAAGTTTAGACTTCCACAGTGTGCCACCTGCCTGTCATGGGCAATCCAGAGGTCTAGCTCCAACTCAGTTTCCAAATTGCACAGTTGGAGCTGTCTACACTGTGCTTCCTTAGCTCTGCCCACTTCATTACATGTGTCACTCATTTATTAATAACAACTAGATCTGCATGCATTCCAAAGCAAATCATCTACTCTCTTCAAATACCTTCCCTCAGGACCCCACTAGCCTGATTTCTATAAGGCATTCAAAATAGCAGGAGCTCCACACACCACGTCTCTGTAAACTCAAACTTTCTGACCCATCTCCTGATGACATGTTTAGGGAAAATAAATTTTTCAACGACCAGTTAGAAAGCATACCTGGAAAATGGTCAAGATATTAACTGGCAAACATGATTTTTCTTACCTGATTTCCAATAGAAATGCATGCTTTGGAGTCTAAGTCTCGAGGTGGCCTAAGAAAGAAAAGGGGTAAAGAAAAACCATGAAATATTTAGTCAAATATGCCCTTCCCAAATCATACACAACTGGAGAGAGTTTTTCCATAGGATTAAGGTGGAAGTTCATCAGTAAAATTAAGCAGCCCAAAAGTGTTCATAGTGTGGGATTTAGAATAAAATATATATGGATTTAAATGACTTAATCTCTTTGAGCTTCTATTTCTTCTTCAACATGAGGATATTAGTATATCCTGAAATATTCCAAGTAAAATGTTTATTTCGCAGAATGGCTGACATATAGTAAATATCCAATAAATATGAGCTAGGTGTATATAGTTATACAAATAACTATACTATTCTAGTACGTCTCAAACTTTCTTTTATCCCAAAACATCAATGTGCCCAATTATTCCACCACATTTTCCCACAATTCTCTTCTTTTAAGTTTATTTATTTATTTTGAGAGAGAGAGAGAGAGAATGCGCATGGGAGCAGGGGAGGGACAGAGAGAGAAGGGGCAGAGTATCCAAAGCTGGCTCCAGGCTGACAACAGAGAGCTCAGTGCAGGGCTCGATCTCATGAACCATTAGATCATGACCTGAGCTAAAGTCGGACACTTAACCAACTGAGCCATCCAGATGCCCCTCCCACAAGTGTTTTTAAAAAACAATAATTAGCATATGGTTATGTTAACTCACCATAATAATTCCAAATCTCTCTAATCCCCACATTTACAGATGAACTAAAGATCCAGAGAGTCTGAAGTGACTTGTCCAAGGTCACAACTAACCCAGGTCTCCTGGTTTGTAGGTCAAAATACTTTCTGTTCTATCAGGCTGTCTAATCCAGCTGTGATAGTTCTTCTCGACGTAGCACACACGCTTTCCAGAGGTCATCTCAGCAGCCAAAAGTTGACTGATTTTCTGTCTCCAGAGAGAAAGCACACAGTCCCCTCCTGTTTTTATTTCTACTACGTCAATACTACCTGGGTTGACATCAATCCACTCAAGAGAAGGATGCTTGGCCTTGGCCATGCAACTAATTAGGAGCTTTGAAAAGCATCTTCTTGAAATAAATGAACTCAAAATATCTCTAGTAAAAGACACAAGGTTCCCAGTGCTGACAGAATCAAGGGTGACCAAAAAGACCCTGGTCTTCCTAAGGGGACATTCCATGCCAGAACTCTGTCTCTAGAAAAATACAAGAAAAAAACAGAAGAAAGGGAAGATGAAAGGAAGGGAGGGAAGAATCCTTGTGTGTTAATAATTCTGCCCTTTGTGCTGAAACTAAATAAATATAACAAGAAAAAGTAAGAATATGAACCTAGGTATGAACATAAACTTAATGTTTTAGTGGCAAGCCGTCCCTCACTTCAAAATCCCTTTGAAATACATAGACTATCTAAAATAAAGTTTTTCTGTACTAACTTAAAACCAGGGACTAGGAGGGAGAGATAGAGAGGAAAACACACACATGCACACACGTACACACACACCCCAGTGATGTTTTTATATATCTTGTGTTTATAAGCAGGGAAATTTTCTTCAGAAATACGTTCCAGAGGATTAAGCTCTAAAAATCTGAGTTCTCATTCTTAAAATTTCCAAAACTGTTTCTTTCATTATCAATAATTTGTACTAATTGCGACGGAACTCTGAAATAAAAACAGATATTACTTGAAACATGATAACGTAAACAGCAAAAAAAAATTTGCAATTATTCAGAACCCTTCTTTTAAAAAGTATGAAGCAAGGGCAGCTGGGTGGTTCAGTCAGTTAAGCGGCCGACTTCGGCTCAGGTCATGATCTCACAGTCCATGGGTTCGAGCCCCGCATTGGGCTCTGTGCTGACAGTTCAGAGCCTGGAGCCTGCTTCAGATTCTGTTTCCGTCTCTCTCTGCCCCTCCCCTGCTCACACTCTGTCTCTCTCTCTCTCAAAATAAAATAAAGCCATAAAAAATTAAAAAGTATGAAGCAACTGGGGCACCTGGGTGGCTCAGTTTGTTAGGCTTCTGACTTCAGCCCAGGTCATGATCTCACAGTTTGTGAGTTCGAGTCCTGCGTCAGGTTCTGAGCTGATAGTTCAGAGCCTGGAGCCTGCTTCAGATTCTGTATCTCCCTTTCTCTTTGCCCTTCACCCACTTGCTCTCTCTCTCTCTCTCAAAAATAAACATTAAAAAATGTATGAAGCAACAGAAATGCCACTGGTTATTTGGGGCTACCTCCGTTTTCCTTCCGTCCAATGAGGAGGGCATTGCATCAGACCCCTTAAGCTCTGGCGTCCCAGTATCCATGCAGGGCTTTGCAAATTATAGCCTGTGACCCAACTAAGAATGATTTTTTTTAAGTTTAAAAAACTATAGAAAAACAAACTATGAAGAATATCCAACAGAGGCCACTGTGGCCCAGGTAGCCTGAAATATTTACTATTTGCCTTTTGCAAAAAAAATAAAAATAAAAAAAAAATGTGTGGACTCCAGTGTTATACTAACCTTGCATTATACCTCTACCTAATAGGAGGAGGCCATGCCAGAATGAGAAAAAAAAATGGAACCCAGAAAAGCTCAGTGATTTGCTAAAACCATAGAGCACAACAAAGCTGAAAATAAAACTCTGTCTTGATCTAAAGAACCAGGTGAAGTGCTCTACCTACATCTCATTTAATGCTTTAAACACACACACACACACACACACACACACACACACTCCAATGAGTATCATTACTCCAATGGTCCAGATGAGAAACCATTTGGCTCAGAGTTTAACTAACTTGCTCCCAAGTGGTAAAGCCAGGATTTCAATCCAAGTCTAATTGAATCCAAGGAACTTACTCCCAACACCCAGGTTCCCTCTAATGAAAATGATCAATCCACCAAGCCTGAGGCCTTTGGACTCATCAAGTCTGCCAAAAGCATCAGATGATGCGGCCAAGGCTGACAGCTTGTATTAGATTAGTTGACACTGTGTTCTGTCCAGGCTGGGCATATTAATAGTTTGCCTGGGGCACTGAGTCTCTGCAGGAGGCTAAACAGTGGGTGTATGTTCTCTGTTGCATATTCAATATTTTAGAGCTCTGGGGAAAGAAACAAGCTTATTACAAAATTCCTTCCCTGGAAAACCAAAGGTACTCCAATGGCCACCTAATATTACCTTTTATATGAACAACCAGCTTTGACCTATTATAATAATTATTTATTTGTAATTCTAAGTAATAAGTAATCAGTTTACTGGTTATTATGATAATTATTATTCACCTATTGGGCCAGAGATTATGCTAGATCCTTTACTATTCTTTAATGTTTATTTATTTTGAAGAGGGGGTGCAGAGAGAACCCCAAACAGGCTCCACACCCACAGCACAGAGCGCAACATGGGGCTCAATCCCATGAACCACAAGATCATGACTGACCTGAACTGAAATCAAGAGTCAGACATTTAATCGAATGAGCCACCCAGGCACCCATGCGCTAGACCCTTTATATAAAATATCTTCTTTAATTTACACAACTCTTAGAGGTACTGTTAGCTCTATCTTAATGTGAAGAGTTGACATCAAAAGAGACTAAATAATTTCCCATCATTCAAAGGCACGGTGAAACTAGAACCCAGAACCTCACTATAACTTCTTCTCAACTGCAGAAGGAAAAGTCCTAGCCATGGACTATTTGGCCACACTCTCCACCAGTCTGACATGTGGCTAAGAGCATATACTTGAAAGTCAGAGAATCCTGACTTTGCACACCAGCGCTTACACTTAATAATAATTATTACTAATAATTATTAAGTGGGGGCTCTTGGGTGGCTCAGTAGGTTAGGCATCTGACTCTTGATTTGGCTCAAGTCATGATCTCATGGGTTTGTGGGTTCAAGCCCTGCATCAAGCTCTGCACAGACAGCATAGAGCCTGCTTGGGATTCTCTCTCTCTCCTTCTTTCTGCCCCTCCTCTGCTCACTCACCTTCTCTCTCTCCCTCTCTAAAAATAAATAAATTTAAAAACATTTTAAATAATTATATCATGGATTAGTAGTAATAACAACAACAACACTTGGAGCAACCTTCTTTCAGAAATTCCAATGGAATAGGCACTAGGCTAGACACTTAATAAAGGTTATGACACCTACTCCTCCCAGCAAGCACATCATTATTTCTTCTCATCTTCCAGAAGAGGAAACTGAGGCTCCATAGGGTTTGGTAAGTTGCCCAAGGCATTCAGCTAGTGAACTTTAGATCCCAAAGATGAACCAAGGCCAACTCACTTGAGCCTGAACTCTCACCCAAGAAGTGATACTCAACTGTTCCAAGCAAGGCACCTCACCTTGTATAGGTCTGTTTTCTTAGTAAGAGTAACAGTCATGGCCTCCTGGGCTTTTTGGGAAGTTAACTGGAATAATACTAGCATTGAATCAATTCAGAACTAGCTGCTGCCATGGGGCGCCTGGGTGGCTCAGTCGGTTGAGCGTCTGACTTCAGCTCAGGTCATGATCTCACTGTTAGTGGGTTTGAGCCCCACATCAGGCTCTGTGCTGGCAGCTCAGAGCCTGGAGCCTGCTTCCGATTCTGTGTGTCCCTCTCTCTCTGATCCTCTCCTGCTCATGATCTGTCTCTCTCTGTCGGTCTCTTGAAAATAAATAAATGTTGAGGGAGAGAGAGTTGGGGAGAGAGAGGGATGCAGAACTTGAGAGACTATTGAAAGCTGAGAATGAACTGAGGGTTGGGGGGGAGGGGGAGGGGGGAAGACAGGTGGTGGTGATGGTGGAGGGCACTTGA
This sequence comes from Suricata suricatta, assembly GCF_006229205.1. Lineage (NCBI taxonomy): Eukaryota > Metazoa > Chordata > Mammalia > Carnivora > Herpestidae > Suricata > Suricata suricatta. Next base: position 48,152,352 of record NC_043716.1, on the reverse strand, counting down.
GGGGAAGAGCACTGGGTGTTGTATGGAAAACAATTTGACAATAAAATATTATGGAAAAAAATAAAAAATAAAAAAAAAGAAAATAAATAAATGTTAAAAGAAAAAACAACTAGCTGCTGCCCATCCAGTAAGAGGACAGCTCAAAGACTTGAGCCAAAGACACATTGGCATCAGTTACTCAAAGAAAGAGCTCCAGCAGAGGGACCACACACAAGGAACTAGGAAGAATGGAGCTCTGTCCCAGGATATTTATTTTTGTGTAGTACTACAGAAGAAGGCAGGGTATAAATGGGAAAAGTCACCAAGCCAACCTCAAAAAATTGCCAAGAAAAACACAAAATGTGGAAGCTACTTCTTTAGGAGTACAAACTTAAGCATCAGTACTAAAATAATAATAATAATAATAACAACAATAATAATAATAGGCTCTCCATGAGCTTGAGTGCTATTGTCTACAATAATAAAGTGACACTCTTGGCTTTACACAGTGAGAAAGAAAATCATATTCAAAGTTTATTCTACCACATGAGGGAAAGACAACACAGAAACTATGTGTAGCATTACGTAGGTTTTTATTCATTTCTTTAGATCAAGCAAGGATTTATGATGGCTTTCGAAAATTCATAAAATACAGAAAATTAGTATCAATTAGAAACAAATTAAGACTAAAAATTTGAAGAGAAGAAATGTAAGACAATTGGGAAGCAGAAATAAAAATGATTTACCGAAGAAGAAAATAAAAATAAGGGTAGAAATCAGTAAAATTGAGAACTCAAAAATAAAATAACAAAGTTGATTCTTTTTTATAATTTTATTTATTTTTGAGAGAGAGAGAGAGACAGCATGAGCAGGAGAGGGTCAGAGAGAGAGGGAGACACAGAATCTGAAGATAGGCTCCAGGCTCTGATCTGTCAGCACAGAGCCCGATGTGGGGCTCAAACCCACGAACTGCAAATCATGACCTGAGTCAAAGCCAGACACTCAACTGACTGAGCCACCCAGGCACCCCAAAAACAAAGTTGATATTTTACAAAAAGAATAATATTGATACACCTCTAGCAAGAACTGACACATTTAACAAGAGAGAATACACAGGTTGCCAATTTCAGGAAAAAAATGGGATATTACAATATATATCTTGCAGCCATTCAAAGAATAATCCAGAAGTACTACGAACAACTTTACCCTTATAAACTCAACAACTTAAGAGAAATGGGCCAATTCCTTGAAAACCTCCAACTACCAAAACTTAGCCATGATGAAACAGGTCATCTGAATAGTCTTATAACTACTACAGAGATGTAATTTGTAATTTAAAAGCTCCAGAAAAAGAAATATGTCGGCTAATTTTGTTTCACAGAATTTATGGGTCTACCAGAAAAAAAAAAAAGAAGAAACCAACTCATTTTATGAGGCCAATATTATCTTAATATCAAAGCCAGAAAATAATAGCACACACCAAATAAATGAAACAAAACATAACCACCCACAATGGACCAACATCTCTCATGAACTGAACTTAGATACAAAACTTCTCAACAAAATTTCAGCAGATTGAATCCCATAATGTATTTAAAAAAAATAATGTACCACAACCAAGTGGAATTTATTTGGGGTATGCAAAGCTAGTTTAATATTTAAATATCAATCACAATGTCATCCACATCAACAGTACAAAGAAGAAAAATCCATGATCGTGTCAAGTGATGCAGAAAAGAGCACTTAGCAAAATTCAAAACACATTAACAATAAAAACCTTCAGTACCCTACAACTAAAGAGGAACTTTATTAAACCTCAATCTACAAAAACATGCCATCATGCTTAATGGTAAAAGACTGATCAATTTCCCTCTAAGAACAAAGCGCAGTTGCCTGCGCTCATCAGTCTTATGTGACACTGCATGGGACATTCTTGCCACTGAAACAAAGCCTAAAATAATAAAAATTAAAAGTTTAAAAATATATTTTAGAAAGGAAGAAAGAAAACCCTCTATTTTCAGAAGGCATGATCATCTACATTGAAAGCTCTAAAATATCTACAAAAATACAAAAAAAATAATAATAATCTACAACAACTCCTAGAAAAATTAAGTGAATTTGGTATGGTCACAAGATACAATATTAACACAGAAAAATCTATTGCATTTCTACATACTGACACTTAACAAGTGGAAACCAAAATTTAAAATATAGTATCATTTATAGTTGCTCTCCACAAAATGAAATACTTGGGTATAAATGTTAACAAACCCTAATGTAGGAATGCCTGGGTGGCTCAGTCTGTTATGTGTCCAACTCTTGATTTCAGTTCAGGTCACGATCTCACAATTTGTGAGTTCAATATGAAGCCTACTTGGGATTCTCTCCCTCCTTCTCTCTCTGTTCCCTCACCCTTTGCTCTCTCGCTCGCTCTCTCTCTCTCTCGCTCTCTCTCTCTCCAAATAAATAAATGAATAAATAAATAAATAAATATTTTTTAAAAACCCTAATGTAGAGAATCTATATAATGAAACTATAAAATACTGATGAATGAAATCAAAGAAAATCTAGATACTTTCAAAATCTACCAGGGTTATGGATTAGGAGATTCAAGTTAGTAAAGATGTCCATTGTCTCTAAATTGATCTATAGATTACACACAATTTCTACTAAAATCTCAGCAAGATTATTTGTAGAAACAGACAAGCTGATCTAAAACTAACATGGAAAAAATAAAATAAATAAAAATAAAATGAAACAGAAAAGCACTAGAATAGCCAAAATTGTTTTTAAAAACAAGAACAAAGTGTGAGGCAAAATTCTTAAAATTGTCACCAACAGCACAATCTCTAAGAAGAAAAATTGCTAGACTGGATTTCATCAATATAAAAGGATGAAGAGACAAATTATAGATTGGGAGAAAATGCTTTTAAATCACATACCTGACAAACTCCTTATGTCTAGAATATAGAGAGAACTCTCAAAATTCAACATTAAAAAAGCAAGCTAATTAGGGAGTAGGTAAAGATGTGCACAGACATTTCACCAGTGAAGATACATGGATGAAAACAAATACCTAAAAATACTCAGCATCGTTCACCATTAGAGAAATGAAAATCAGAACTGCAATGATATATCACTATGTATCTATTAGAATGGCGAAAATGGAAAATAATGCTAATGCTGGCAGGGACACAGAGAAACTGGATTATTCATAAATTGCTAATAACGTAAAATGGCACAATCACTCCAGAAAGTACTTTGGAAGTTGTTTCAAAGCTAAAAACAGACTTACCATATGACCCAACTATTGGACATAGGTCTCATGGAAATGAAGACTTATTTTCATGCAGGAACTTGTTTTCATTGTTAACAGCCCCAAACTGGAAACTACCCATAGCTCCTTCAAAAGCCGAAGTGTTAAAATACTCTGGCATACCCATACCATTGAGTGGATTCAGCAATAACAAGGAATGAATTATTGATACATGCAACAATTTGAATGAACCTCAAGGAAACTATGCTTAATGGAAAAGCCAGTGTCAAATAGGAGATGTGTGGTGCCATTTATGTAACAACCATGCAACAACAAAATAGAAATGGGGAGCAGATTAGGGGTTGCTGGGGGTTAGAGGTGGATGTGGCTATAAGAGAATGACACCAGAGAGTCTTGTAGTGTTGATATCGTTGAATATTTTGCTTATAGTTGTGGTTACATAAGTCTACAGATTGAGAAAACTGCATAGAGCTACACACATCTACATACACACACACACATGAGTATGTGCAGTACTGGTGAAATCTCAATAAGTTCTAGGATTTGCACCAATGCCATTTTGTTTTGATATTGTGTTGTATAAGATGTTGACATTGTGGGGGGGAGGGGCAAACTAGAGGAAGGGTACATAGGACTTCTCTGTACATTGCTGTGTGATCTCCTGTGAATTTATAATAATATCAAGATGAAAAGTTCTAAAAGCATATCACATAGAGTCCTATACAGATAGTATAAGGAAACAATATATTTGACTCTAAACTCTCTAGAAACCAATCAGAGAGGAAAAGTTATTAATTACACAGGCCTTGGGTCCACAGGAAAAACACACACACACACACACACACAGGCCAAAAGAACCAATCTTGATTCAGATATGGAAAGTATCTCTTCCTGCAGAGCCTCACGAATGGAACAGTGTAATGTGAGCTTGATCCTTGAGCTACAGTGTAGAATTCTGAAGAGAAGCCCTCCACTCCGTTCTGCACTGAGGAGATTCTTCAAAGGAATGCAATGGCCAGTGGCCTCAATGAAGTCTTACAGTCGACGTGATCATTTTTACCAGCACATTCCAACACCAGGAGGTGCACTTACTCATAGAATATGTCATGGTTAAGTTCAAAACCTTTTGAAAGGGAAGCACCTTTGTAGAGATGAGCAAAGGCCTTGCAAACTCAAGCTTCCTTTGAAATGGCCTTTCTTTATGCTTGCTCCGCTTCTTCTAGTACTACTGTTATGACTTTTTTCCTTGCAGTTTCTATTCCTCCCAAGCAGTGGCTTTGTAAGAGGGTCATACTGCTGGACAGTGGGGTACGCTTACCACTCCACAGAATGAAAAAGAAATATGTGGGAGGCAAAGGGAGAGAGTATCTTGCTTCATCAGTACTTGAGCTCACTTAGGGATTTGGGCCAAAGCCTCTGCTAATTAAAAAAAAATGTTCCTTTACCTCATTTTGCCTTCTATTTACATGGGACAGGACTTAGATGTCAGATGCTAAGTCCCTACCAAATACCGTCTTTCCATCTCAACTCATATTTTACAGTAGTGGCTCACACAGGGATTTGCTTGTTTGCCCATGTCTATATAGAAAAGGCAAAACGTCCATGTCCCAGGACCTTTCATAGGACCGGATCTGCCAAATGCATTTGTGACACTCAATTTTCTGCCAACCAATAATGGGAGACATTGAGTTCAAAGTGACCCATTCGACATAGACTGACTGACCTACTCCAGGTCTCAGGAGAGTTGAGCACATGGCTTTCCCCTTTAAAGTGCTCTTCTTTCTAACAATGATTTCCATAGTCAAGGCATTGCTCACCAGCCCATAAATGAACTCCCATTCCCTGGAAATCTGTAAAGTGTTTGGATTAAGATGATGATTTTGCCAACTTACGTGGAACTGGTCTGAGGTTGTTCAAATGCTTCTTTTGGAATTTTAAGGCCAGGGTTTCGCTTCCTGCCTATGAGGAAAGACATAAGGATAAAGTTAAGGTCTAAGTGACAGCATGAGAGTGGGGACAGAGACTGCAGCAAAAGTAAAGGGCTGGCCCAGGAACATGTAGCTCTCATCTCCCCATTCAGAGAAAGCCCCACTTCCAACCAGGAAGCCTGTGTGTGATGAGCCCCCAAGTCCCAGGCAGAGCACCGCTTCCCAAATACTCTGTGGTCATGGATGAAGTTTTTTGCCACTTATGGGTGAAAACATCCTTGTAAGAATGCTAACACTTCTTGGGGTGCCTGGGTAGCTCAGTCGGTTAAAGCATCCAGCTTCAACTCAGGTCATGATCTCACAGTTCATGAGTTCAAGCCCCATGTCTGGCTCTGTGCTGACAGCTCAGATCCTGGAGCCCACTTCAGATTCCATGTCTCCCTCTCTCTGCCCCTCCCCCACTGATGATCTGACTCTCTGTCACTCAAAAATAAATAAAACATTAAAAAAAATTTTTTTTAAGAATGCTAAGTCTTCTTTACCCAGGAAAGACCTGCCCTTTCCTCCCTGCTGAGGTGGTCATTCCAAGTTCTTTACTCTTTCTCATACACAACGATGGTGATGGTCAATGGTGTCAAATACAGATTTTTTTTCCTTTTTAATGACAGTCACCCCTGTCTCAGCATCTTACAACTTTCTAACTTGATCTGTAAACATCTGATACAGTCAACTATGGAGGCGGAACAAACAAGACTTTCCCACACTTCTGGCCTGCCCATTTGTCAACCACCTCCCATATAAGCTGAAACACCTAAAAGACAGAGAGACTAATATTTATTTACATTTACCCTGTTCTAAAAAGGAATAAGATAACAGATGGGCTCATGCAAAGAGGTTATCACTTCTTTAAGGGCCAGGTGGGAATGTAACCCATACACTCATCCCTGGACTGAAACTACAGAGAGTTTGGCTCAAATAATTGTTGTTGATGAATTAAAAAAAAAAAAAAGAGCGGACTGAGAAAGACCAGCTCAGGAGGCAGATCAGAGGACACAGCCTCTTGCAGGCTCAGGATTTTTCTAACCTAAGGAAATCCTGTCTCTTCCTGCTTGGTAGGAGAAACCAGAATAGAGCTGGATCAAATGCCCATGGTCCTCCTCTCCTTCTCCCCCCTCCCCACCCCCACTCTAATTGTAAGGGTGCACACTATGGCAATGACACAAGTGCCCCCAAGACGAGGCCCTGGGTAGAGACTCTCAAGATATAAAGAAACTTAAGACATCAAATAATATAACCTCCTGGCAGGAAAATGACATCTAAAGACTTCCATGATTGCCCAACACCACAGAGCCAGCAATGCCCCAGTCGAATGAGAATCTAGATCTCCAGCCACCAGACTGGAGCTTATTCCCCTGGTCTACAATGGAAGGCACGTAGACGACGGTGGGGGACATGGGATTAGGAGCTTTTAAAAACTCAGTTCACATCTGGTACTTCACTCACCAAGTGACCTCCAGAATCACTTTTCACCTGACTCTCAATATCTTCAGCTGTGAAATAGGGAAATAATACCCACACCTCCCTTACTGGGCTGGATATGAGAACCATGAGGTATCACATAAGAAAGAACACAGACATATCTTAAGTAGCTGTTAATTATAATCATTTAGAGAAAGAATCTGTACAGTCTCCTTTAAAAAAAAATGAGTCATTTAAGGGGCACCTGGGTGGCTCAGTCAGTTAAGCATCTGACTCCTGATTTTGGCTCAGGTGATGATCTCATGGTTCATGGGATCGAGCCCCACATTGAGCTCTGCATTGACAGCACAGAGTCTGCTTGGGATTCTCTCTCTTCCTCTGTGCCCCTCCCCTGCTCGCACTCTTTCTCTCTCTCTCAAAATAAATAAACATTTTAAAAAAATCATTTCAGAAATTCATGAACATAATTGGTCAGATTGTCACAGCCCAAGATCATGTGTAATTGAGTCTTTTTTTTTTCCTCTATGCCTTCAAACTCCAAAATGAAAATCCATTCTACCAAGTTGTATAAGCCAAGAAAAAATATGCATGGCAATAGTCAACACAGAGAAAGCCTTTTAGGTCCACCTTCATTGTAACAGGCTTCCTCAACTCTCCCCTCCTTTGGGCTTACCTATGTGTTTTATAAGATTCAAAACTCACTCTTCACCTTCCTCCTCCTGGAGTTCAGAGGGCCGCTTAGCACGTGTTACTAAGTCAGTTAGGCAATGCATCAAATCGTGTCCATCCTTATGGAGAGACAATACACAGAGCTGTGCTGTATACAAGGAATGTTAAGTAGCTGGATCTGATGGTGAAAATCCAGATCAACGTATGGCCTAATTCCAACAATCCTTATCCATGGGCCTCAGTCAAATAGATAAGGATTGCTATTTTAAACAGGATAGTCCAGTGGGGAATGATGGAAAATTCCATTTGTCCAGATAACTACGTCTATACTCCAACACAGGTGACAGGTATTTCAGAGCATCCCAACAGCCACAACCCAGGAGTCCTCGCAGCTAAAACAAAATAAAGCAAAAGTAAAATAGATTTTGCCTGTGAAAAAGGCTCCCCAGTTGCCATGTAAGCAAACCAAAAGTAAAAGTTACTCTGAAATTCCTACATCTCTCTCTTCTTCATTTCTTACTCAGCTCTTACAAGATAGACGTCAAGAGAGAGCCAGCTATTTATGGGACAAACTGCCTTTGAAAAACAAACAGAGCGACGAATCACTCTGCCACAGCAATTAATTATTAGCAATTCATTATTATAAGTCAACAAATCATTGAAACATCTATACAAAGAAAGAGTAAAGGAGAGAAAGAGGGAGCAACCTTTGGGTACAGAGACTAAAGGAATAAATGAGCCCAACAAAAAGAAAGTCTTCAAGGCGTGAGAAAAGAAGGCTCCTTCTCTAACAGCAGCAAGCAAAACAGTTGCAGGGTTCACAAAAGCCGGTTGAATTACACAGTTTGTACATACCCCGCTTTCATTTTCAAGAGTGCATCAAATAAAACAAAAATCACAGACACATGCACCAACATTCCATAATTCACTTACTTGCCCATCACTGAAGGAGGAGCCCAGGAAGAAGCCAGAAGTGACTCTCATGAGGTTTTCAAGGCTGCAAGCAAGTCTCGCAGAGGAACACCACATACAAGGCATTCTTTGCTTAGTGCTGAAGACCACACTTCAGCAGAGAGAAGTACAACTGAACAGACTCCACCCTCTCTAGTGCGGATTGCAGCAAAGCGCTCTGAGTTTATTGATCCCAGCAAACCGCAGCTTCACAGAGAAAGAAGGAAAGTGGGTCCATTTGGACACCAAGGCGTGATGTTAATCATTAACACGATTTCTAGACTTGGAAGAAGAAATCTATAAAGCAATTCTGGGCAGTACTGCTTTCTCCAGCCTTTCTACCAATGCCTCTTTCATTTCTTAAAAGAAAGAATAACAATATGTGGTCAGTTTCCAGCTGTGTTTATTTCTAAGCAATCTGTTACCCCTGTAAGGCTGCCAACACCTGACACGAACATTTAACACCACATTAAAAAAAATTAGGCAAGGAAGCCATATGAATATGGGCTAAGTGCCCAAGTATGTTAAGTGGCCGTCTCTTTTGGTAGTCTAAAGCAAAAACAAAAAAATAAATATATCAGAAAATGGGCTCTGTGTTGTGTCACACGGTCAGGACAACCTTCTCAGAGAGAGAGAATTCTGGGTCTCCCTGGAGCCCTCAACAAACTCTGCCCTCTTATTGGTACAATCTGCAAAGGGTAAGCCTCGTTGGCTTGACTGAGCCCTTGCAGAGCTAGATTACATCAGCCTGTATCACACCCATTGCTTGTTTTCCTTGAAAATGGAGCCCCACCACACACATATATTTGCAAAACTTCATCTTCTAGGGTCATTATAATCCTGGCCTCGAGCAGAATGGCACTGGAGCCTAAAAACCTTGCCCATCGTTAGCAAACATTACCCAGGCCACAGAAATGCTCGCTGGCTTCACCATCCTGAAAATGATGGGGTACACCAGACCTCTTGCTCGGTCCCCACGCGGACAGGCTACACACAAAGAGCTTCTCTCATGTGCTTTATTACATAAAACAGAAGACTGTGCTCCAGTGCCAACCCAAACAGCAAGAGAATCCCACAAGGTCAACGGAAGGTGGCATCATGAGGATATGCTGACGCCTAAATATTTGTCAGCTCCGCTGAAGGCTGGGGGGCGGGGCTTGATTATGAGGGTTTATGGTTATTGACACAGCTTTACAAAAGGATAGCATTGCTTCCAGGGCCAAATTTATTTTAAAAATCTCTTTCCCAACGTGAATGGGATTTCCAGCCAAGTCACTGGCAACCTAGAGGCCTTGGCTGCCCTCTCCTTAATCCTTGCATCTAGGCTCAAGTCCCAAGGGTAGCTGGCACGGAGATCGGCAGAGAAGTGTCATTAAATGTTACTAAACAGCGATGATGAGATGCAAAGCAACTAACGGAGCAGTGGGAAGGGAGTGCAGGGAGAAATCTAGGCTCACAACGGTGATAGGACACCGACGTTTCTGTTCCCCCAAACCACCGGATCTCACCCACCACTGAGACTCTAGCCAGCATGCCAAAGTTCTTCAGCATTACATAAAATCTAGAGAAAGAAAGCCAAAAAAACTCATGCTAAAACATGCAGTCATTTTGATTTCAAGGAGGGAGATGGATTTCCTGGGACTTCGCCTTTATCTTTGTATTGCCTTGCCTAGAAGGCTCTAGCCCTCTTGTGGACAGGAACCCAAATTTCCACACCCAGCTCTCATATTACACGCCCCACAGAACCCCCTCCCAGACCTTCCTGAAGATTCCTTAAGGGTCATGCATCCAGATTTCACATTCCAGTCTTACCTGCAATGTGAACCCAATGCACTTTAGTGCATCTCTGCCATTTTAGTTTAAAATGTCCATCTACTCTGTCTCTGTTGGTGGGAATGCAAACTGGTGCAGCCAGTAGGAGGGCAGTATAAAGGTTCCTCAAAAAGTTAAAAATAGAGTGGTGGCTGAGCAGCTCAGTCAGTGAAGCATCCCACTCTTGGTTTCAGCTCAGGTCATGATCCCGCGGTCGGTGGGACTGAGCCCTGCATCAGGCTCCACGCCGATAGTGCAGAGCCTGCTTGGGATTCTCTCTCTCACCCTCTCTCTCTGCCCTTCCCCCACTCATGCACTCTTTTACTCTCTGTCTCTCAAAATAAATAAATAAACCTTTTTTAAAAAGTTAAAAATAGAACTACCTTATGATCCAGTAATCGCACTACTGGGTATTACTTCTTACTTAAATAATACAAAAACACAAATCCAAAAAAATATGTGCACCACTATCTTTATGGCAGCATTATCTACAAAAGCCAAATTATGGAAGTAGCCCAAGTATCCACTGACAGATGAATGAATAAGGAAGATGTTTTACACACACACACACACACACACACACACACACACACACATACACACAGAGGAATGTTATTTAGCCATAAGAAAAGAATAAAATCTTGCCATTTACAATGACATGAATAGAGCTAAAGAATATAATGCTAAGTGAAATAAGTCAGTCAGAGAAAGCCAAATACTGTATGATTTCACTTATATGTAGAATTTAAGAAACAAAACGAACAAACAGAAAGAGAGAGAGAAACCAAGAAACAGACTCTTAACTATTAAAAACAAACTGATGGTTACCAGAAGGGAGCTGGGGAAGGGGGGGCAGGGAGATAGATGCTGGTGATTAAAGAGCACACTTATCACGACGGGCACTGAGTAATGCACAGAATTGTTGTTTCACTATCTTATACACCTGAAACTAACATATTAAGCCATTTAAAACTCCCACCACTGCGTCTCAAATAGACCTCCATGTTTGTCTTTCACTTCTACTCTTCACACCATTTCTCACAATGTCACAATGACTTTATTTTTGCATTTATGTATTTACTTCTGAGTTTATTACTTATTGAGTTTTTATCTTCCTAAAAGAAGTTCCATTACAGTAGCGACTTTGCCCAGTGCCTGCACATCATAAAGAGTTGTGGACTGAATATGTGTTTTGAACTGTTTGAATATTAGTATTGAGTGAGCCCTTCCAAAAAAATTAATAATAACAATGGAGTAGAAATAGCACAACACCAAGAGACCTCATTTTAAATCACAGCGGTGCCACTTACTAACACAGTGAGTTTGAAAATACATCTTAAATCCATTTTCCACACCTGAAAATGGGAGATCAGAGACTCAGAACATGAGAAGACTCAGTTAGCACAAAATATGTGGAGACCTCTAGAAGAGTCTAACACGTAACAGGTGCTCAATATATACTAGCTTCTTTTCTCCCAGAAGGAGAGATGTTTGTGCTAAAAAATTTTAAATATGAGCTAAACAGGATGTTCTCTGTATGGGGAGCATATTTCTTCGGATGTCCTCCTCTGTTCTTCCTCTCTTACATTATTTTATATTAAAACTACATTTTTCGGAATGCTTAGGTGGCTCAGTTGGTTAAGCTTCTAACTTCAGCTCAGGTCCTGATCTCACAGTTTGGAGTTCAAGCCCTGTGTCAGGCTCTGTGCTGTTAGCTTGGAGCCTAGAGCTCCCTCTCTCTCTCTCTTTCTGCCTCTCTCCTGCTCATGCTCTGTCTCTTTCTCTCTCTCAAAAATAAATAAACATTTTTTAAAAATTAAAAAATAAAAAACTACATTTTTCAAACATCTCATTGAGTTTGCACCATATTCTCTTGGTTCCCACTGACCATGGGAACTATTTCAGCCTTACATACTCAGGATCTCTGGGAGCGAGGCCTCAGAATCTATATCTTTTTTTTACAAAAGACTTATTTTTTTAAAGCAGTTTTAAGCTCATCACAAAACTGAAGGGAATGTACAGAGATTTCCCATACACCCCGTAACCGTATACATGCATAACCTCACCAATATCAACACCCCCCCACCAGATTGATGCATTTGTTATAACTGATGAATTTACACTGATGCATGCATCATAATCACCCCAGAGTCCATGGTTTACACTAGGGTTCACTCCTGGTATGGTACACCTTATGGGTTTGGACAAATGTATACTGACATGTACACTGAATATATGACATACATTGACATTTACAGATATGTATGGATATCATTATGGTATTATACAGAGAACTTTCACTGTCCTAAAAACACTCTGTGCTCTGCTCTTTCTTCCTTCCTCTCCCAATCCCCTGGCAACCACAGATCCTTTTACTGTCTCCATAGTTTTGCCTTTTGCAGAATGTCATGTAGTTGGAATCATACTGATTGACTTCTTTCACTTAGTGATATTGCTTGAAGGTTCTTCCATGTCTTTTCATGGCTTGGTAGCTTCTTTGTTGTTAGCATTGAATAATATTCCATTGTCTGGACGTGACCCACTTCATTAATCCATTCATCTACTGACAGGTACCTATCGCTTCTGAGTTTTGCCAATTATGAAAAAAGCTCTATAAACATCTGTGTGCAAGTTTTTGTGTGGACATGAGTTTTCAATTCTTTTGGGTAAATATCAAGGAGTATGATTTTGGGATCATGTGGTAAGACTACATTAGTCTTGTAAGAAACTGCCAAACTGTCTTCTAAAATGGCTGCATTACATACTTTTCTTTTTGTTTTTTTAAATCTCCACAAGTGAGTGAAGATTCCAGCCAGGGTTAAGAACCCCTTGTCAAGTGTATGTCTAAGTAAAGTGTTTCCTTTTTTCACCTTTTCTCTCTTCATGAGGACAAGGTCACTTTCCCCTCAGTTCCTGGTACGTCTCCGATCACCAATCAGTTCTTTCTGGCCAGTAAGAAATTCCAAATGAAGCTCCTGACTGGGGCTCTCTACTCTGAGCCAAAACTGTTAATAATTCACCAAAGTAGACATTGCAAGGAACAAAAAGTTCATCAAGCTACAAACTCTGCTTTGAAAGAGTCAGGGGATAAGAAAACTCAGTTCCTGTAATATTAGATTATTACAATGACAACAATCACACCATGAATACATAGGAGATTCAAAGCTGATGAGGGAAATGAAAAACCAATGGTCTCATGGTAGAAGTGATATTTTAGGTGGTCCTTTGATCACTGGGAGGGTTCAAGGGTACAGGAGGATTTATTATACTAGTAGGCCTTTTTTTTTACATATTTAAATGTTTCCATTATAAAAATATTTTTAAAATAATGGGTAGGATGTTGACAAGCAGAACATAAAAATGCAACAGTGAGGCTCCCAGCAGAGTGAGCCCAAGCTCCCAGTGGTAGAGATAAGGCACTGTAGTATATTCAAGAAAACTATGAGTTATCTACTCTTGACAAAGGGTGGTAGTAGAGAGAAAGCTGGAAGCATGGGTTGGAGCCAAAGACTGAAAGATTGACACTAATAATCTTTAAATGTCATATTTAAGAGGATAAAGTCCTCTGTTTTTCAGTTGAGGAGATCATGTTAAGTCATCCATGTTTCAAAAAAATGATGTAACAAGGTGACTATGATATCTGCAGAATACTTTGAAACTGTGAGACACACACACACCTATATACGTACACCTGGGTGTTTTAAACCTCAAAGTCTTGGCTCATATTTTCTCTGGAATGCTGTCATCACCTGTCTCTACTGGTCAACTTGAACACTCAACTCAAACATGCTCTCCTTCAGGGAGCCCTCCATTTAAAAAAAGGCAAAATAAATGCTCCTCCTCTATGTGGTCACAGTAGTCTGGATGTCTCCTTTCCTGACTGAACTCATCTGCTCACCTATGCCTTGCACTTGAATGCCAACTCTTCAAAGCCATCCACCATATCCTACCCATGTACAGGGCAAGCACTAGACCCAAGAAGTCAGAGGCAGAGACCATAGCAATCTGACTGATAAATAACCTACTTAAACTTTATGGAGGGAGTGCCTGGGTAGCTCAGTTGGTCAAGCATCCTACTTGGGCTCAGGTCATGATGTCGCAGTTCATGGGTTTGAGCCCCACGTCAGGCTCTGTGCTGTCAACTCAGAGCGTGGAGCCTGCTTCAGATTCTGTGTCTCCTTCTCTCTCTCTCTCTCTCTCTCTCTCTCTCTCTTCCTCTCTCTCTCTCTCTCTCTCTCTCTCAAATAAATAAACACTTAAAAAGTTAATAAGCTTTATGGAGGCAAAACCCATAGGCTCTGGTAATTTACTAGATTAGAGTTGTAGAAGATCGGAAGATAAGCAGTAATGGCAGCAGCAGTAGTAGTACTGGTGGCAGTAGTCCTAGTAGTAGTAATTGTAATTTGGCTTTTCTACACCTAAATGAAATTAAGTGAAAGAGGAAGGCCAAGGCCAATTGGGATGGGTGGTGGGGAGAAGGCAGAAAATGAGTTCCAATTCAGACATGTAAAGTCTAAAATGCTGGGGCAGGGCTGGGGGGACCAGGAAACCATCATGAATTTCAAGCAGACACATGAAGCTTTAGGGGGGCAGGGGGTACACAGACCTGGGAATGACAAACAAAAGTAGAGAGTTGAAAAACAAAACAAAACAAAACAATGTAGAGAGTTGAATGAGAGGCAGGGAAACAAAAAGAATAAGAGAATGGAAGGCAGTCAAGGCATGAACATTTTGACAGAATGAGATGTGAATGAAGAATCAGCGAAACATACAAAGAATTGCTGGATGTGTCAAAGAGGAAGAAGCCAGTATGTTCAGAGCAACACCATCAACTCATTTGGAAATGGCCCTGTTTTCAAAGAAAGAAAGCACTCAGAAGACTCTTCTTACAACCTCATGTGATCAAAGCTCTTTCTTTTTTTAGACCAGGTTGAACTGACACATGTTTTGTGTTAACAATTTGATGCTGAATATGTGTTCTTGAAGGAACATAATCACAGCCTATCCCCTTTACTTGTAGTCTGGGCCCCAAGTGAAGATAGGAGGCAGGCAGTGGTTAGGTGGGGAATCCCCAATGTCTACGCTCATCTTCCTCATTCATGTGCTGCTTCATTCATGAGTCTTTATTGAAAGGAAATGTAGTCATACAAATGTTAAAGTACCACTTTAAAATAAAACTGTGGCAAGAAGTTGCTGAGAAATTTAGTGATGTGTCTCATCTTTTCAAGATGGAGCACTAAATTTTAGTTTAGATTTAAAATTAGCACTTATATTTTGAAGATAAATACTGAAATGTCTCCAAATGAAATAATATGGTTGTAGAGTTTGCTTCAAAATAAAATGGTGGAGTGGGGGTGGGGAGTGGAGCTATAGATGAACTAAGATTAGCCATGGGTTGGTAATTGTCAAAGCTAAGTGATGGATACATGGTAGTTTATTGTATTGGGTATATTTGAATACGCTTGAAATTTTTCAAAACATAAAGATTTTCTTAAATAGCTACTGAACCACAGAAAATTCTCTTTTAATACTTAAAATAGAGGGATAGGGAATAAGAGGGGTGACTTTTTTTCCTTGGGGGAAATGGATTATTTTTTTCCCTTCTGGTCCAAGGTAACACTTTATTAAAAGCACTGTGATCACCTCCCTTCTAGCCAAGGAAAACTACAGAGGAGTAACTTTGATTCCACTAGCTGTATGAAGACTAAGAGACGCAAAGAAATACACAGGAAAGTCCTTCATCTCTAATCCATCTTAGAGTGTTACCAGTGTAGAGTCCATCCTGCCTCTCTCCTGATTTCACCCCACTTCTCCTATTTAGCCACATTCTATCATGATATCATTTACCCATGAGGTAAGGTACACCTGACAAAGAGGCCTCTGATACTCATCTTTATAGGGATGATCTTATATAATGCCCTCCTTATAAAGACACTAAGAAAAAAATGTGTGTCATCAATAATTAGAAGAGTTGGCTTCTCCTGTATAATTGATCAATCTCTGCCTATGGATGGTGTGGATGTTTTTCTTTGTGTTTCCATCCTTGGGTTGATGGCTAAAATCCTTAGGGCTGGGACTTCTGGGTGGCTCAGTTGGTTAAGCACACATGACTTTGACTCAGGTCATAATCTCACAGCTTGTGAATTCAAGCCCCACGTCTGTGCTGATGGTTCAGAGCCTGGAGCCTGCTTGGGAATCTCTGTCTCCCTCTCTCTG
The DNA here is from genome assembly GCF_006229205.1 of Suricata suricatta. Classification (NCBI taxonomy): domain Eukaryota; kingdom Metazoa; phylum Chordata; class Mammalia; order Carnivora; family Herpestidae; genus Suricata; species Suricata suricatta. Next base: position 48,136,041 of record NC_043716.1, on the reverse strand, counting down.
CCCCTCCCCTGCTCACATTCGCACTCTCTCTTTCTCAAAAATAAACATTTAAAAAAAAAACATTTTTAAAGTTTAGGGCCAAACTGGGATTCCTACTCATATTTGTGTTCAAGTAAGTATTTTCTATTTGTGTCTTATCTACCCTTTAATAACATTTTATTACAGAACATCATAAATACACAAGAAAATAAACAAAACACGTACAACCAACTTGCATGAATCTACTCCCCAGGTTCAACAAATATCAACACGTGGCCAATTTTGATTCACCTATACCCACCCACCTTCCCAGACATCAAATCACTTTGTACATAAATATTTTACCAAATATCTCCAAAAGAAATTGACTATTTAAAAAAAAACACAAAGGGTGTCATCACATGTGAACAAATAAGTAATTTCTTAATATCTATTCAGTGTTCAAAAGTCTAATGATCTCAAAAATATCTCAAATATTGTTAAATTATGGTGTGTCTGGATCAATATCCAAATTAGGTCCATGGTTTATGACTGCTTGATAACATTTCTTGTCTCTCTCTTCATCTATAAGCTCTCTCTCCATTTCTTATTGTCTGCCCCTCCCTCTGCATGAAATTGTTTTGTTGCAATGATTTGACCATTTGTTCTATAAAGTTTCCCACTGGATTGTGCTGATCTTATCCCTTGTTGATTCACACATTCCTCTGTAAGTTAGGCTTAATCAGAGTCAAACATGACTTCTTGTTTGGCAAGACTCCTTCACAGGTGACCTCATTTACTTTTTATTTATGTTAAATTGCTGAACCAAATGCATCCTAGTAAACGATCTTAAACTCTTAATGGAAAACAGAAGAAATAAATAAATAACCCCCTCAAAAACATGTGGTAGTCAACAATCTTTTTAATATTTGTCAATCTGATAAATAAGCAAGAGTACCTCATTGTTTTTAATCACATTTTTAAAATATTTAATGCAGAGGCACCTGGGTGGCTCAGTCAGTTAAGTGTCTGACTTCGGCTCAGGTCATGATCTCACAGTCTGTGGGTTCAAGCCCCACATCAGGCTCTGTGCAGACAGCTCAGAGCCTGGAGCCTGCTTCTGATTCTGGGTCTCCCTCTCTCTCTCTGACCCTCCCCCATTCATGCTCTGTGTGTCTCTCTCTCTCAAAAATAAATAAAACGTTAAAAAAATTTAATAAAATATTTAACACAGCTGAATATTTTTGTATTTCTACTGATATCTGGGTTTGTCTATAAACTGCCTCTTCGAAGTTGTTGCTTATTTTTATATTAGTATTATTATCATTATTTTATTTATAAGAGAAAACATTTCCCCTTTGGTAGTTTATATTGTAACACACACACACACACACACACACACACACACACACCACAACATTTGGGCTTATTTCCCCTTCCAATTGTACAAAGTTTAAAATTTTTACAGTCCTTTCTGACTTCTGCATTAAAAAAATTTTAATGTTTATTTATTTTTGAGAGAGGGAGACAGAGCGTTAGCAAGGGAGGGGCAGAGAGAGAGAGGGAGACACAGAATCCAAAGCAGGCTCCAGGCTCTGAGCTGTCAGCACAGAGCCTGATGCGGGGCTCAAACCTACAGACCATTGCCGGGAGCTGCATCGGCCTTGCTGGATGACATAGTCACAGTGAGGAAATGGCAGACGTTTCCACAGCTCCTGCCATGAAGCAAAACTGGTATCCTCTATTATTGGCTCATATTGGTACTGTACCATGTATAATGTTCCAAATCAGACCGATATTCCCCACACAGTTACCCCATAAGTAAAAGCATATTCCTGCCCCTGCATAAAAGACTTTAGATCAAAGCGCTGCAAAAGGCTTTTTTGCCTGTTTGCCAAAAGGCTCTTCTAATGAGCCTTGCAGACCTAAGACCAAAGGGGGCCTAAGAACACAAAAGTTATGATTAACTCTAGCCCAGAGAAGAAGAGCCTAACTTAGAGATAAGAAACAGACAAGGATCGGACATGAGTTGCTGCATATGCCTTTGATAATTGGAGTCACAAATACCCTCTCTTGTACTGACTTCAGTTATGAGGATGGATAAAAAACTAGAAACCCAGGTGCAAGGTCAACACACACAGGGCCCCCATTATGCTTATATCAAAGAAAGGGCTTTCTCTCGTAACTTGTTAACAAGCATTCTTTCTCTTGTGGTTAATGAGCTAGATAAAATACTCTCAGCCTATTTATATACAACTTAACCTATGTTTTAGTTTTAGTATTACTAACTTAAATAATATGTATATTATCCTATTTTTTTACTAAAAACATCCTGTTATTTTCGTGGTTATAAAATTTACTTAACCTCTCTGTAAGTGCATTACATGACTTGGTTATAATTTGTTAATTAAAAATAAAGTCATAATTATTCGCCCAAAACCAACCCGTACAAAATAAGATAGGTTTGTTACTTTCTTAACCTTGGGGACTGATGCCAAGAATAAGTTGGGATGGTTCTACAAAAATACTTCTGTGAAACTTGTTTCTGTCCACCTTTGATGATTAAAGCACCTTATCACTAAGAGTTAGAAACTGTAAACAATTCCTATTTTCTGATGTCATGTTATTGCTTGATCGATAAAAAAAAGACACCAATGCAGACTGAACAGAGATGCCTGGCTGGTGACCAAGAAAAAAGAAACTTGTGGCTCTCTCATCCCTCTCTTGTGCCAACACCGTCCCTCCTTTCAGGGACCCCTGGACCTGCTGGAGCTGGACTCTGGCAGACCATCAGATCACGACCAGAGCTGAAGTTGGACGCTCAACTGACAGAGCCACCCAGGCGCCCTGGTGACCTCTGGGTTTTTATAAGGCAAGAATATTGTTTCCTCTTCCCCAAGTGGCTAGACAGTTGTCCCAATACCACCTGCTAATCTGTCCATTTGTTCCTCTATAATCCTACAAGCCTTTTTAACATATACACCTCTTGTATAAGTTCATTGGCTTCCATGTCAAAAAATAATTAAATATGATGGTCACTGCAGACATCTTCACTTGATCCTGACTTTAAGAAAACTTCTAGCCTTCCACCTTAAAAAAAAATTATGCTGGGTTTAATTCAGTTTGCTAGAAGTATATAACTGTTCACATTTTAGTGAGCGAAGTAGACTAATAATGGGTCCCAAGATGTGCCCATATCCTAATCCTTGGCACCTGTGAATGTTACCAGTTTTTCCTGGATTATGCAGCTGGGGCCTACAGGCCATCAGAGGTGTCCTTATAACAGAGAGGAAAAGTGGGGGGGGGGGGTCAACTTGCCCAGAGAAGATGGAGGCAGAGACTGGAGTAAGGAAAGTGACAGTCCCAGGAACGCTCTGGAATGCCAACAGCTCCCAGAAGCTACATGAGGCAAGGAAAGGATTCTCTCCCATTCTCTCCCAGAGCCTCTGGATGGAACCTGGCCTGCCCATGCCTTGATTTCAGACTTTTGGCCTTCAGAAATGGGACAGAATGAATTTCTATTGTTTTAAGCAACCAAGTCTGTCATTTGTTACAGCAGCTACAAGAAACTAATACAGTGAATTATTAGAAATGGACACTGAATTTTATCAATTCTTTTTCAAAACTTATCCAGTATCTCTCCTACCATACCCAAGCTGCCACACTCTCTACTGAATAGATGTCTTACTTTTCCCTGTCTTTTTCATTTCTTTTACCCTTCATTTTCATTCCTTCATTTCCTTCTCAACTGTTTCTGCTGCTGGCCTTCCAGAGCATTCTGTGACCCTACAATCCTGGTGGTCATAGAAACGCTTAGAAAGCCTTGACAGTAGAAGGGGACAAAGCAAGCGACACTGAGACGTTAACTGCAAACTAGAAGGAAAGGGTTTGGGTGGACGAGGCCATCCCACTCCCTGGTGGATGCCCTTCGCTGGAACAAAGAAGGAATGAATGCTGAACTGGAATGCTTCCAGTTCTTTCTAACTCGATGCCATCTCAGAAGAAAACTTCTAAGAAATGCAGCCCTTTCTCCAGGCCTGTGGCTCATTCTGGAATCCTTATGCCCCCTGCCAACAAGGAACAAGAATGTAAAGAAACTGTGGCCAAAGCAGTATCAAAAAACTATGGCAGGATCCTTCACTGTGAAACTCCAACCTTACAGCCTGAAAAAAATAAATCAGTATAGTCCTTTTCACCAGGGTTGCTTCTGCAATGTCTAAGTCACCTTTTATCCAGGGAGGATGGTCATTTCTGAGAGTCCTGTTTTGCAAACCATAGCGAACATACTCTTCTGGCTTAGTGCACCTTCCCCTGGGCACACTCCATGATAGAGGTTCACAGTGGTCAGTTAAAAACAGAGACCAAGCAATAGCTTTGAGAAAACCACAACACTTAAATTTGATTTGCCAAGAAGAGAATGTTAATATACAAAAGCAATCAACTTAATTTCAAAGCAGAGTTCTTGATTCGAATCTACTCGTATTTCAATACTATTTCAGATCCTGTGGGGCCCTTCAGGGAAAATTCCAGAATGCCATAGAAAGACTTGGTGGCCTCAGTTTCTAACTCCTGGATGAGCAATTGTCACCGTAATTAACAAGTATTGCTTCAGGCAGCGCTATAACTCAAATGTCAAAAGAAGTGGAGTTCTCTAGTCTTTGGTAAGAAGTCTAGAAACTGTTCCAGGCCGTCACCTTGAAACTTGTAAATCAGTTAATGTCCAAGACTCAGTGCCAAAAAAAAAAGCATATAAATTCCTTACCGTACCAGGAGACTGTCCTACCTACCTACCCACATGATCAGAAATGGGAGTGAAATGGGTAAATTTAAATATATTCTGTGATGTCTCTTACACACTGTTCTCCATACAACTTCCGCATGTCTTACCTTGGTGGAATTACACAGGCTAAGCAACATATACGCAGGGCCAATGGATAAAAATGTGTTGGATGAACAAACGCTATGTGAAACCACACTGCCATTTTTAGCAGGTGCTTTCTTTCTTTTTTTTTTTTCATGTTTGTTTATTTCAGGAGAGAGAGAGGGAGAGGGAGAAGCAGAGAGGATCCCATGCAGGCTCCCTGCTCTCAGTGCAGAACTCGACTCCTGGGCTCAAACTCACCAACCATGAGTTCATGACATGAGTCGAGATCAAGAGTCAGATGCTGAACCGACTGACCCACCCAGGCGCCCCAAGGTGCTTTCTTATTAACAAGTACCTGCTTGTGAGAATAATAAAAGCAATTAATGTTTATTGAGAATTTATTGCATAAAGGCACGGTGCTCAACTTCCCACATAAGCTCTTAATTTAATGATCAGAACAACTACCTAGGATAAGTATTACTTCTTCCATTTCAAGGCCCTTGTCCAAACACGTGGAGCCTCACAGATGTGAGCCGTCACCTTTCCCATTAAATATAATGATATTTAGTCCTTCGATTGCAATTACTTTTCATCTCAAGTCTATTTTCACTAGCTCCTAGAGGGATTATTGCCAACCTGTGTCCGGGCTCTACATAAAATCTGGGATCTAAAAGTAAATGCTCTGGGTTAAATTCCCTATGCAGACTTTCTACCCCTATGCCAAGACTTCTTAACAAATGTAGGTTATAAAGCTGTTTACCAGGAATAACTGTGACTTGACCTAGGTCTATCAGGAGATCAAGACTCAATCGAAAAGCTCTATTGTCATGAACTTTGTCCAAGATATTTTACTTAATCTTTCTGGACTGTAGTTCCCCTGATACTGAAATGGAAAACATTCCACCAATAAAACTAGCTAATTTTCTCATTAAATGGAGCTCTGGTATTTGGAGGAACACTGCACCAGTTTCACAGACGACGTCATAAAGTTGTGTGCTGTGTGATAGTTCTGTGGTATGTCTGTAGTCCAGCACCCCTTCCCTAAGGGGGTTCTGATAAAATTGATAAGCCTATCTCCTACCTGACGTAAATCACTTTCGCAGAAGGGTAATGGCCAAGTGGCTGTTTGAAAACTGTCACTATGGCTTTTGTTTGCAAAACACCGTGTGAGTTACACTCAGGCTGTGTGGGGACGCCCCTCTCAATACAAAAAAAAAAAACAAAAAACAAAACATGTGGGTGGGTGGGGGGCTCTCAGTCCATTAACGGATTCCTCGATTGGCACATCCTGATGGTAATCTCAGCCTAATGTTTCTCCCATTTTACGGGAAGACTCATCAGTCCTGGGCTGGACTGAACACACAAGGTCACGGAGAGCCTCAAGTCTGATTATATGCCAGACATGTTAACACTCAGCATAAAACAAATGCACAAAAACCAAATACATCCCAACAACTATCTTGGGGAAATTTTCTGTAAAGGAAAAACTCTGGGCTCTGAATAAAAAAACTGGCCCCTTCTCCAGTGCTTAACAAATAAACCAACAAACAACATTCTCACTGCATCTGACCACATAACCAGAATAAAAGTCCACCAGGGGTTGCTGGGCCTCCAGAGCAACGCCTGGGAAAACCATTTGGAAAATCTGCTTTCCATCTTGTTGAAACCCCCGTTTCTCTCTCACATCTGTAACTGTCCTAGGTAGGATCTGCTCTAGACTTAATTTTAGCACAGGACTCCCAACTTGGTAACTCAATCTCTTCATCAAAAGGACACATCAATGAAAACAGGAAAATACACAGACTTTGCAAAAAATAAGTAAATAACTGTGGGAGGGGCAAGGAGGGACAACACATAGCATATTGAAGAAGAAATAAGGATCTAAGGAAAGTCTGGGAGTTTCAGGGGATTTTTTTTGTGCATTTGTTACCACTTTCTAAATACGATGAGAAATTTGAGCAGCTGTCTAGCTGAGAAAAGAAGCCAATGGGGAAAGAGACAAAGAGGCCAGAGAAGTGCACAGAAATGAGGGAGCAAAAATTCCCAGTGGGCAGCGTGGGATCAACAGCACAGTAGAGAAGGATGGACTCAGAGAAAGGGGTGGAGGGTCTCTCTTTACCGCAAGAAGAAAGAAGGGCATAGATAGTGACAACAAAGAAAATTCAAGGGGCACCCAGGTGGCTCAGTCGGTCAAGTGTCTGACTTTGGCTCAGGTCTTGATCTTTGCATTCGTGGGTTCGAGCCCTGCAATGGGCTCTCTGCTGTCAGCACAGAGCCCGTTTCAGATCCTCTGTCCCCATCTCTCTCTGTCCCTCCCCCACCTCTCTCTTTCAAAAACAAATAAACATAAAGAAAAGAAAACTCAATGTGAAGGAAAGTTGAAAGAGGCACTCCGTATTGACGTATAACAGGGTGTTCTGCCAAGATTTCCCACGAGGTCCTAGGAAACACGGAGCCAAGAAACATTAGAAACAGCCAGAATAGGTCGGCAAAGGAGTTCCTGCAGTTTCAAATGAAACTTTACCACATACCCTGGCAGTATATAAGCTCCCGAAGAAGTAGCTAATGAAAACATAAGGGAACATTCCAAAAGGCAACTCAACTATGCAAAGCTAAAGTAGGTGTGATCTAAAACTTCCTTATTTCCTCTAAGAACCTCCTCCATCCCAAAGTGGCTCATCATAAAACCTGGAAACAAACGAGTCAGAAGTGGTGCTCAGCTCAAGAATTATCCATGAGTCTCAAAGATCACATATGGGCAGTATGTGATGTATCTCATTCTTCTAGAAAATTCAGCAAGTCTGCTATTAAAGAGCTTGAATTCTTTTTACAAAAATGTTTTAATGTTTTTTACTATTTTTGAGAGAGGAGGAGAGACAGAACGTGAGTGGGGGAGGGGCAAAGAGAGAGGGAGACCCAGAATCGGAAGCAGGCTCCAGGCTGTCAGCACAGAGCCCAACATGGGACTCAAACCCACGAACCATGAGATCATGACCTGAGCCCAAGTCAGGCACTTAACTGACTGAGCCACCCAGGCGCCCCAAAGAGCTTGAATTCTTCATCTCTAGAGTTCCAAACCCCAGGATCTAAAATCTGATCCATAGCACTACCTCTGCCCTCCAAATTTTATTACAGCAGCCTTATTGGGATAAAATTCCCGTTCATGTATTTAAATTGTGCAATTCAAGGGGTCCCTGGGGGGCTCAGTCAGTTAAGCATCTGACCTCCGCTCAGGTCATAATCTCGCAGTTCCTGAGGTGGAGCCCCGGGTTCTGGGCTGACAGCTCAGAGCCTGGAGCCTGCTTCAGATTCTGGGTCTCCCTCTCTCTCCACCCCTCCCCCACATGTTCTCTCTCTCTCTCTCTCTTTCAAAAATAAACATTAAATAAATAAAATTGTACAATCCTATGGTTTTTAGCACACTCACACTTGTGCAGCTGCCACCACAATCCATTCCCTAACATCTCTGTCACCCACAAAAGAAACATCACACCCAGTAGCCATCACAGCTTATTTCCTTCCAATACCATCCCTCCCTCTGGTTCTAGGCCATCACTAGTCTAAATTCTGTCCCCGGAGACCTCCCGGTCCTTGACACTCCGGATAAATGGAATCCTACCCTACGTCGCCTCCGCCTTCTGTGCCAAAAACTATGTTCTCTGAAGTTAGATGCATTACTGTGTCTCCCAGTGGTCTCTAAAAGCTGTTGGGCCCAAAGCTTTGCTCTCTGCAAAGCATGAAAGGAAGAAGGTCCCAGGGGTAAGGCTGCGCCATGAGCTGCGTTCTCCCTGTGTGCCAAGTTGCAAACAGGTTGAGGCTGGCGGGAAGAACGGAATGTCCCATGACAAAGAGGAGGGGCATGGACAGAGTCACAGGCAACAGGAGGAGCTGCTGGGGAACGAAAGTGAAAGAGCATTAGGGAGCAGAGAGGAGAAGTATAGAACGCTAGGAAGTGATACTAAGTCCTTCACACAGCTTTCAAGACTAGAAGCCCTGTGAATGGCTGGGCTACCTCTTAAAAACGATCTGTCTCTTAAATTTTATAAACAAATAAGAAAACATTCAATGTGGGGATATCAGGTTACCTCTCCCGATCCTCCTGCATGGGGGCAGGGGGAAAAGCAAACAGCCAAGGATGTGTACAGTCAAAGCGATGTTATGGAAATTAAATGTACATTTCCCGGGCTTAGCTCCCCAAATATTATCATGGTAAGTCAAACCCTGTTACATAAAGCTCCAAGAAACTGTTCAAATTCTCTGGTGGTACTGAAATTCTGGGATATTTAAGACTGCTTGGAAAAAGTAAGCCATTAACTGGAGCTAAGCCTTTTTTTTTTTTTTTACATATAAAATAAATAGCTATGGCATTGGTATTAGCTCTCTTTCCATAGAGAATGCAACATGCTTTGAATGTTCTGGCAGAGGCTGTGATCGCTGGCAACACCAGGCTTCCCTCTGAGTATTTACATGACCACATGATTTTTCAGGGAACTGAACGCTTTCACAAGCACAGGCTGAAACCCAGCTTGCCCTGACCTTGGGAGAAAAATGGAGGAACAGACACTCCACATGCAATTCAGTCAAAACCCTTTCCACATGCAGTTCAGCTTAAGAAAACTCCCCTCTATGGTATCCGGGTGGCTGGCCCTGGCCGATGGATGCCTCCCAGCTGGCATTGGCACAACAGGGACAGATGTCTTACCCAAGGGGCCATGTAAGCTAACGATGCTACCAAGAAGGGAACTGAAGAGATTAACACATAGCGCTTTCATTCATTCAACCTCTCCTCAAATATTGACTCAGTCCCTGCCATGCATTGGCACCAAGCTATGCCCCGAAAGTAAGATGTTAATCAGAGCTGGCTCCCTGCTCCTGCCCACCCCCACCCTCCAGTATGTCTCTTCTGGAATGATGAAGCTACACTGGAATATTCCCAGTGGCTCCAGGAAGGACTGGGCAATGGTTACTTCCTACATGGCCTAAATGAGCTGGGCGGTGGGGACAGGAGAAAACCAGGCAGCCCCTGTGGTTAATTCCCAAAGTTTGAGGAAGTCCGTCCATGCCTCCTTCCTCACTGCCAACCAAGTATAATGCAAATTACTCAAGCTGGCATTCAGGAGCCTACCCCTGCCACCTCTAAGAAGTAACAAAGACACAGACTAACAGAGGTCATTTCTCTTTCCTGGAACATATGCAACCTTGGTCTTGACCCTTCCTCTGGCCATGCTGCTCCTGCTCCCTGTGCAGTGCTCACACACAGTTCTCTGCCTATAAAGAGCTCTTCTGCCCGCATTTTGGTCCAATAACTTCTTCCTACAATCTCATTCCTCCCTCACCTCCCATCTCCTTCCCTTCCCCTCCACCCATAAGACTACAAAGCTATCCATGGATCGACTGCTCTGCAGGGTGGGGTGGTAGGTCACTAACATTTACCCCAGGCCCAAAGCAAGGAATTTAACTCATATCACCCTCTGATAACGCTCCTGAATGCATAATGATTTGTTACCCTCAATACACAGATGAGAAGCTGAACTTTAGAACGCTTAGGTAAACACTCCAGGGTATGACCACTAGATAAGAGTGGAGCACACTGTGTTTTGCTCAAATCCTAAATTGTCCTCCACCATTTGGAGTACAGAGGACAACTCTTGCCCCGCCCCCCTCCCCTGACCTGGCTTTCCAATTCAGCCCAAGTTCTGGCCAGCTTCCAAACAGATGCAACTTGACAGTTCCTCATCTTTTTCTTTTTTTAAGATGCTTTATTTTTTTAAATATTTATTTTTTTGAGAGATAGAGAGACAGGCATGAAGAGGGAGCAAGAGAGAGATTATTCCAAGCAAATTGCACAGAGCCTGAGGCGGGGCTTGACCCCACACACTGTGAGATCATGACCTGAGCTGAAACCAAGAGTCGGAGGCTTAACCAACTATGCCACCTGGGCACCCCACTAGTGCCTCCTCTTTAGTTGCACCTGATGCCCTCTTCCCTGTCTGGATTCCTACTCTGAGAGTTCTCTGGCTGATGGAATGTGCTGGGCTTGCCGACATGCAGAAGCTGGGGTCAAAGCCTACCACCTATGATCAGTGAACAATGATGGACAGGAACTGATGAATAAGCCCTTTAGTCCCATGGGCACTAAGTTCTCAGATACACTTCTCAAGGCTCTTAGAAGATCCAACGGTATTTAACATCAGTTGCTCTAAGCAGTGACGGCTGCGCGGGCCTTCCCACCCTCCCTCTCCTGCCTACCTTGTCTATCCCATTTACTGAGATACAATGACAAACATGTCTCTTGCACACAAGTGTCTATTTTGGGCTCTGCGTTCGGAGGCGGTAGGAAGCAGAACTGTGACCCAAAGCAGGGGAGAACTCAGCAGCAGTGGGAAAATCTGCCCTGCCCCTCAGGCCACACGAATCAGAGATCCCATGGTGCTTGAAGTGTCTTGGAAGAACGCACGTGTCACCTGTGGATGTCGGCTAGCCTCCTCTTCTCAGTTACTTGGGTGCTGGCACAATGCACCCATGAATGGCATGGCTTAAGTGGCAGGGATGGAGGCAACGCATGGGCCCAGCAGCGTGGGCTTCCTCTGACCTATGACATAGCCATTGATCTTGCTAAATGTCCAGCCAGTCAATAGCACAGATAGATGCCAATCCTTATAGTACCTTCAAGGATATCAGTCAGCCTTTTGTTGAGGGTTGATTTTAACCTTTCTCTTCCACTCTGGAGGAGAGGAGGGGATAGAAATTCCAGCTTACTGGAACTCATGCCTACCTACTCCAAATATGGGTTTGCCTTCTCTGTGAGCACAGTATCCAAGGGCAGAAGAATGCCTAACCTACCAGCATGAGATCCCACACCACACTGTTGCGGACCAAGGGACTCAGTTATGTCAAAGGAGGTATGATAATGGGTGTATGACCCAGGAATCCACCAGCTGGATCACAACCCTTGTTGTTCAAAAGCAGCTTAAGTGAGTTGTGAAGTGGCCTGTTACTCAGGCACCAGCATAGTTAGGGCACTAGCACACCAACAACCTGCTCTTCCTGTACCACCTTGATCCATGCTGCATCCCTCCACTCTCTGCAAGTGGAGGCTTGTTTGCCTTCAGAGTGGGCAATGGCGTTGAGATCTGAGTACTAGGTGTGTGCACTGTTACTTGAGTATCATCTCTTCTTGGCCATGTCATCAGTCAGAGGTGGAAAATATATGAACGTGTATACATATATACACCCATGCATTAAAAGTACACATATGTGAGGTGCCTGGGTGGTTCAATCAATGAAGTGTCTGACTTCAGCTCAGGTCATGATCTCACAGTTTGTGAGTTCAAGTCCCACATCGGGCTCTGTGCTGACAGCTCAGAGCCCACTTCAGATGCTCTCCCTCCCTCTCTCTGTGCCCCTCTCCTGCTCTCTCTCTCTCTCAAAAAAAAAACATTAAAAAATTAAAAATATGCACATGTGTACATCCACACATGAACACACATGTGTACATCCATGTGCATATTATAGAAATCATGAATTCATATGAATGCGGCCAATTCCAATCCATCCCCACAGCATTCTTTTTGCTCTCTCTCATTTGCTCAGTCCTGGGACACATCTAAAAAAGTGTCAAGGGAACTGTCTCCATACTATTGTATGTTTCTCTTTTTAAGAGTAAAATTTAAATTTTGACACAAAGCCTCCCAGCAGAATTACACCCCTGCTTTATTTGCCAGCAAAATATCGCGCACCCATGTCAGACCAATCTCTGCCAAAGGACATGGGACCACCATGATTGGCTTCGACCAATCATCCACCCCACCACCTCCACTCCTGGGGCTGGGGTCAGGGTCTGCCCTCAAGTGCATGGTCACACAGAGTCTGAGATACCTAGAGAATATAGAGTTTCTAGTAGGCAGAAGGAAGGGGGCCATGGAGAATGGATATCAGGGTGGCCGCAAGCTGTCTCCACTGCATTAACCTACAATCCACAGAGCAGATGAGGTGATGTAAATCCTCTTGAATAATGTGCAAAATTTGTGTGCACACATGCCTCGTTTTCCAGGGAGGGGATCCTCGGCCATCATCATTTCTCAGGGGCTCAGGCACCCAAGAAAAGTTTAGAACCATTTGATTTAAAGCTGGATCAGGATCTCGTGGTCTGTGAGTTCGAGCCCGGTGCCGAGCTCCGTGCTGACAGCCCAGAGCCCAGAGACTGCTTCCGATTCTGTGTCTCCCTCTCTCTATGTTCCTCCCCTGTTCATTCTCTCTCTCTCACTCTCTGTCTCAAAAATAAATAAACGTTAAAAAAATTCTTTTTAACTGGCACGGTCCTTTGTCTTAAATTTACAGAGCACAGAGGTTCACTTAGATCCTAATTCAGAAAATGCAAGGGTTTCCCCCAATCTCATTTATTACATTCCTGTCCTGAGGGCAGAAATCAGATGCACGGCCTTTGTCAAAATACAAATGTTTGTCTCAATTTGAGTCCTCCTTGAGTTTATTTCTAGAGACGGACTTTTCAGGCTTGTAGGGCAATTAAGGGTCACTAAATCTCGTTCAAATTAGACATACTGGCTTTCAACTCTCATTCTTCTAAAGGAAAAAGGGAGCACATGGGAGCCTCCAAAGAAAGAAAGGGAACAAAAGTGCAAACCGCCATAAAAGAAGAGTCCGGAGTTTGGGAGCCAAAGAGCAAATGTCAAGGCAGCTTGGTAGTGTCAGTGTGTCCTCAGGATTTTATCCCATTGGCCCCAAATGCACTGTTCAGCGTCCTGGACATCTTGCCACCCTCTGGGGCAGCTGTGGCAATAGAAAGAGCTCCCCAGTCTGGGGCTTTCATCTTCTAGGGTTCCTTCAACAGTTGTGTTTATCTGTCTGAAAAAGCTGAATACAGAGGCCTCCACTGCAGCCACTGCAGGACAGGGTGGGGGTGGAGCATCAAAGAGCATATGTCCTCGGATGTGGCTTTTACATTTTTGCCGGACCCACAACCACGGTGCAGACAGAGATGCAATCACGGATTCGAGATCCACCTTAGCCATCTCGGTGACGAGGTGACCCCATAAAATGGTCATCCCACATGGGACGCTCTGGAGGATGAAAGAGGACACTGTGAATGACTAAAGCAAGGCACGAAGCGTGAAGGAGGGCGGTCCCAGCACATCCCATTCCACCCATACTTCAAAAACTCTCCTCTGCTGTCCCCTCTGCCATTCCTGGAGCCCCCGCATGTCCCTTACCTTGTGTTAAGCATCACAGAGAATAAAAGTGAAATTAAAATAACATGGCATGTTGTGGGGGCATGTGGGCGGCTCAGTCGGTTAAGTGACTGACTCTTGATTTCAGCTCAGGTCATGATCTCATGGTTCGTGGGTGGGTTCAAGCCCCGCATCAGGCTCTGCACTGACAGGTCAGAGCCTGGAGCCTGCTTGGGATTCTCTCTCCCTCTCCGTCTGCTCCTCCCCTGCTCAAGTGCTCTCTCTGTCCCTCTGTCAAAATACATAAGCTTAAAAAAAATTGCATATTGTGGCATGCCATAACCCACCATTCCGTGTTGCTTTTGCACACAAGAAGCCAGCCCTCTTCATCCTAACTTACTCTGTCTTGAACACAACCATCTTGGTAGCCTTAAAACCAAACCTAAACTGATATTTGCTCTGAGCTAAGGCATTACAGGACCATTTGCAAGCTTTGGTTTTTAAATCATATATCCAAGTGACTCACTGGACTATTTTGGTCTTGGGAATGAAGCTGCATTCAAAAAATCTCGCTGCATTTACACATACCATGGTAGACAGAGGCCCTCCTAACAGTGGCTACAGCATCTGCCTGAGGCTGGGGAAACAAGCAGATGTGACCAGGTTTACACACTATAGATCTCTTGAGCCCTGATCATATTTTTACACTTTTGTTTCTCTCAATAAGTTTATTTATTTATTTTGAGAGAGAGAGAGAGAGAGAGAGCAAGTGTATGCATGCACAAGTGGGAAAGGGGCACAGAGAGAGAGAGAGAGAGAGAGAGAGAGAGAGAGGATCCCAACCAGACTCCGCACCACCAGTGCAGAGAGCCTGATGTGGGGCTCAAACTCGCAAACCATGAGGTCATGATCTGAGCCAAAGTTGGATATTCAACCAGTTGAGCCACCCAGGCACCCCCATATCTTTATACTTTAAATCACCTCCAAATATTCTCCAGGATCAATAATCATTTACAATCATTACTTCATTTTCTAGTTCTCTTGGCTAAAAAATATTTCAAATCTGACATTCCTGACTACTTGCTCTCTTCATCATTGGGCCAAATAAAAAGTAAAAATAAATTTGGCTTACCCCTGATGTTTAAAGAATAATAAATTACTCATTAAAACAAATACCAGAGATTTTCTGAGTTCAACGATAGAAAATATTTATTTGAAAAATCAGAAAATGTGGAAAAGGGTAAAGAAGAAAATTGAAATTACCCAAATTCCACCACCCAGCCTAACCCATTGTTACTATTTTGGTGCATCACTCTGGGGTCACTTTTGCACACAGATAGATCTACAAGTATGTAAGCTTATGTAGATACAGTATTTTCTCATAAACTTAAGCCCATACCGTGTGTGCGATTTTTAACATTGTTCCCATCCCTTGGCATTCCATTGTGAATATTTACTCCATTCAAAGCCCTGCAAATACTGGCTGTAAAGATAATATTCGCAATTGTGAAGTGACCAATCACATAGTTAGCATGCCTTTGTAGCACATGTGAAACGTGTTTGGCTCTTTAAAAAGAACAAGTTGACAAGTGACATGCTAGGTCACTCAGTTTCACCAAACTTGAAATCAATCCACTTAGAACACCACCAGCCTCTGAAATGGATAAAGAGTTTTATCACGGTTATATCAGACTACCTTTCTCTAAATTTTTTAACGCTTTTATTTATTTTTGAGAGAGAGAGCGTGAGCAGGGGAGGGTCAGAGAGAGAGAGAGAGAGAGACATAGAATCTGAAACCAGGTTCCAGGCTGTGAGCTGTCAGCACAGAGCCCGATGCGGGGCTCGAACCCACGAACCATCAGATCATGACATGAGCCAAAGTCAGACACTTAACTGACTGAGCCACCCAGGCACTCCTACTTTGAGCTTTTAAAACTCAATACATAGGAATGAGAGATCAGCTTCTTTCTCTAAAGGCTGTTCAAAGAACAGAAGGGCATGCTCTAGTAAGGAACCTTTGCCAGATACTGGCTTCTAAAGAAACCTATCATATTTAAATCATGCAAAATAATCTATCTACATATTTTTATGCTTTTGACAGGCTTTGCAATGTGCCAAATAATAGTGATACAAAGGCTACAAAGCCGTAATCTTCCTCTGGAGGACTTCAAAGCCTACAGGGTGATGCAGAATTAAAGCTGATACTTGGAATGCAGAGTGGCTGAGATCTGGCTGTGGAGACTGGGCAAAACAGTTATAACAAGTCAATGGTCAATGAAAAGTATAATAACGGATCATATACAGATTAGATTAGATTTTTCCATCCTACTTTGGTATTGTTTGATGTCGATCAGGTTACCTGCTATGATGCTATTAGGTTCAATGAACATTTTGAGCTCTTTATATGTGCAGGCACAGTGCTAGGTGCAACACACAAAGATGAAAGAAACATGCCTCTCCTCAGTGAACACCTATTTTAGTAGAGGTTACAGATATATCACATATTCCATTAGGAGTATAGTAGTGTCACCAGGGAGAGCTGAGAGAAACTGAACAGCTAACCAACCTGGGTGAAGGGGTCTCTCAAGGCTGGTTCCCAGGGCATTGGAGGTGGGAGTAGCAGGGGATAAGGTAAAGTGAGAAGACGCAAGGAATTCCCGTAAAGGAAGTAAGCAAACATGAGGTGAAAAGCAGAGAGGTATGGTGTGTCCAGAGGGTTCTAAGGAGTTGATGAGGCTACAGTGTAAAATCCTATGCAGAGGGCCAGGCAATGAAATCAGAGATAGGCAGGGAGAGCCACCAAAGGGTCTGAAGCAACCAACTGGTGTGGTCACAGTCCTGTTTCAGATGATAACCTGCTTCACATGTCACTGAAGAAATGGAAGGTAAGAGATGGGACTTCACTTGTCTCTTGTCATGGTGTCACAAAGTTTCCTCTTCTACTTTCTCTATACAAGGGTAGGCATGTCCCTCCCACCAAAGGCCAGATTCTCCACTAGGCTGTGGATCCACCTGAAGAAGGATACCAGTACTTCAGGTAATCCCTCCCTGATGATGCTCCCTGGGATCCCCACCATGCCACTCTTGCCTGGTGTGCTCCTATCAGAAAACAGCTATACTCTTGTATCTGCCCTAAAAATGCTTCACTCCATTCCACAATCCTCTCCAGCCATAATTCCAGTTCTCTGAAGAGTTGTCTACATGTGCCTTGTTTCTACTTCCTGACTCCTCCTTCCATAGCTCAACCCTCCATGATACGGCTCTCTTTGGCCATCACACCCCTGAGAAAGTGCTGTCAAGGTCATCAACCACCTCTGTGGTCACTTTTCTCATGTTACTCAACCTCCATAGTAGGCAGAACAATGCCACCCTCCAAAGACGTCCACGCCCTAATCTCCAGAACTTGTGAATATGTGACCTCACACAGCAAAGGAACTCTGCAGGGTGTGCTTAAGGCTAAAGGCACCCAGACAATTACCTGAATTATTTAGGTGGGTCCAATTGAATCGCAGAAGTCCTAAAAGGTAGGAGAGGGAGACAGAAGGGTCAAAATCCTCTTCATCTCAATAGATGACCCCTCCATCCAGTTATTCAAACCAGCCGACTTTCATCTCCTCCTATTCTTTTGTCTCCATGTCTAATCCAATAGGTTATCCTATTGATTTTACTTCCAGAAGTTATTCCTAATCTGTCCACATTTCTCTATCTCTCTTATTAACACCATGGTCTATACCATCACCATGTCTCACCTGAACTTTCTGTAACAAGCTCCTATGTTGTCTTCACACTTTTTCATTCATGCTCCTTAGACATATGGCCCAAAAAGCAAGAGTAGAGGTGAAATATAAATTGGATAAAACTGCAACTGTGCTTAGAATTCCCCAAGAGGTCCCCATTGAACGTGAGGTAAAATGCACTCCTACTATAGCCTTCAAGGCCCTGAGTGATGTGAGGCCCACCCATTCTCTGCTCTTACCTCAAATCACTCTCCGTTGATGACTCTGTGCATTAATCAGTCTTCTAGTTTTCTGTTCTTTGAACCCACCAAGCTCTTGCACATCCCAGTGCTTTTGCACAAACTGTCTTTTCTGCCTAGAACATTTATTTCCCCTGTAGAGTTATTTCCGTTCCAGTTCCTTCCACCCTTTTTATCTCAGCTTAAATGTCATCATCAAGGAGAACCTCGCTTGTCTATATCACACAAAGTGCGTACACCTGGTTATCCTTCATCTCAAATCCTTGCTGCTTTCCTTTGTGATATAATACAGTTTATAAACAGGTTAGCTGTCTTTCTGTGTCCATGGCTTTGTTGGTCTTCAGTACTAGAAAACAAACCCGGTGAGAGCAGAAACAGATTAATGCACTGCTTTAGCCTAAGCCCTGAAAAGAAATGATTGGCCTGTAAATGGTTACTGAACTACTTAACTTCTTTGGTCATCCTGGAGGCAGATGGAGAGGGGATCAAGATGTAAAGCAAGAGTGGAGGTTGAGAGGTTACTGCAGAGATCCAAGTGAGAGGAGAGAGGAGCCTGGGCTTGATCAGTGACAGTAAAGATGAAGAGGAGGAAACCTGATTACATGAAGATCTTCCTGGGAGAAATGGCAAGGACCAAGTGAGAACCAGAACACAAGAGAAGCACATTTGAGAAGACAGGAAGGGATGGGCTTGGGTTGGAGTACAGCGAGGTTGAGGGACCATCCCAGTACAGAAAGTCAGCAAACAAGGGTCTATGTAAATCTAAACTTCCAGGAAAGGATTGGATAGCCAACCAAGATTTGAGAATTATTACTGTATACAGACATGTACATAGGAACATTTTTATAGTATAGTATTTTCAAGGTGTTCCTAGTTGTCTCATCAAAAAGTCCAAGTCGAAAACCACTGTTTAATAGTCAACCCAGCAGCAGTGAAAATGGAAAGGGACTTGGTCCAGAGCCTTCCTCTAGAAGAACCAACTAATACACAATGAAAGGAAATTCACCACAATGGCATTTCAGAGCTCCATACAACCCCCTTTCCTCCCACCTCTTCCCCCCGCCTTGATCATCTTAAACTTTCCTGGCTACTGATGGCCCATTTCCTAATACACATCAGCCCAAAAGCACCAGTGGCTGTGACGCCTGCAGAGCAGACCAGTTGGATATTTCTAAGCATTACACACAACACCAACTCAGGATTTCTCCCTGAGAAGTATTAAACCACAGATTTCAACATTTTCTAATCTCTTTCTGTATCTGTCCATCATACATGGTAACTCTTCTTCATTTAACCCCATATTCTTTGCCTTATAACTGGCTGAGTAATAGTCAGCTTCAAGGAATGCACCAACCAGAATAGAATGGGGTCCAGAAAGATGACCAGTTCAGGAAGTAAGTGGGCAGGCTCATTTACAGACTTCTAGAATGTACTAACTTCATTTTATTTAAGACTTTGTGTTTCAAGGGATCAGTTCAATTGGTCCAGCTGGAATTCCAACAAGGACTAGATGAATCTGGAATTCCTGCCTGGACATTGCTCAATTTTGTGCACACAGACTGCAATTCGAACTGCTCCAGCTGGCTGCCATCATTTAAAATAACTGCCTACCATTCATTCCTTTATTCAGTCAATCAACAAATATTATCAAGGAGCTTTTATGAATCACGCTCTATGGAGGTCCACAAAAATAAAGAAACCATTTTGTCTCCTAAATGAGCATATAATCTAGTAGAGAAAAAGGAGCCAAATAAAAGCAGAATAAATCATAAGTGTTTCAAATAGAGAAAACATCATATTAAATATTATACATGTAATAACTGATTTATCTTCATGAAAATTCTATAATCAACCATTATCATCTCCACTTTACAGATGAGGACACAGACCTAAGGGGAAATAGTTCACGTGCCCCAGAGTTGGGGATTGGAGCCAAAAGTCTAACTTCAGAGTCCATTTTCTTGACTTACAAAATTTTTTTAATGTTTTATTTTTATTTTTGAGAGAGACAGACAGCACGAGCAGGGGAGGGGCAAAGAGAGAGAGAGGGACACACAGAATCGGAAGCAGGCTCCAGGCTCTGAACTAGCCAACAGCACAGAGCCCAACGAGGGGCTCAAACTCGCGAACCGCGAGATCATGATCTGAGCCAAAGCTGGATGCTCAACTGACTGAGCCACCCAGGCGCTCCTTTCTTGACTTATAGTAAGTAAGGTGAGTATCTACCTTGTTATTTAAACAGGGACACTTTTGTGAGTGAAAGGTGATAAGAAAAATGATAAAAATTATACGATATGTTAAATATTTATTGATTGATCTACAGATTGGTTTCATTATAGTGGTGAACCTATACAATCCAAATCTACTGAAAGCTATTTTCAAAATGAAATTGTTTCTAAGCACCCACCCACCCACACACACATTTGCATTAAAAGCAAAGTGCGCGTTATAAAAACAGGGGCGCCTGGGTGGCTCAGTCGGTTAAGTTCTGACTTCCGCTCAGGTCAGGATCTCGCAGTCTGTGGGTTCAAGCCCTGCATCGGGCTCTGTGCTGACAGCTCAGAGCCTGGAACCTGCTTCAGATTCTGTGTCTCCCTCTCTCTCTGCTCTCTTCAGCTTGCACACACCCTCTCTCTCTTTTTCTCTCTCTCAGAAATATATGAACAACCAAAAAGAATCTTAAGAAGAGAAAAGAAAAGAAGAGAAAATGACATAAGCAGAATTCTTTTTCTTGGCGCGTGTTCACATCCTCTGGGTCAGTTTCTGAGCCAGAAAACCTCTAACGCCTTGTCTCACACAGCACAGCTCGGGCCCCCACGGTACCCAGGACTTCTCCCCCCTACCAAAGACTGGAAGGAGGTAGCAACTCCGACCACCTGGATTTATCAGGAAGCAGGCACCCCACACACTCTCCACAACAAGCAAGGAAAAGAGAGAGAAGTCCCTGCTGGTCATCCTTTGGATATACCCAGGCACTAACATAAAATTCCGCTTGCTGCCTCGACACATCCCACACTGACAGAGATCATAGCAGAAGCCGGAGCGAAACAGTGGTAGGCTGTAAACCCCATCCTGGTTTGGGTTAATGCAACTATTAGATAATGACACTTTGTTTAAACAAATAAAAATAAAAATCTGGGGTAAATGCTAATCCAGATGGAATGCAGGACAAGGGAATATTCCAAGACTGCCCTGAGCAAATCAGGATGCATGGTCTCTAACTACTGAGCTACACAAGCCCATCAACCACCATAACAGGAAGCAGATGTCAGAAGAAGCTACCACAAGGAAGCTTTGAACACATGTGGGAGAGATCACCTCTGGGATGTGGAATTAAGAAAACTTCTTTTGCCTTTAATTATAAGAAATGTTAAATGTGCCCAAAAGGGAACAATATAATGAACTTCAATGCACCCATCACCCTTCTTAAACAATTAGCAATTCTTGGCCAGTCTTGCTTTATCTCTACCCCCACCCCTACTTCTCTAATGGGAGTCTCAGACAGCTTATATCTGAATGTTGTTCTCGACACATTCCTGAATATATATATGGCTTTGGGGAAACTCGATCCATGAGATATCATCTGAGCTAATTCTTTTTTTTAAGTTTATTTTTAAAATTTTTTTAATGTTTACATATTTTTGAAGAGAGGGAGAGAGAGAGAGAGGAGAAGGAGGAGGAGGGAGAGAGAGAGAGGGAGACATAGAATCCATAGCAGGCTCCAAGCTCTCAGCACAGGGCCCAATATGGGGCTCGAACCCATGAACCGTGAGATCATGACCTGAGCCAAAGTAAGACACTAAACTAATTGAGCCACTCATGTGCCCCAGTTTATTTATTTATTTTGAGACAGAGGAATATGAGCAGGGGAGGGGCAGGGTGAGAAGAGGCTCAAGCAGGCTCTGTGTTACCAGTGTAAAGCCTGGCGAGGGCTCCAAACCCACAAAACTGTGAGATCGTGACCTGAGCTGAAATCAAGAGTTGAAACACTCACCTGACTGAGCCACACAGGCGCTCCCTGAGCTAATTCTTATAAGCAGGACTTCTTGAAGGCAAATGTGAAGAAAAGAAGAGTCTAAGGGCCACGGGACGGAAGGAAGGAAACACAAGAGCAAGAGGTGGGGAAGTGCAGGGCGCCGGGGCCATGTAAGAGGAAAGTCAGCCTGCATGAAGGATACCCCTTCCTGACAGGCCCAGAAATCCGGCCAGGACTCAGTCATGCAGGGACATGTAAGCAAGGCAAAAATATTTGTGGCGTACAGACATAAAGAAGACAAAACTGTACTTCAGAGTGGATAAGAACTTTAACCAAGGCCCTACAAAGAACATGGAGCAGACATGGGACTCAACCCTAAAGGGTCTTAGAGGCTGGTCTAGAATTCATCGAAGAGACCACCTTTGTCCTGACCCCTGGGGGCAAAAAGCAGATGGCTCAGTACGAATCCAGCAGCACTCACTAGCATACTGTGTTCCGTCATTTTATGGAAGGACTGAATGTTCTGGAACCCACAGAGATGGGCCAAGCCTCCCTTCACCCCTGGAATGCATTCACCACCCCTATCGCCAGCTGACCAGCGGAGCCCCGATGGAAGAGATGCTAACAAGCACCTTGCCCACTGAGGCAGAGGCTGCCACCATCTCTCTCCATCTCTCTTGTCCGTGCTCCCCTTGCTGTGCTCCAAGCCTGCCTGTAAGGGACTCTGCGATGTGTCCAGGTGTGCAAGAGAGAGAGAGACAGACAGACAGACAGACAGACAGACAGTGAAAGGCCCAAGACAGGGAAGTTCCAGCATTATGTTTGCACGTCACAATCCAAAATGGGTGTGATTCATCCCAAAGACGAACTGAAAACCTGACAAATTTCACCTTCCTTTCCAAACTGCCTCCTTTCAGAATTTCTCGACATACATCCTGACTGAAACTGGTGCTTTCTGCAAAAGAAAAGCAAGTTGACAGCCAATTGTGGAGGAAAAGTTATGAAAACTGGTAGGTACACAGCTGCTTTGTTTTCTTTCTTTCTTTCTTTTGTCATGTGTGATCGCCAATGAAAGTGGAATCTTGCTGGCCTGGGCCCCCTTCCCGGCAACTATTGGCGGCAGTTTCTCTCCCCCACTATCTCGGTTAGAGTTGGGACAAGGCTGCAGAGGCCTCGGATGACCTCCGCCGGGCAGAGGAGACTTGGGGGGTGCTGCCTCTGGCCCCTGGGAGGCCAGGGGAGCCCCGCAGCCTCCTCGGCAGCCTGTTGTCCCAAACTGGCTCTCCCCAGAACAAAAACGACCCTGTCAGGCGCCATCAACAGCCAGAAAAACATGCCTCCAGACAAAGCGACACTATTCAGGGATCCCAGAACTGTCCCCTCCACCCCGCGGGTTCATTGACCCAACGGCTCACGCAGAGTGTGCTGTAAAAATTGGAAGAAAGAGCGGGTGTGTGGAGGGAGGAAGGAAAGAAAGACAAGGAAGTCATGGCCCTCATTCTCTCTGTTTCCTTGGGACCACGTGCTGCCGGCCAGGCTGGCAGTGCAGGTAAGGGGTTTAGAAACCATGGCCCTTAGGGGACCTGTGGGAACAACAAGAGATGGTGTCACCTCCCGGAGGAGAAGATGAAGGAAATCACAAGAGCTCCCTCCCAATTCTTTCAAGAGCCATTGGGCTGGGAAGGGAGCAGACTTGTTCTGAGTTACACGGGTAGGTGAAGGGAAAGGGGTACACAAGTGACATCACCATGAAAAGGACTTTCCCGGGTGCCTGGGGGGCTCAGTCGGTTAAGCATCTGACTTTTGATTTTGACCTAGGTCATGATCTCATGTTTTGTGAGTTCGAGCCCTGTATCCGGCTCTGCACTGACAGCATGGAGCTGGCTTGGGATTCTCTCTCTCTCTCTCTCTCTCTCTCTCTCTCTCTCTCTCCCCACCTCTCTCTCTCTCTGTCCCTCCCTCACTTGCTCTCTCTCTCTCTCTCTCTGTCTCATTCTCTCTCTCTCTCTTTCTCTCACAAAATAAATAAATAAACCAAAAAAAAGGGAGCCTGAGTGGTTCAGTCGGTTAAGCCTCGAACTTTGGCTCATGATCTCACAGTGCATGGGTTTGAGCCCCACGTTGTGCTCTGTGCTGACAGCTCAGAGCCTGGAACCTGCTTCAGATTCTGTGTCTCCCTCTCTCTCTCTCTGACCCTCCCCCCTTGGGCTTTCCCTCTCTGTTTCTCTCTCTCAAAAACAAAAAAAAAAATCAAAATTAAAGAAAAGAAAAGAAAAAAAAGAAGTTTTTTTACAACTCGATGGGAAACGTCGTAAGCATTTTAAAACTATCAAAGGTCTTCCCCTTCCTTCTCTAAGCAGCTCCTCTTCCACCCTCCCCATCAAAGGCTGACCTGACCAGAGATTCTGTCTTTGGTCCATGTTCTCTCCCTGTGCCTCTCACCTGTGGCGTACTATCCACGCAGAACCCCAGGCTATCGCGTCCTGGCTGGACCTTGCACTCATCCAGCAGTGCTGTTCTATCACTCAGGACTGCACTTCTCCAACCTGTGGTCCTTGTAGTGTCACAGATGCCCACTGCCCATGCTAGAATCCAGACTTGTCCCTCCCCTGCTCCCCCACCAGGATGCCTGGTGACCTCTGGGTCCTTCTCATGGGGCTGCAGTGCCTGAAATACCCCTGTGTCTGCCCTCCCAGTGCTGTGACAGCTCCGGCTGAGGGCACCTGCTTGCCCTTCAGGATGCAGCTCCAGGACGATCCCTCCTTCTATGAGTCTTCGCCTGTTCCCCGCTCACCCCATCTTTTTCACTCCCTTCACAGCAACTGCACCCTTACCTCCCCCCGTACGCTTAACAAATTGTCTTATTTATTGGATGACAAGACTGCCCAAGCAAACTGTTAGCATCTTAAAGGAAAGGGGCAATGTTTGTTTCATTGTTCTATCCTCCGAGCCTAAAGTATTGCCTGGAATGTGTTTGTTGAATATGTTTTTTAAAAAAGGTGGAAGGAAAGAAGGAAAGGAAAGAGGGAGGGTGAAAGGGAAGGAGAGAGAAAAGAAGGGAGAAATGTTTTGCTGGGTTTTTTTTTTTGTTAGAAGGATATCCAACATGGTACATTCTTACTCTTTCTTTTTGAGCACTTGCCCTTCTATTGAATGTTTAATAGATCTGGTTTACGGGTTCTTAAACAGAAGGTAATGGTTTATGTGACTACTCTGATTATGGTATAAAACAAGGGAAGATTGCAGTCAACAGCCATGACAGGATGGTAAGCACACATCAGAATAATAGTAGCCATTATTTACCTAAAGAAATTTGGTAATTCAACTACTTAGGGATTAAAATCACTAGCTTAATGTTAAAAAAATTTTTTTGCAGTAAACTTGAATCTGTAAAACGTGTTTTTAAGTATGGAAACCTTCAGTGACTGATTCATTTCCTACCCCGAGGAGCAGCCAGGAAAGAGAGAGTAAGGTCCAACCTCCCCCTGGCTTAGAGGTTGACCTTCCTGCTCAACCTTGTACACCAGCAAAGCAGGTTAAAACCATAATCCGTGCTTTTGCACAAGGTTGCCGGCCTCAAAGAGATTTCCTGCAAAGCACTCAAAAAGGTCAGTGAATATGAAAAGAAAGAAGTCCCCAGTGACTTTTGCAAGAAGAGTTTTGGTGCCCAGGTGGAGAGAGAAGCCAGCCAGCAGTAAGAGTTGAGCAGGTGAAGGGACAATGGAGAAACTGAGGCACTGGCAACACACCCTGAACTTGAAAGGAGTGACGTATGCAGGAGTGGGGCAAGTACTAGGAAAGGCAGCTCGGAGACACTGTGCATTTCTTGATGCAAGGTACGGGATGCAAGCTGGGGGCAATCTGGGCGCAGCGAGAGAATGGTGCTCCTAACAGCAATGGGGAAACTGGAAAGGGCCATGGGCCCTCAACAGAATTAACACTAACCATGAGGATAGACTTCCCAAGTCCAAAATTGTGGGGGGAAATCAGAGACAACCAAACAGTTAAGAAATTGCCTGGGATATGGTTCTCAGACGTCAGGGTGATATAAATATCCCGGAGTATTTGTTTCAAAGGCGGTGGCTCTACCACCCGGGATTCTGACTCAGTAGGTTCAGGACAGGTCCTATAAATTTGCATTTAGGGAACTGAAGGAGGGAGGGAGTTCTAACCTTTTTCAGAGAACCCCATGCACTGAAGGGTGAATGTGTTACAGATAGTGATGGGACCATAATGGGAAACCAGCCCAGGGCAGTACTTCTCAAACTTTAACGTTCTTATCAAGCTCTTGGGGATGTGGTAGAATTCAGATTCTGATGCAGCAGGTCTGGGGTGAACCTGAAGATCCTACCATTTCTAGCAAGCTCCCTGCTGATGCCAGGCTGCTGGTGCACAGGTTCAGAGAGCAAACTGGAAGCAGCAAGACCCCAGTGAAGGAGAGTGTCACCTATGAAAAGGAGCATGAATGGGGCTCCTTCATTCATTCAAGCATTCGTGTAGGACATGTGTTGTGAGCCACACATTGAGAACTTTTAGATGAATGACACTCAACGCAAGGGATAAACGTATCAGCGGGCCTTGGATGAGACAGGGAAAGCACTCCAATCGGGTTTCGCAATGGGAGGCCTTCCTTAAACGGTTGTCGTTGGTGCATGGAGGTAATTAGAGGCAGATCGGGGAGAGTCATAACCTCATGCTCTAAATGCCCAGGCTGTATCCTTCCACAAAAGAAGCCACCATTACGGGGAAGTACCACGTTCTCTCACAAGGAAGAGAGAGTGTTAGAACTGGGTCCAACAGGACAGCTGCATAAAGTCCTGTTGGAGAAAGAAAAAGGAGGATGTTGTAAAAGAAGGATGGGGGGCAGCGTGGGCTAGAGTGTGGACTGTGAAAGTGCTCTGGGTGTGTGGCTCATAAAGCAGACCTGCCAGGGTTTCCAAGCTAAGAAGCTACTTTTCATCATGGCAGCCAAAAGGGAGCTGAAGTGGCCATCTAAAACAGGAGAATGGGGGCACCTGGTGGGTTCAGTTCAGCATCCAATTCTTGGTTTAGGCTCAGGTCATGATCTCATGGCATCGTGGGTTCAAGACCCGTGTTAGGCTCTGCACTGGCAGCATGGGGCAAGCTTGGGATTCTCTCTTTGCCCCTCCCCAACGTGTGCTGTCTCTGTCTCCATCAAAATAAATAAACCTTAAAAAAAAAAAAGGCAGGAGAATGATGATGGATGTTTTGTAGGAAGATATTTAGCTGCAGCGTAGGAGACGTGTTTGAAGAGATTGGTGATGAAATACACAGGGGCACGTGGGGCAAGAGGACCCAAAACAAAGCAGGGAGCTAAGATGAAGAGAGAAAGCCAGGCAGGGAGCCATTTATGATAGAAATGGCAGGATTTAGGGGCGCCTGGGTGGCTCAGTCATTTAAGCATCCAACTCTAGCTCAGGTCATGATCTCGAGGCTCAAGAGTTTGAGCCCCACGTCAGGCTCAATGCTGAGAGCATGGAGCCTGGAGCCCATTTCAGATTCTGTTGTGTGTGTGTCTCTCTCTCTGCCTCTCCTCCGCTATACTCATTCTCTCTCTATTTCTCTCTCTCTCCTTCAAAGGTAAATAAACATTTTATTTTTTTTACATTTTTTAATGTTTTATTTATTTTTGAGAGACAGAGACAGAGCGCGAGCAGGGGAGGATCAGAGAGAGAGGGAGACACAGAATCTGAAGCAGGCTCCAGGCTCTGAGCTGTTAGCACAGAGCCTGACATGGGGCTCAAACCCACGAACACAAGATCTGACCTAAGCCGAAGTCGGAGGCTTAACCGACTGAGCCACCGAGGTGCCCCAACATTTTAAAAATTAAAAAAAAAGAGAGAGAAATGGCAGGATTTAGTGGTAAGGAATCATGGGGAAAAATAGTTCAGGGAAGATATCACTCGGGACTTCAAAATCTTGTTGAGAAAACTATCAGTCCCACCAAGCATATTTCTATAAACACTGACAGCAGCTCCTCACTCTCAAATTACTACCTCCGCCTTGGGAAAGCCATAGATGCGTAAGTTCTCCACTGATCAAACTCTAATGAGTTTAAAGATTGGATTATTACAATGGAGAGGTGAATTCAAGCCAATTTTAGAATCAATGATTTTAAAGTTTAAGACATAAAGTTGCCTTATTCTAAAATAAGACTCAAGATAAATCCTAGGCCATCCCTAACCAAGCTCCTTCCCTGAAAAAGAACAGAAGAGACATCTTAAACCTGTGGTACTATTTTTTCCCATCAAGAAATCTAACTTATAGGCATTCCCCCAAGCCAAGCCATAGGCAGGTTCCAAGAAGGTCCACTTAAGAGGGTGATCATTCATTCTGGTTTGCCCTGAACATTCTGGATTTTAAAACTAGAAGTCCAGGATCCCAGGAACCTACTCACTCCTGGGTAAATCTGTAGGTTGGTTAACTTATAACTGACAAGATCTCAAATAGTAGCTTTTCTAGTCCATGTGAACAAGTATAAGGCAAAGAAAAACAAAGGAACCACGGTTAGGAATTTTTAAGTACATTGTATAAATATTCATTTAACTTTCATAGTATTCCTGTGAGACCCATTTTACAGATATGTAAACTGAGAATCAGGAAGCTAAGTGACCCATGAGGCTAACTAACAGCTAGTGAAAAGGGAAAACCTTTAAGAAACACATAATTCATCTCACCTGGAGTATGCCACATTGTAGTCCTAAAGTAAATGTTTGGTGAGCATAAAGGTTTAACACTCCCCAAAGGGAAATTGAGGCAGGGCAGGAGTGGGAACCCCATTCTGCAAACTCCAAACCTATAGCTTGCTGCATCCCAAAATTGAAGAGTCCTCCATCACAGTAAGATAACTAAAGATTCTCTCTTTTTACGTATATTTCACTTGGTTCTCCCAATGTTTGTCTATGCAATTAGTTACTACTCTTCTCAAAATAGAATTTTTTATCATTAGCAGCAATTCCAAACACTAGAATCTTCCCTACTTCAACTTCACCAATTTTTTTTGGTGATACTACCTCTTAACTGCTCTTCTAGAAATCTAAAATCATTTTTTAATGTTTTATTTATTTTTGATACAGAGAGAGACAGAGCATGAGAGGGGGATGGGCAGAGAGAGAGGGAGACACAGAATTGGAAGCAGGCTCCAGGCTCTGAGCTAGCTGTCAGCACAGAGCCCAACGTGGAGCTCAAACCCACAAATGTGAGATCATGACATGAGCCAAAGTCAGAGGCTTAACCAACTGAGCCACCCAGGCGCCCCTAGAAATCTAAAATCGTTAAGTGTGAAATATGCCCATCTAAATATACTAAGAGTAACATTACTGTTGATTAAGATGCTTTGGGTCCTTTGAAAGTTAAGTACACATTTCTATCCTCTTATATTTATGAAACATGCTCCTTCAATATATGTGAGTTTTCCCACATTTCCCAGCCTCCCTTACAGTTATTTCTGGCCAATAGGATGTGTCTAGAAATGACAGGTGCCACTCTGGTCTAGGAGTTAGTGAAAAGTCCATAGTAGAATCCTGCCATTGACACCCTCAAAATCTATGTGTCCTGGATGGGACTTTTTAAGGATGGTCAAGGATAGTCATCGAAGCTTCAACTTTACATGACACAAAATAAATGACAGTAGCACTCTGTGTTAAGTCACTGAGATCTGCAAGTTCCTGTCACTGTACAGGACAAGTTATCCTAGCTACCTTCCTTTTTTTTCACTCTTTTCAATTAAGGAATTTCTTGTATGGGTGTTAAGGAAAAAACAACTAAAACTTAAAATAAGGCAGAAGGTCATCAGCATGTCTTTCAATGACACATTAGAGCAATGGCTCTCAAAAGTGTGTTATTGGAATCGCCAGTATCAGCAGCATCACGTGAGGCCCTTGTTGGTTAGACATGCCAGGATTTCCCCACCACAGACTATCACAGAACAAGAAACTGAGGCTGGGGCCAGCCATGGTTTCAATAACCCCTCTAGGTGATTCTAATGCATGCTTACATGTGGGGACCATGCTTCCAGAGTACTCACTATTTGACCTGCTATTTTCATTTGTACGTGTTATATAGATACACATGATCTCTGTTCTAGTACCAAAAATTATTCCAATGATTTGTCTATAGCCCTGAAGTATATTAACCAGTTTTCTATCTAAACTAGCACCCCAAACCAATGTTCTTGCTCCAGTGTCTAGAAATCCTCAGCCTCTTTTTTTTTTTTAACTTTTATTTATTTTTGAGAGACAGAGACAGAGCACAACTGGGGAGGAGCAGAGAGAGAGGGAAACAGAATCCAGAGCAGGCTCCAGGCTCTGAGCTGTCAGCACAGAGCCCGATGTGGGACTCAAACCCACGAACCATGAGATCACGACCTGAGCCAAAGTCAGATGCCGACTGAGCTCCCAGCACCCCATAAATCCTCGGCCTCTTGATTTCTCCCCTGAACCAGCTTTGCTATCCTGATTAACAAATCATAAAAATATTAATGTTTACTACATATTTGTATAAAACATAGTTAATTTTTAACAACTTAAAAACTGAGGCACTAGGTGGGTCAGTCAGTTACATAGTCTTGATTTCAGGTGAGGTCATGATCTCATAGTCTGTGGGATTGAGCCCCACATAAGACTCTGCACTGATAGCATGGAGCTTTCTGGGGACTCTCTCTCTGTCTCTCTCTCTGTCTCTCTCTCTCTCTCTGCTCCTCCCCCACTCACATGTGCACACATGCTCACTCTCTATCTCTCTCTTTCAACATAAATAAATTAACTTTAAAAGAAAATTTTAAAATTATACTTTGACAATGGCAACCTGGATAGTCAATGTGAAATCTTCCAGAACTCCATGGATGTATAAAGCTTGCAAAGGACAAAAGAAAAACATGTAAAAACTACATTTCACAGATTCTACCTGAACCCAGAGAAAATCTACCTAATCATCACAAAATCCATTAAACAATCAACTAGCTACTCACACCTCTGGAGGATACCCACACTTTTTACCTGGATATATTCCACAAAAAATTGAAATAGTTCAGAGACATGCGAAGACAATGTGAGAAGGCTACCCAAGAATGTGAGGACTCAAAGAGGTAATTAATAAGAGAAAGGGGCAACAGTTTCCATCTTGGCACTATTGACATGGGGGCCTAGTAATCTTCTACAGCAAAGGGTTGTCCTGTGCTTTGGATAGCACTCAGTAGCATACCTGACTTTTATCCGCTAGATCCTCCTAGCAACCTCACCCCACTGTGACAACCAAAAAAAAAAAAAAAACCATCCCTAGACTTTGCCTGATGTACTCTGAGGAGCAACACCATCCTCAGTTGAGATGGGTGAGAGGCAGATTCAAAGGGTGAAAGAAAGTCCTTTGACATTAACGATAAATCCTATTGAATTTTTATACTGCGGTGATTCAAGGATACCTTTGCATGTCTATCATTTTGTGATTTATTCACACTAACTTTTAGAAACTATTGACAAGGCTCTAAACTGTATAAGGAAAGGAAAAGGTGTGGGAAAAGATAAATACGTAATTTAAAAATTTTTATAAAAGTGGGGGGGGGCTCCAAGTGGGATAAATAAGAGTTTAAAATGAGATAGAAGGTATAACACCAGCAACGACTGTTATCATGGCTCAATCCCATTGATTCTCTTCTCTTGGAAGAATATGAATAAAGCAGGGGGATTATGGAAGGAATAATAAAACCTAGCCAATATTTGCTTCCCCTGTATTTCCCAGCCTTCCTTCTGGTTGGGTTGACCCATGTGATCAGTGAAATATGTCTCTTTCAGGATGAGACTGCAGGAAGCTCATGAGTCTCCTCTTTCCCTTGCCTTGGAAACTAGAAGGTCGTGTGTTCCAGACAGTTCAACTGCTCAATGGTGGAGCCTCTGTTAGGCTGGGTCCTTGCCCCACCAAGTGGAGTAAGGTCCCCCATCAATTCCCTGGAGACATGTAGTACGAACAAAGAATCACGTTTTTCTTATGTTAAGCCATTGAGATTTGGGGATTATTTGTTACCTAGTATAACCTGACTGCCACAGTGAGAATAACCTCATTCAAATTCAAATTCTACTAAAGTCCTGAGAAGTCACATCCCAATTTTTCTTCATCAAATTGCCCATTGACAAATTACTTTGAGATGTACATAAATTGGCAAGATATAGAATTTAGAGGCCATACTTCCTCACACTAGAGGAAAATTGAACCAATTAAAAATCACAAAATAATGTCTTCTTACAAATTAATCAAGATTCCCAGCATACAGACAAGAGTTGAGATGGTAGAATTCCCCAGCGATGATACAGGAATATGAAAATAACTAGCCCTGTTTGTTGAGGGCCTGTGATGTGCCCAGAACCACACTAGTTGCTTTATTTAGCTCCATCTTACTTAATAATCATTATGACAATTTTACAAATCAGATATTGAGGCAAACGCAGTTGGTTGGCCACTCAATTTGCTAACAAAATCAGAGTTGAGTTCAAAACAATGATTATCAATGTGAGCAGGAATGGTAGATCCTTTCACCATCCTCATGAGGTGGATTTTCAAAAGAATATGGAACAGAGACCCCATGTGGCCCACAAAGCCCCAAATATTCACAGTCAGATTCTTTACAGAAAAAGTTCACTGACCCCTAGTCTATGCTCAGCACGGTGCCCCCTTTTGCCAGTCTGGATTTGAGGGTGAACAACAACAGCTTCTGGCTTCAGGTCTGAAATCAGAGAGGAAGTCTACTGGGAGCTCCTGGAAAGCTTTCCCTTCCTGATTAAAATAATAACAAGACCCAGGGGAGAAATGCCCTCTTCTCTTCCTGCCTTTTGATGTTGTCATGTTACATCACGATATTTAGGGCTACCGTGGCCATCCTGTGACCAGAAAGAAAAAGTCAAAGGATTCAGGAATCAAGGGGATACCTTGCAAAGCCAGAAAGCAAAGTTAAGTGACCAAACCACCCAAACCTGATGGTGTATTTCCATCCAATATCTTCAGAGACGGGGTAGTAAACCCCAATGGTTACTACCACTTATGTTGAGTATTCAGTGACTTGCAGCAGACAGAGTTCTATTCTCTTTCTATCACCCCTCAATAAATGAGGCCAACTCTTGCATCGCTAGTACAATGGAAACTGAGAAGCTGCAGTAGTCACCTGACACTTTGCTCCCAGCTGGAAAACTCCTTGGAACATGGTAGGCTATTCTGCCCCCCACCCCACCTCCCTCCCAGAAAAATACCATGATTCTCTAACTCTCACTTAGGAAAGAAAGCATTAAATCTTTGAGATCCAGACTTGAATATTAAATGCTTGAGCAACTACAGGGTCACAAGGTTAGAATCTTCCATTTGTAAAATGTAAAATGAAAACAAAAACATGACTGTTGTAAAAAAAATGCTGTTGGATCCCTTAAAAATGTCACTGGCCACAAAACAGGATTATCCCCGTATCTGTATTTTCAAATTAATTTTGACAAATGTTTATAAAAGTTCCTCGAATTTACCTTTTGAATCACCCTATGTCTCCCTGCGTTAAACAAAAATCACCTTTCCTTTAATCAACGAGGGTCTTTTTTTAGAAATACCATCAAATATGTATGTGCTCATGATGATGTGAGAAAGGTATTCCCTCTGGACACAGTCAGAACATATGTCCTGATCATTTCCTCTGGTAAGACTGGCTTTGGCGGATGGATAATGACTTAATCACTGGAACTTGGAAACTTTCACCATGTTCAAATGCTGTCACCACACGTTGATGGAGAAAGTGCTTCTGGCTAGAAATATAGACACCAGCCAAGTCACAACAGCTTCCTGAAATGTTTTTATTGCCAGTATCAAGCCATAACAAAAAGTTTCTACTGTGTCACTAGTAGGTTTGCCTGAATACAGCCCTTAAAATCTGCAGAATCCAATTTTCATTGTTAAAACCTACAGGCCATGAATGGTTATCCCCTACACAGGTTAAATGGCCTTCTGCATCTAAAACAAATGTGGAGGACGATTTTTTTTTCCCTTAAAGCCAAAGCAGTGGTTCTTAACCTTGGCTGCACGTCAGAGTCCCCAGGGAACGTTAAAATATAATAATGCCTGGACCTTCCCCTGCAGTTCTGATGAATTGTTCCACATGCAGCCTGGGATGTCTAAAAATTCCCCAGGTGATTCTAATATACAGTCAAAGCTGAGAACCACTGACCGAAGGTCAATGATAAATAGAAGAAAATGTAATTAAAGAGCTATACCCAAGAGAAGAAAATAACTAAATTGCATTTACAAAGAGCTAAGAGAGGAAAGTAGAATGGGTTCCACCCATTGTTTAACACCTCCAAAAAAAATCCCAGAAAATCAATTGTTATAAATCAAATTATTATATAATTGATGATTATAAATTATGGGGTTTTTTAATTTTATATTTTTGAGAGAGAGAGAAAAAAGGCAAGTGTACATGTATGCATGCAGGGGAGGGGTGGGGGAGGATCTTTAAGCAGTCTCCATACTGACAGCAGTGAGGACAAACGGGGCCTGAACTCAGGAACCATGAGATCATGACCTGAGCCAAAGTCAGATGCTCAATGGACTGAGCCACCAGGGACCCCATAAATTATGTTTTTACAATAAATTATTAAATATAAAAATTATTATTTAAAGAAAGGAGGGATAGCCAAGAGTAAGAGACCAAAATTAAGGAAAGAAATTCGGGGCACCTGGGTGGCTCAATCCGTTGAGCATCTGACTTTGGCTCAGGTCATGATCTCATGGGTCATGGGTTCGAGCCCCACATCAGGCTCCATGCTGGCCACTCAGAGCCTGGAGCCTGCTTCAGATTCTGTGTCTCCCTCTCTCTCTCTGCCCCTCCCCTGACCATGTTCTGTCTCTTTCAAAAACAAATAAACATTTTAAAAAGTTTTAAAGGAAATAAAATAGAAATACTTGGCCTCTTAGTCATAAATCTTAGTTGTACCCATGCCTTTATATCCAGACCTTCCTTAAACAGTATTTCACAACTTTGTTTTTTAAGTTTACCAGCTCCTCAAGACAGCAGCCTAGAGTCTGCAAACTACTGCCCATTGGCCGGCCAAGTTTGGCTTGCCACCTGTTTCAGTAAATAATGTTTTAGTGGATACAGCACACTCACTGATTCCGTATTATCTGCCTGTTTTCACCCTACAGAGAGATGCAAAAGACCGTCTGGTCCATAATACCCAGTATCTGCCCCTTTACAGAAAAATTTTTCAACCACTGCTCTGGTCTAGTACCAGGCAGAAATGTATCTCTGCTTCTCCCACTGATGCCCGTGCCAGAGCTCTGCACTTCCGCGCCTGCCTACACCACGGCTTTGGCGGCTCCGCCCACCCAACGGCACCACACCATCCCGCCGGCTTGGAGCCTTCAGCTCTGACCAGGATGTCTCAGAACACCAGGTGGATGGTCGTTCTGTGCACTAACCAGCCTTCAGCCAAAAAACAAAAATAAATAAATAAACAAACAAACAAACAAAAACAAAGCAAAAACCAAAAATAAATAAATAAATAAATGAACAAACAAACAAACAAGAACAAAGCTCTCACCAATCTGCTGTAACTGAATGTGCTCATGTTAAGAAGCAAAGAAAAAAAATTTTAAACAAAAGAAGAAAACAAACATATTTTATATAGGGCTTCTCCACGACCAAGTTCCAACCTCCCTAATCAACTTCCGGCATTTTCCTAATTCAATTGTATGTTCTTCCTTGGCTTTACGAGTCAGCTAAAACCTAAGCAATGCATGTTCACAGTGTCGCCATAGTTCTGGCATCTCTTTGCAAACCTTTTACTATGGTAGCTGACTCTAAGAAGCCCCTTATTATTTGCTTGCTTGCACCTCTGTATTTTTCAATACAGAATGAAGATCTAGTTTACTTGCATAATTTGGAAGGAAGATGGATGGGAAAGACATGAGAATCTATTGCTACCTAGAATTAAAATTTCCAAAGGAGGGGCGCCTGGATGGCTCAATGGGTTAAGCATCTGACTTTGGCTCAGGTCATGATCTTGTGGTCCGTGAGTTCAAGCCCTGCATCAGGCTCTCTGCTGACAGTTCCAAGCCTGGAGCCTGCTTCAGATTCTGTGTCTCCCCCTCTCTCTCTGCCCCTCTCCCGCTCGTGCCCTGTCTCTATTGCTCTCAAAAATAAATAAAACATAAAAAATAATTTAAAAGAAATAATAAATAAATAAATAAAATTCCCATAGGAGACAAGCAGGGCTTTAGTGACTAGATGTTATGCATTTGCTTGTAAGATCAAAGTTCTCTGTAAGGTACTGTCAGTAAAATACTATCTCCACTTGAACAATCAGGTACTGAATCGTGGGCTCAATACCCAGACACCCAGGGAAGGGGCAGAGAAACAAGACTTCTCTCATTTCTTTTCCCTTACTCCAAATATCATTCCTTTCTTCTTAATATCAGATCAAACTCGACACTACTAAC
Source organism: Suricata suricatta (assembly GCF_006229205.1). NCBI lineage: Eukaryota > Metazoa > Chordata > Mammalia > Carnivora > Herpestidae > Suricata > Suricata suricatta. Next base: position 48,099,598 of record NC_043716.1, on the reverse strand, counting down.
ATGTGGGAGCTGGTAGTTCCTTGTTCTGGAGGCTGCCCTGTGCATTGTGGGATGTTTGGAGCATCTCTGACCTCTACCCACTAGATGCCAGTAGCATACACACAGACACATAATACCTCCCCTTTATGACAACCAAAAATGTTTCCCGACACTGTCGGGGTACTCCAGGGGGCAGCCCCGGGTCTTAGTTGAGAACCACAACAGGAGAGAACCTGGCCCCAGAGACTCCACCTTCCTACGCTTCATTTCATCTCTGTTATTACCTCCTTAGTTTATGCCTTCATCATCTTTAACCTGGACTGCTATAATACTCTCCCAATTAGTCTTCTTGCCGCCCACCTTCCCCAGAGTTCATACCTCTATCCTCCAAACTGCCACCGAATCACCTTCAGACATGAGGCATGCCCTTCCCTACCTGCTGAACGTTCTCCACGGAGTGCTCTAAGATGCACAGAGCACTGCGCCAAGGTTACGTACCCCTCCACAGGGACAGCCTCTATCCTCACCACCACCACCCCCATGCCTCTGGCCCACTCCGATGGGCCATTCCAGCTCCAAAGCATCCCTGTGGGATGGACCTTATAGCGGCTTCTTTATTCAGCTGCTCCTTCCTCCCAGTCCCGTTTCTTTTGCTTGCCTTCAAACGCGAGTGGCAAGAACCCTCCCCAGTAAACCTCTTGCATGCAAAGCTCTCTCTCTGAGTCTGCTTCCTGAGGGCAGGACGAAAGACACAGAGTGATCTTTCAAAATTCCAGTCCTGAGCATGATGCCACCCTGCCAGCCATCCTGCACTCGACCCCCATCACCTACACTGAGGGACCCTAAAGAATCACTCTCCGAGTGGCCCAAAGGGACATCTCAATCAGTAGAGCACAGCCACGCAGCTCTCTGCAGGGGAAGCCCTGACACAGGGTATATGCTGATTTCTGTGATGTAAATATCTCCACCAGTGTCCACTGCAAGGTACCACCATTTAACAAGCTTGCAAACTGACGGGCTATATAGTAAATGACTCTCATGAACCAGACACAAGCCAGCTCCAGCAGACCACCGATAACCCCTGACCATTCTCTACTGTGAATTCTCATTGTCCTCCTTGACTCAGACTTCATTTCAACAATTCTCAGACCACCAGGATGCTTTGAGGTTCTGTGCCCTTACTCATGGAGATCTCTCTCTCTAGATCTGCTTCCTTTCTATATGACTCATGCAGACCTACTCAATGCTCTGGATTTGGCTCAAAAAAATCTCTTCCATAAACATTTTCAAAGTTCACCCTTCCCCATCCTATTTCACTCAAAGGTTAAATAGAACTTTCTTGCTTTTGTGTCCACTAGGACCAAAAATACCCTCTATCATAGTATTCCTATGATATGTGTGTGTGTGTGTGTGTGTGTGTGTGTGTGTACACAACTATACTGTCTAGACTGTAACTCTTCTGAGGGTAGGATCTTACTTATTTATATTTTTCTGGCATACAAGATGCTCACAAAATGTGTTTTCGAATAAACTAGAAACTGTCCTCACTTCCTAGCTCAACTTTATCATCAAATAAAGATCGTAGAAGAAAGACATCCCAAGGACAAAATAGTCTATTCCCCCCAACTGCCTCAGACTCGGAGTCACAAGAGGTGCTCACTGGGCTTGAGATTTAAGTCAAGCTTGACACACTCATGCTTGAGAGATGCTGCGTCCTTAAAATCAGGATAGAAACAATAATCAGCCACTCCAAGGGGCCGAGGAACAATAATCAGCTTTACTTTTAAGTCAAAAACATTTTTGTTTTTGTACTCCCTCCTCAAAAAAAAAAAAACTCCACAAAAACAAAAAATAATAATGCAAGCTCTTACATATCACCTGCTTGCTATATTTGCCAGCTCTGCTTTAAAGGCTTTACATATATTCACTATATATGCATAGTTTATGTAGTGTATATTATACATATGCAGTTATTTAAATGTCTTAGAGTATATGTTATTATATAAAGGTAGTTCGTTATATATAACAAGTTCAAGTGAGTATGCTATATATTACAATAATGTATAACACATAATATATATAATAATACAATATATACAAATGTAATACTGTAGTACATATGTAATATAACATTATTATATATAGTATTGTTATATATGTTATAGATCATAATATATAACATTTATATATTGTGAAGTTTAATATTGTTAGATTATATATGATACATACTGTGTAACATAGAATCCTCATATCATCCCTATGTCCTTGGTACAAGTATTATCCCCATTTTACAGATTAAGAAACAAAGATGTTAAGTCGTCTGTCTACGCTAGGCAGCTAAGAAGGGGAAGAGCCAGGATTTGAACTCAGGCAACAGGCTCTTAACCCCGTGTTCTTGATCACATGAAGAGAAGGAGAAAAGCAGACTCCTTTGCAGATTTTCACCACTGTCATGAAAGGATTGGCGATGAATGTCCCCATCAAAGCCTGCACACTGTGAGTTCTGGCCCCTGCCCGCCACCTTGGCACGGGGCGCCTGCCCATCACCTGCAACAGAGACCCGCGGCCAGCCCTGCCAGACCTACCAACGCCTCGGTTGCCAAGGGACACTTCCTTTGAGCAGCCTCCTCATGTGGAAAAGCCACAAACCCCAATGACAGAAGCAATGAGAGGCGAGGAAGGACAGGAAGCGCCTCCGTGGCCAGCAATGAAAACAAACCCTCTGAGCAAGGCTGAAAAGAACCAAGAGGAGACAAAGCACCCAGAGGACATCCGGCAGTCTGTTCACTGCCCAGAAGGAAGGAGTTTTCTCGTTACCTGGGGACAGCGAAAGTAGTAAACCACAGGGGCCAAGAGCAAAGATGTGGCTGAAGGGAAAAGCAGAAGAAAAATACAATGGTGAATGACCAGAGCCTTGACCAGCGATGGCTGCTGTTGGGAGCGTGGCCAGGACAGTGACGCTGGTGGCTGCGAGGCCCCAGGGCAGCAATGGGGACACCCAGAAGTCACCCACCATGGCTGGGAACAGAAAGGCCCTGCATCTCAGCAACTTCTCGTGGTCTCTATGCACCGCAGACCCGCACACGGTCATGCTTATCAGACTACATTGATTTTAATAAGGGTTTATTCATTTTTGAGAAAGAACATGAGCAGGGAAGAGGCAGAGAAGGAAACAGAGGCTCTGAAGCAGGCTCTGCACTAACAGCAGTGAGCCCCGATATGGGGCTCAATCTCACAAACTGTGACCTGAGCCTGAGTCGGACCCAGGCGCCCCTCAGACTACATTTAAATGGAAAAAATAAAAGACAGTGCCTTTGAGACAAAGTCTCATGGAAAACGGGGTGAAGTTAGGTCTCAGTGCTCAGAGAACTAAAAAAAAAATGCTTTGAGAACATTTCCCAATGGAGCTAGATAGGCGGGTCTTTGCTAGACAATCCTGTGGGCTAAGGAGCCCTCCGACAGAAATCAGAAACAGCAAGGCCGCCTGGGTGGCTCAGTCAGTTAACTATCTGACTCTTGGCTTTGGCTCAGGTTATGGTCCCACGGTTCGCAGGATAGAGCCCCACATCGGGCTCTGTGCTGATACTGGGGAGCCCACTTGGGATTTTCTCTCTTCCTCTCTCTCTGTCCCTTCACCACCCTTCACAAAAAATAAATAAGTAAACTTAAAAGAGACATCAGAAACAGCAGGACAAATCAAAGGTGTGGAGCAACAATATTTAGGTGAGTTTGTTGTGGCTTGATGACGAACAGGCATTTAAAAAATTTTTTTAACAGTTATTTATTTTTGAGAGACAGATCATGAGCAGGAGAGGGGCAGCGAGAGGGAGGGACTCACAGAATCAGAAGCAGGCTCCAGGCTCTGAGCTGTCAGCACAGAGCCCAATGTGGGGCTTGAACCCATGAACCATGAGATCATGACTTGAGCCGAAATCGAACGTTCAATCGACTGAGCCAGCCAGGCACCCCCGAACAGGCATTTAATGATGCCTCCCTGTTTCAGTCCTAGGCCGAAGAGTTGCCTCTTCATCCCTACTCTAAGAGACCTCCTTCTGTTGTGATCCAGACAGTCTCCCAATTTCAGGTTGAAGGCGCCCTGTCTGCCAATTGACCTCAACAGTCTGGCTAGTCTGCCTTTCCCCGGACTTGGCCCAGCCTCTCGCACTTCTCTCTGGCCTGGGCCTGTGCTAGGGATATGCACCCCTGGCCTCCTGGTCTCTCCTGCTATGCCCTTATTAACTGATGCCCCTGCTCGGCTAAGGCTCACCCCCCTGAATGCCACTCAATCCCACCTTCCTTCATGCCCTCCCTCCTCCGATCCCTACCTGTTTACTAAACTTCCTTCTGGGCCATTTTGAAATCCCATCTCCCAAGCCTACCCTAGCTTCTGACCCCTCCACATGTAAGACACAAAGATGACCATATAACAGTATAACATGTGCTTAAAGAAATCTCCTAAAGGTATTGAATCTGCTAAAGGTATCAAGTTCAATGACGACTTCACAGAATTGCCCAAGTCAGTGAAGTGTGTTTTCAAGAGTGTTTTCAAGCACCCATTCCCCCAATAAGCTAAAAACAGAGCCCCCGTAAGAGGGAAGAAGAGGCACTAATGTGGGTAGTACTGAAATGCTGCCAGAAAGGCAGTGGATAAGAAAAAACCAGCGATCGCTTCTCGGCCTTTTGGTTAAGATCAAGTGAAGAAAAAACCAGCGAGCTGAGTGGCTCTGGAGGGGAGCTAAGCCTGCATCCCTGCCATTCACTAGGTCCAGGACCTCAGAGAAAATCCCTCAACATCCCCAGAGCTTTAGTTTCCTCACCTACAAAAGAGAAAAACACCCGCCTAAAAGGTTAGCAGTGAAGGAGTGATAAGTTAACACGCAGGATGGGGTCTGGCACCTGGTAAACACCTTCAAATGCTGGTGGAGAAACTGAGGTACAGAGAGTCAGTTGGCTCAGTCAACCCGGCTACTGCTAATTTAGCCCATGTAACACGATCGTTCATCCAGCAATTCAATCTCCAAGCACTTAGTAGAGTTGAGGCTCCCCATGAGTCACTGAAAACACTTGTTGACTAATACAAATCCAAGCCACATCCCTGTACTGTGTTTTCATTCCCTAGGAGAATGCGGGAGCTTTGCTGCCGAACAATCAACTGTCAATTTCCAGCTCGATTATATAAACTTGATATTCGTAGACAAAGTGATGGATCCACCCTCCCCTACCCCGGTTTCCACTAATCACCAGAAGAGAGTAAAGCAAGGAACACTTAGCTAACACTAAAGGAGGCAGCAGCTGTGAAGACAACATGCTACATACCAAAATACCTTTGTTGCAGGGGAAAAAATAAACATCTTTTTCTTGCTGAAACTCTTAACTCCTTAGGTGTGTAGGCACCCATCAGATTTTCTTATGCAATGTGATACATGTAGTATGATGGATTGAACACATGTGAACCAAAGCTCAAATGGAAACGTTTGAAACTGACGTTGATAGCGTAAGAATCGTAAAACAGGGAAGAGAGACCTTCCTGAGGTTTGCATTTTCAAGTGTTCAAGCCAGAGCACAGACGTGTGTAATGTGTCCCTCATCCAGATCATCACCCAGGAGACACAAAGCTACTGTGTGTGTCCTACCCACCTGATCATTAAGACATAAAATCAAGAGTTCTTTTCATACTCTTTATGGAACCTGGGCACTTACAGACTTGTTACCCAGAGAAAGAGGAATTCTTATAAGGAAATGCCTGTAGGATGCAGAGAATACTAAAGGGGAATGGAAAGTCCAAGTTCCAGCCTTTCCCACTGGGGTGGTAACACAGCCCCCAAAACAACCTACTTCATTTAAACATGCAGCAATTTTCCCTGGGAAAGAAGAAAAGTCCTTGATCTACTACATCAAGTGTTCAGAAAGGATATAACAAAGTTTGTTATATGATTTGATCGATGATTTCTGAAAATTGTACACAAATCAAAGCACTACCATTCACGTTCAGAATGTCACTTTTGTTAAGTGAACTAGAATTAGATCATTGGCAGACCTCACTAGGGCTGAGCCAGCCCTTTTTGCTTTTGAGGTCAGTAAGTAATCTAAGACTGGAGACTTTTCTCTCTGCTGTTAACTTCCCCCCGAGTCGAGTTACCTTCTTCTGCCTCAGGGAGCTGGTAAAATCCTTTCCTGATGCAAATGCTGTTTGAGTTTCCCATAAAGCTCCAGCTAAAGAAAGTTGGGGGCATGCATTCAACGGGCAGCTCAGAGATCCTGGTGGCATCTGTCATGCATTGGGCATCTGAGCCCCGTTCCTATGTTTGGAGTCCTCACGAGGCAAAGCCAGCCACCCATTATAGAAGCTAGAAATGCAGGTTACTCATTTTCCCAGCATCCTCTGTGCTAGAGCATAAGCCCAGAGCAATCACTGCAGACCTGGGATCAGTCCCTGGGGATGTAATCAGGCAGGGACCACACACGACCCGTTCCAGCGCTTGATGATGGTCACGGCTGCTCTATCCAGCTTGAGGAAGGTTTGTTGGGGCAGTCCTGATGAAGACCACACCCCGTGTCTGGGAGCAGTGGCAATAGATGGGTATCTGTCCCCCCTGGTGAGAGCAGCAGTGTCTACACCAGCCCCCTTCTTCGGTGCATTTTGGGGCTTTCTTCCAGCTCTGTTGCTTCCAATTCCAATTCTCTGAACCTCTGGCAGCTTTTAGAAACCACCCTAAATCTTTGCAATGGATTCCTCTCCTGCCAAGATCAGTATGAATCCATTTCTTTCTTTTTTTTTTTAATTTTTAAATTTTTTTATTTATTATTGAAACAAAGAGAAACAGAGCATGAGTGGGGGAGAGGCAGAGAGAGAGAGCCACAGAATCTGAAGCAAGCTCCAGATTGATGCGGGACTCAAACCCATGAACCATGAGATCATGACCTGAGCCGAATCAGCCACTTAACTGACTGAGCCACCCAGGCGCCCCAGCAAGGATCCACTTCTGACAACAGAATCTTATTAATTCAGAAATCATCCTTAAGGTCCAGAAATCAACCAAGACCAGCAGAGCACCAGGTTTCATCCAAAATTTCCAGATGATGTACCACAAACCGCAAGACCCTATCCACCTTTCCACTCACAATGGACATCAGATAGCAAGCCCAGGGTTAGAAGAGAAAAGAAGTTGGGCAGAGCCTGAAAATAACCACACTGGACTTCACTGGTACAGAATGACAAAACTTTTAGAAGTTAGACTATTTTAAAATGTTTTAAGACCAACTCTTCTCAGACATTTTATTTTTTTAACATTTTTTATATATTTTTGAGAGAGAGAGCACACATGCGTGTGCGAATGGGGGAGGGGCAGAGAGTGGGGGACAGAGGATTGAAAGCAGGCTCTGCGCTGACAGCAGTGAGCCCAACGAGGAGCTCGAACTCACATACCTTGAGATCATGACCTGAGCCAAAGTCGGACACTCAACCAACTGAGCCACCGGGGAGCCCCTACTCAGACATTTTATACAGATGTAGAGTGAGATACTAGAATAAGAGCATGGACCTCTTAGTCAAAGAAAATAATCTGAATTTTTGTTACTCTCTCCATTCCTGCCTCTCCTCCAACACCCTAAGGACAATACATCCAGACACACCAGGCAGCACCACAGACTTACGTACCGCACAGAACATCCATGATCAACTTCCTTTGTTTCTCCTATGTTCATACCGAAAACGTGTTCTCCTTGCTAGTGAACTCTTGTTTATCCTTCTAAACCCAGCTCCAAAGTCTCTTCCATTGTGAAGCTTTCCTAACACCCTCTAAATGGGCCATGACTTCTACGTTGTTGGAACCTCTACTGTGGCCAATACCCCGCCCCTTTCTTGGGAGCATCAGTCCACATACCCAACCCACCCCCCATTCCAACTGTGAATTCCTAGAAGAAGTGAAGGTCCTTAACCAGGGCCAGGCTTAGGTTAAGGCAAGCAAGGTTCCTAATGAAGCACTCACTCTCAAGTGCAAGTGCATAAAACTGGTCTTTACCATCTGTCCTTCTTTAATACAGAGCCTATTATAGAATAAGCACTCTGACTCTTGTTGACTGAATGGTGAATAACAAGAAAGTGTATATGATTCAGAGAAGACTTATATAATACAGGGAAGGCAGTATCTGGCATTGCCACAAACAGGCTGAATAACCTTACCAGAGCTACTTAACCTGGCCGAGTGGGAGGTAGAACACGGAGCCTTTCATTGCCATGGTCCATGGCCTTGCAACTCCATGTTCAAAGGAAGTTCAAAAAGGAAGAGACCCAGACAGAGGGACTCAGTCATGGGAGACTCTAGTGCTGGAGCTGAGGCCTGACCAATGAATGCGATTTGAAGAGAAGGAGGGGAGAAGGATCAAACTAAGAATAGGCACCACGTATGAGTACGATGAGCTGAAGAAAAATAAAGATCAGGGCTAACCAGAGGCACGTCAGGGAATGAAGAATAACCTGAACCTAAATCGGACAGATAGGTGGAGAGAAATCACGAAACACTCTAGAAAACCGAGCAAGTCAATTCTGGGCCTGGGACTGAGTGATAGGGTAGAAAATACTGTTTTATAATAATAGTGAGAAGACCAAGACCTACAGCTCTTAGTGTCTGTTAGGTGCCAAGCACACTTAGGGATAATAACATGGTAGTGAGCTCATTTGATTCTCAAATCAAGCCTCTGTGGTTGCTATTATCCCATTTTACAGATGAGGACAGACTTAGTGAAGGTAAGCCAAATGTTCAAGGTCACGCAGCTGTAAACGGCAGAACCGGATTTAATTCATGCTTTTTTGACCTAAACCCACCCAAGGGGAGGGGAATCCCACATGAGTGGGGGTTCAGATAGGCTTGGCATGTAGGGTCAAAAGAGCTGGCTGATGGGAATATTGCTCTCAGGATGCAAGCTTGATACAAAAAAGGATATTAGGAAGAGGAGTGGGGAAATGAAGGGGGTACACATCAAGGAACAGGGTGCAGAGTGGAGTGGGGAGATAACTCTAGGTAGACAAAGGGCAAAGAGAACATGAGTCAAAAGCAGCCGTGGCCATGGGATCAGAAAGAGGCGACCTGGGTTCACACTCCAGTCCCACAACTTACTAACTGATACATCCGGGAGAAATAATATCAACTCCCCAAATTTCAGTTCTCACATCTATAAAATGAGAACAATATCTCTGACCTTCCATCTATCATCTCTAAACCTTCTTCACAGCCCCACTGAGTGCCTGAGTACCGTGGGCACCTAACAAATGGTAATCTTGGTACTCCTCAGGAGAGATGAAGCCTGGACAGGACAGATGCAGACAGAGATGTGAGGTCGGGGCATGGATATACAGCCCGCAGCAGTGATGATTTTTAGCAAAGAGGCAAACTCATCTGTTGAGAGAAAGGAAGGCAGAGAGAGCTGGCGACCTCACAGGAAACCAAACATAAACAACTTTCTCAGCAATTCTCAGGACTTTCAAGCTCAAAGGGACCTAAGAATAATTTAATCAGATTCTTTCCCTGCCTCCATTTTACAAATGAAGAAAAAGCAAATTTGTTCCATAAAGGGCCAGAGAGGAGATGTTTAAGCTCTGTGGACCATAGTCTCTATCCCAATAACTCAACTCTGTTATTGTAGCAAAAAAAGCAGATATAATATATAAACAAATGAGTGTGGCTATGTTCCAATAAAACTTTATTTACAGATAGAAATTTGAACTCCATATAATTTGCACGTGGCATGAAATATTCTTTTGATTTTTTTTTTTTTTTAGTCTTTTAAAAATGTATAAACCATTTTAGCTCTTGGGCTGTACAAAAACACACGATGGGCCACAGTTTGCCAAGCCTTGCCATATGTTGGTGATGAGCTCATGCTAAAGATAGTCAGACGTGAGTTTGGGTTTTGCCCCCACAATTTACTAGAAGTGAAACTGCAGCTATGGTATTTAGTCGTCCCACTCCTCATTTACGGGCTCCTTATTATCAAATGTAGATAAAAAATCATACCTGTTCCACACAATTTTTGTGAGGGTTAAATGAGATAATGCACGTTCAGTGAACTTAGCAAAGAGCCTAACTCAAAACCAAACCAAAACACAAACAGAAAACACGACATCCAAGAAGATGCAGGTGCCACAGATCACTCACAACTAGGCCAGGATCACAATTAGCCCTTGTGCTCCTCCATTCAATACCTTTTCCAGTTCCACAGCCATTGGTAGGCTTGACTTTACAAGAAGTCAGGTACTAGTGAATATGTAATTCACTTACTAAAAAAGTCCCCTGTCCCCAACTCTGAAATTTCACGATTAGATATGTATTACTTTAGGGGTGCCTGGGTAGCTCAGTCAGTTAAACAAACGTGAGACTTTGGCTCAGGTCATAATCTCACAGTTCATGAGTTCGAGCCCCGCGTCGGGCTCTGTGCTGACAGCTCAGAGCCTGGAACCTGCTTTAGATTCTGTGTCTCCCTCTTTCTCTGCCCTTCCCCCACTCACCCTCTGCCTCTCTCTTCAAAAATAAGCATTAAAAAAAGTTCATGTATTACTTTAGTTTGAGCTGTTTTCCACTTGAACAGTGCTAATTCCCCTGAATGAATTTTTAATTTAAGTTCTATTGGTTATACTTAGATGTAACTTATTACTTATTTCTTATACAACTCTCTAGACATTAGTTTCTGGCGGGAAAGATAGACAGGATCAAATGTATCCATACAATAGAAAGCTATACAGCCACAGAGAGTCATGAAGTACCATCACATGCTACATGGATGAACCTTGAAAACATGATGCCAAGTAAAAGAAGCCAGATACAAAAGGCTTTATATTGTATGATTCCATTCATAGGAAATATCTGGAATAGGCAAATCCATAGAAACAGAAAGTAGCTTTGTGGTTGCCAGGGGCTGGGGAGGAGGGGGGAGGGGTGACTACTTTCCATCTGTGGAGATAAAAATGTTCTGGAACTAGATAGTGGTGATGGTTGCACAACCTTGTGACTACCGAAAAAACACAGAATTGTATACTTTAAACTTATTTAGGGGCACCTAGGGGGCTCAGTTGGTTAAGTGTCCAACTTTGGCTCAGGTCAAGACCTCACGGTTCATGAGTTCGAGCCCCGCGTTGGGCTCTGTGCTGACAGCTGAGAGTCTAGTGCCTGCTTCGAATTCTGTGTCTCCCTCTCTCTCTCTGCTCCTCCCCCACTCGCACTCTCTCTCTCTCTCTCTCTCAAAAATATATTAAAAATGTTTTTTAATTTATTTATATGGTGACTTTTATGCTAAGTGTATTTTACCATAATAAAAAGAAATACCCAGACAAAGAAGACACAGGAGGATTCTACAGGCATGAAAAAATGGTCTCCTTTGAGAAGTGAATCCACCAAAGTCCACCTTAGTTCATTTTAATGTTTTAGGCCAACTCTGCCTAATAAATTATTTATAGAGACAGTGCTGGTTGAGCACCTACTACGTACTGGACACCGAACCTTGCTCTCAGAAGAAACCAGTCAACCGGGCAGAAAACAGTTTCTTCCACTTCTGTCCCCATCTATAATTAACCAAAGCAAAAGCCTCCCCGCCCCCAGTCATTTTTTATAAAAATAGATGCAAAATATTGATTGTCGGGTCATTACGATAAAACTAAACTTTTTGAGAGCATTTCTTCATTAATTCTCATTTTTAAAACTGCCTAATTCCTAACGCATCCAACAGTGAGGGAAAGGAAGCAAGGGGGTAGGGCGGGAGCAGCAGAAGCTCCAGGGAAAAAGGAAGGAATTTAGATGGGATCTGTTAATTTGCAAACTTGTTATCTTTCCAAAGCTAAATCTCCTCCGAGGACAGAGAAGTGTGACAGCTGTTCACTTCTTTTAAAGTGTTGTTTGTAGTCGAACAAGCTAACACTGCTGGCAGCACATCCATTTTATTCTCTCCCATCAATTCCAAATGATAGGAATGTATTTTTGGTTTGTTTTTTAACTTTTAGGAACACTGGATCCAAGCCAACCTATGAAGCTGATTCCGTCTTTTTTTTTTTTTTTGAAGACTTCATAAACTTTCTTGTTCACCTCCCTTCACGTTTATAACTATCACTCAAAGAACAAAATTCTTCCTCGATTTCCAGGATTTGCCTTTTATTTTTAGCAGAGTGAAAATGGATATGCATTTTCAATAACGAACAGGAGTTTAGTTATACATGAGTTCAGGCTACTATTAGAGTACGGGTTAAGTAGTTCATTTCTCCCAAGCTTCTATCAAAATCAACAAAAGCATGGAGGGCTTTCTTGAGCTCAACGGCAGGGGGTGGGGAAGGGAAAACGTTTGAAATACTTCATCAGCTAATGTTCACTAATTTTACTTATGCTTCTGTATTTGCATTTTATCTATGAATTCTCCCCATGTTTCTGCCATAATGCATGCTCTTTAACGTAGTTCATTAAAACAAGAGAACGTAGTGACCATGCAGTTTCAGGAGGAAACTGAGGCCCAAGGAGTTTGGATGAGGTTGATGAGATCACAAATCCAATGGAAAACAGAGATAACCGGCTAAATTTTTTTTCTCCCTGATGTGTTGCTAGGTTTGTCACAAAGAACTATACGAGACTATGTATATTGGCTTTGGAAATTCTAAGCTAAAGAAGAGTTGAACAACACAAAAATAATGGTAGCTGCTTGTGATGTTTGGAGAGACCGCCTTAGGCTTGGTCTTGCCTTTCCTCGTCACCTGGGCGCTGCCTCCGCACTTTTGTAAAACTCTGGCATCAGGGAGCATTCTATCCACAGATCAAGACTGAGTTCCAAGGTCCTGAGCTGGAATCTCCCATCTAGAACATGCAGGCTGGCTCAGTAAGGTCCCCAGAATGACAGGTATGTGAGTAGCATTCACCTGACTTTATGGTGGAAGCAAAGGAAGGAAAAGGCAGGCTCCCAGGGTCTTGGCAGGAAAGTCAAATTAGTTAGATAGAAAACAACCAAAAGAGCAGGGTGGCTGACATGCCCAGATGAATAAAAACTCTATCATCAGACCTTAAGGCATGCCTGGTGGAACAGAGGCAAGTGTAAGTCGACGAAATGCCAACAAAATGTCATGATGAGTTGAGTCATCAAATGGTAAAGAAAACCACTAATACTAATCAACCTGGACAAACTCTCATCCCTATTAAGGTCAATATCTTTTTTTTTCTAACTGATAGAGAAAAGTTTGTCGCAGACTTGCCAAGAGAAAGCTTTTCAATGCTAATTTGGCTCTCCACTCCACACCAAGCTCAGAATATTAACAAAACCTGTTGCTAAGGGACATAGCTGCATAGTTGAATCTAAAATGCAAAATTATAATAATCTAGCTGCTGGAAGAAACCTCCTTCCAGTACAACTTTGGACTCTGTATCTGAGTCAGGCAATGAACACCTTCTGATTTGCAAGGCCTTCCTTCCCTTGGCCCCTGCCTATTTCTCCGACATCATCTCTCACCGCTCCGTCAGATGACCCCCCCCCCACATTCCAATCACATAGAGCTTCAGGATTTCCGGGACACTTGTAGCTCCTCATGCTGCCCCACAGACCAGAGCTGAAGTCCACTCTGACACCCTACCCCAATCTCCGACCCTCCCATTCACTGTGCAAGATCGAAGCAGATAAATCGCCTTTCCTTTGAGCCATCATTAAATCACAACCGTCGATAGGCACATCTGTTCCCCATTAGGATTTGAGCTTCTTGAAGTAGGAATCCTCTCTCTGCACACTTCCTGGTGCCTAGCTGGGAACCACACAGAGAAGCATCTAGTAAATGTTCAGAGAATGACTAAATGGATGAACGACCGCATGCATGATTGAACAAGACCCATTCAATCATCTGATGCCCCACTGAATAAACAGAGGTCCTGATTTCCACTGTGCCCAGCGCTCTTGTCTATTTTTTATCTTTGGGCCTCCGGGGTTAGCTTCTGTCTTTATAGGGAGAGAATAAGGGCTCCCCAGAGAGTCAAAGGTTGGCTCTGCGTCAGGATACACCCGGGACGCTAAGAGCAATCCAGGTGTGGGTGTCGGAGATCTGTCTTCAGGTCTAGTTTGCCATCATCACCTAGGCTTTTCCAGGTACTTACTTAATCTTCCTCAGTCGTACTTCATCTACACAATGAGGTGTGCAGCCTAGATGGTTTCTAAGGTCTTTGCTAGGATGTAACCTTCCATGACTGGAAACTCTTTACATCTTGCCAGGAATCTATTGCCCAACCTCTCTGTACCACATACTTGGGGCAACTGTCACATTATCAGAACATTAATCCTGTGTTTATCACTCAGCCATTAGAGCACCAGCGGGCCTATTCTGTGCTGTCCTTTCAGTTCAAGGGCAGTGACTCAGTTTGTTCACCAGATGGTATTATTGCTCCTTTTACTGCTTCTTATAAAGGCAACCCACCACAGAACAAAGGACGGCATAGAGGGTCTGAGTCTCTTCCACTCGCAAGAGAATATGAGAAAATCTGAGGTGATGCATCTCCTTCCTCCTTAACCAAGTTCCTTATTATTAAGAGTATGCACAGTTACAATGACTTTTTATTAAAAGAAGGACTTAAACACCACAGGTCCCAATACTGTCAAAGGTCCGCTCAGGTTAAAGCCTGGTGGCCATGTTCATTGTTTTCATTTTCTCTTGTAGTTCCTCCCTGAGTGCTTAATTACGTCAATCCATTTTTCTGTCTTACTTATGCCAACTCAGATAACCTGTCCTTACGGCAGCTCTGAGTAGCAGCGGGCCACAGACTTACCCCTCGCGCCCCTGGAGATGGACACCTGATCTCTGAGCCAGACAATCCAGTAACTACCCTTCATGGCAGTTACTGTTTTCTTTTGCAAGATCGAGAATTCGATCTCAGCCCAGAGACTGTCACTGGCCGAAGAATGGTAGGTACTGAAACCACAAGGTTGTATCGAGGCAGGGCTGGCAGCTCTTTCAACAATGTGCATATAGATGCATCTGCAGGGGAAAAACGGTAAAGACCCTCCAGGAAAAACAGAAAGGGGGCCCCTTCAAA